>NW_028153843.1:0-5000 GCF_964211835.1 Anser anser | reverse complement strand
AACCCCGCTAATGGCTCATTGCCAGCCAGATGTAACCCCATTTACTAAAATCCTTTGAGCCCAACCCATCAGCCAGCAGTTCACCCATTGCACTATGTATTTGTCTAACTGTATGCTGGACATTTTGTTCAGAAGAATACTGTGAAAAACAGTATTGAAAGTTTTACTGAAATCCAAAAAAAAAGATTGCGTCAGCTGGGTTCCCTTCATCAACTGGATGGGTGACCTTTGTCAGAACCTACTTTTTATTGAGCTCATAAAACTAATCTCCTCAGATTAATATTAATATTTCTAAAAGTTATTGGAGACAGAGCCACAAATAAAGGACAGTTTCAGGAAAGAATTTACAAATGAAGAAAATTAACTTTATTCGATATACATTAGACAGCTATGTTCATTTTGGCTCAATTTGTTCAGTGGACAGTTTTCTAATGCCAGGTGACAATTTTAATGGTTTGTAACGTATTTTTTTTTGGTGCTAATCAAACCTCAGCGTCATAAATAGCTGGTAAAATGTAACAAATCTGACTTTGATATAATAGAGTGCTGCTCAGCTTGACATTTCATCTACATTACATATGTGCCTTAAATTTAGCAGGGGAATCTGTGAAAATCACAGAAAAACATCAAATACATAAAACTAATATAGTTATACAATAAATACCAGATTTTTTTTTTTGTATTTTATGTAAGAAATACTACATATTTTTAGAAACATTTAAAAAATAACGTTATTAACAATTATATTCCTCTTCTGCAGTTCAACAATCTACATTTAAATTATCATTTCTTTTAAGTCCTAATTATATTTATAGGAAAAAAAAAAGTGTTGATTACTTTGCAGCTACAGAAGATTATTCATTTAAAATTATCCATTGCACAATTTTTTTTTCATCTATATTGCAGCAACATTTCAGCAAAATAGTAACTTATAAAATATCTGTTGTTATGGGAGAGAGAAGTCCTCCAATTTTGAGGAAATCTTCTCACTTGGATGATTTTCTTTGACTTTTATCACATTTAGTTTTCTTCATTATTCTCATCCTTGTCTTTCTGATTTCTCAGAAACTGATGAAGTAGAACACAGACTACTTGAATAATAATAGTGCAGAACCTTTGTTCTATGCAAATCAGCCTCTGAAAAAAGCTAAGTTGCAAACTCAGTGCATAATTCTCTTATTAATGCAGTCTACATCGTTATTTCCAAACGCACCCTCCATCAAGATGCATCTTCTTTTCACCTGTTTTCTGCTGTCAATCAATATACTTCTCTCAATTAGGAAATCAAAAAGAACTTTTTTAACATCTTTTCCCTGAACATGAACATACTGACAATGTTGCCAGAACAGTAATAAATAAATAAATAAATAAAGATGCATTTCACCTCATTTACATGGCAGCAAAACTTGGGGAAAAAAATACAATCAAAGCTTAAATGCATTCAAGCAGTTAGGTTATTCAGGTGAAAAAGAAAGAGAGGTTCTGGGAATGTGTTCTGATGAAGAGAATTTATACTCACCTTCATTGATTCCCTTTTGAGATACACTTAAATTCTTTCTACCTTTACAAGCCAATTTATCTACTCCAAGGTAAGCACAATTATACACATGGCAGTCCTGACAGATGTCTGTTCTGTAAAGCCTCCAAAGTTGTAGACTCCACAATCTCCCTGTGGATTATAATTGTGTTCTATTCTCTTAGTCGTTAGTAAAAAATATTAACAACTTCCTCCATCATTTCCTATGCAGTTCATCATGTATACAGGATACAATTTACTCCATTACCCACAGCATTTTCCTGAAGAAGCAGGCTGCTCAAGGCTTGGGCAGGTGTATGCTTCACTGAGTAAAAAACTGAATGTGTGGCCAGGTTCAGTGTGTCATGGTGAATGGAGTTAAATCCAGCTGGAGGCCAGCCACTAACAGTGTCTCCCAGGGCTCAGTATTGGGGCCAATTCTCTTCTTTTCATAGAATCACAGAATCATTTAGGCTGGAAAAGACCTTTAAGATCATCAAGTCCAACCACTCACCTAACACTAAAAGTCCACCACTAAGCCGTGTCCCTAAGCACCACAACCTCATGTCTCTTAAACACTGCCAGGGACGGGGACTCCATCACCTCGCTGGACAGCCTGTTACAATGCCTAACCACCCTTTTCATGAAGAAATTCATGCCAGTATCCAATCTAAACCTGCCCTTGTGCAATTTGAGCCTGTTTCCTCGAGTTCTATCACTTGTTGTCTGAGAAGGGGCCGACACACACCTTGTTGCAACCTCCTGTCAAGCAGTTGTAGGGAGCGATGAAGTCTCCCCTTGGACTCTTCTTCTCCAGACTGAACAGCCCCTGCTCCTTCAGCAGCTCCTTCAATATCTTTATCAATGATCTGGATGAAGGAATCAAATGCACCGTCAGTTAATCTGTAGACGACAACAAGTTAGGTGCGAGTGTTGATCAAGTCGCGAGTGTTAAGGTTGGAAGGCTCTACAAAGAGATCTGGATAGTCTGGACCAACGGGCCAAGGCCAACTGTATGAAGTTCAACAAGGCTAAGTGCCCGGTCCTACACTCGGGACACAACAACCCCGTGCAATGCTACAGGCTCGGGGAAGTGTAGCTGGAAAGCTGCCCAGTGGAAAGGAACCTGGGGTTATTGGTGGATAGCCAGCTGAAAATCAGCCAGCAGTGTGCTCAGGTGGCCAAGACCATGTGATACATCCTGACCTGTATCAAAAATAACATGTCCAGCAGGACCAGGGAAGTGATTGTCCCTCTGTACTCAACCCTGGAGAGGCTGTACTTTGAATACCGTGTTCAGTGTTGGGCTCCTCACTATCAGAAGGACATCAAGGTGCTGGAGCATGTCCAAAAAATGGCAGTGAAGCTGATGAAAGGTCTAGAGAACAAGTCTCTGAGCTGCAAGAGCTGACAACAACAGCTGAGGGAGCTGGAGTTGTTTAGCCTGGAGAAAAGGAGTCTCAGAGGAGACCTTATCTTGGTCTACAGTTACCTTAAAAGAGGCTATAGTGAGGTGGGGATTATTCTCTCTTCCCAAGCACCAGGTGATAAGACAAGAGGAAATGGCCTTAAGTTGTACCAAGGGAGGTTTAGGTTGGATATTAGGAAAAATTTCTTCACTGAAAGGGTTGTGAAGTATTGGAGCTGGCTGCCCAGGGAAGTAGTTGAGTCACCATCCCTGAAGGTCTTCAAAAAACATGTATATGTACAACTTAGTGACATGATTTAATGGTGGATTTGGCAGTCCTAGGTTAAAGGTTGGACTTGATGATCTTAGAGGTCTTTTCCACCTAAATTATTCTATGATTCCGTGTCCATATATATATGGAATATATATGTATATATATGTTCCTTTAGTGGACTACACAAATATCAGTATTTTGGAGGATAAGATTAGAATTCTCTAACACTGAAAACTAAAAGCATGGCTATATAGGACTTGAACAGTCTACTGGAAGAAGAGACATTGGAGAATAGCTGATTAGTGACAGAGCTGATGAGAGGTACATGGGAATTGACCTGTGGGGACACTGTTAATATATTGTAAATATCTCATAATAATTCATAATAATTCACATGAATTCATTGGATAGGATATTCATAGGTCAATTCATCAGAACTATATTTTAAGAAGTCTGTATACTTTTGATGATCGTTGTAGTGGCAGCAAGAATGACAATGGAAAGGAACTTAGTATATATTCCCCTGATTATAACTTCAGACCAGTGAGTAATTAGAAGCTGTTAACTTTGCATTTGAGATTAATAACTATACCAAAAGAGGATATTGTCCATCCTTTGTCTTTCATCTTGAAGCTGCTCCACTGTGTAGTAATAAAATATTAATTCAGCTGGTGAGAAAAAAAAAAAAAAAAATTTACTTTACTACCTCAGAAGCTAGGGCACACAGCTGGGAAATGAAAGTTTCATGTTCAGGTCCCTGCCTCAGTGAATATTCAATAATTTTATTCAAAGGAGAAAGAGTTCAAAAACCACTAATCCCAACCCAAATAGCCTAATTAAAATACTCCTGTATGCACAGACTGACTGAGTACGTATATCAAGCAGGTATTCTTATGTCTTAAGGGAATACCCAGCCTGTAGGTTATTGTCTATTTAGGAGGCAGCAATTTATGGATTAATTTCACAGAATCATAGAATGGTTTGTGTTGGAAGGGACCTTAAAGATTATCTAACTGCAAGCCCCCTGCCATGGGCAGGGATGCCTTCCAGTAAATCAGGTTGTTCAAAGCCCCATCCAATCTGGCCTTAAACATTTCCAGCGATGAGGCATCCACAGGTTCTCTCGGCAACATGTTCCAGTTCCTCACCACCCTCAGAGTAAAGAATTTCTTCCTTATATTTAATATAAACCTACCCTCTTTTAGTTTAAAACCATTATTCCTTGTCCTATCAATACACTCCCTGATAAAGAGTCCCTCTCCTGCTTTCTTGTAATCCCCATTTACGTACTGGAATACTACTGTAAGGTCTCCCTGGAGTCTTCTGTTCTGTAGGCTGAACGACCCCAAATCCCTCAGCCTGTCTTCATAAGAGAAGTGTTCATCCTCATGGCCCTCTGCTGGACGTGCTCTAATATGTCCATGTCCTTCTTACATTGGGGGTCCCAGAGCTAAACACAATACTCCAGGTTGGGTCTCATGAAAGCAGGGTAGAGGGGCAGACACACTTCCCTCGACCTGTGGCCCATGCTTTTTTTGAGCAAGCCCAGGATACGGTTGGCTTTCTGGGCTACAAGCACACATTGATGGCTCATGTTGAGCTTCTCATCAACCAACACCCCCAAGCACTTATCCTCAGGGCTGCTCTCAATCCATTGTCTGCCCAGCCTGTATTTGTGCTTGGGATTGCCCTGACCTAAATGTAGGACCTTGTATTTGACCTTTTTGAACTTCATGAGGTGTGCACAGGCCCACCTCTCAAGCCTGTCCAGGTCTCTCTGGATGTCATCCCTTCCCTCCAGT
>NW_028153844.1:2500-289529 GCF_964211835.1 Anser anser | reverse complement strand
GGGTTAGGCTTAGATCCGTGGTTGCCATAGCGTTAGGGGTCAAGTTTCTTAGGGGTTAGGCCTAATATTAGGGCGGAAGGCCAAAATAAGAGGGTGGGAGCCCCCCCCAAAATTGAAGGGTTGAAGCCCCAAGTTAGGGGAAGGAACGTCAAAATTGTGGGGTCCCCCAAAATTGGGCGGAAGAACTTTTAATATTAGGGGGGAACCCAAAAAAGGAGGGTGGGGGACTCTAAAATCGGTTGTGTCCCCCCCAAATTAGGGGAGGAACCCCCAAAATTGGGTGGGCGAACTCCCAAATTGGGGGGAAGAAGACTTAAATGGAAGTGCGAAATTCCAGAATTGGACGTGGACCCCCCAGAACAGTCTTCAGGGGTTTAGTGTGGTAAATTTTATCGGGTTAGGTCTGTAAGGGTTTTTAGGGTTAGGGTTTCTAGGGTTTGTTGGGGTAGGGGTTAGGCTTAGATCCGTGGTTGCCATAGGGCTAGGGGTCAAGGTTCTTAGGGGTTAGGCCTAATATTAGGGCGGAAGGCCAAAATAAGAGGGGAGGAGCCCACCCAAAATTGAAGGGTTGAAGCCCAAAGTTAGGGGAAGGAACGTCAAAATTGTGGGGTCCCCCAAAATTGAGCGGAAGAGCTCTTAATATTGGGGGAAACCCAAAAAAGGAGGGTGGGGGACTCTAAACTTGGTTGTGTCCCCCCCAAAATTGGTTGTGTCCCCCCCAAAATTGGTTGTGTCCCCCCCAATTAGGGGAGGAACCCCCAAAATTGGGTGGGCGGACCCCCATATTGGGGGGGAAGAACACTTAAATGGAAGTGTGAAATTCCAGAATTGAATGTGGACCCCCCCAGAACAGTCTTCAGGGGTTTAGTGTGGTAAATTTTATCGGGTTAGGGCTGCAAGGGTTTTTAGGGTTAGGGTTTCTAGGGTTTGTTGGGGTAGGGGTTAGGGTTAGATCCGTGGTTGCCATAGGCTTAGGGGTCAAGGTTCTTAGGGGTTAGGCCTAATATTAGGGCGGAAGGCCAAAATAAGAGGGGGGGAGCCCCCCCCAAAATCGAAGGGTTGAAGCCCAAAGTTAGGGGAAGGAACGTCAAAATTGTGGGGTCCCCCAAAATTGGGCGGAAGAACTCTTTAATATTAGGGGGGAACCCAAAAAAGGAGGGTGGGGGACTCTACAATTGGGGGGGACCCCCAAAATCGGTCGGGTCCCCCCAAATTAGGGGAGGAACCCCCAAAATTGGGTGGGTGAACCCCCAAATTGGGGTGAAGAAGACTTAAATGGAAGTGTGAAATTCCAGAATTGAATGTGGACCCCCCCCCAGACCTGGGGAGGAATCCCCAAACTTGGGGGGGACCCCCAAAATTGGGGTTAAAGTCCCAGATCCCGGGGAGCTAAGCCCCAAATTAAGGGAAGGAACCTCAAACATGTGGTGAGAACCCCAACATTGGGGGAAAGAACCTTAATATTAGGGTGGCAGGCCAAGAAAGGATGGTGGGGGCCTCCAAAATTGTGGGGGGCTTGGAATTGGGGGGAATCCCCAAAATGGAGGGGGAACCCCAAAAGTGGGGGGGGGGGCGAAGCACCAAATTAGGGGAAGGAACCCCAAAATTGCGGGGAAGAACTCTGAAATGGAGAGCTGAAAACCCGAAATTGAGGGGAAACCCCCCAAAACGGCGGGAAAACCCTCCATAAACACGAAACCGGTAATGTAACAGAGCAAAAAATGGCGTCCTACGGCACGCTGCGAGGCTCAATTTTCTGGGGAGTGCTGGGAAATGTAGTTCTTGGCCACCGGGTTTCCGGGAGTCCATATTGTTTTCCCAGAGCATGCCGGGAGATGTAGTTCTCGGACACTGGGCTTCCGGGAGGCCATGTTGGTTTCCCATCTTTGCTAGACTCCGGGTGCTCTGGCTTCACAGAGAAACCCCCAAACTGAAAAATGTACCTGCTAATATATTGGGCTCTAAATGTAGCCCTGGGTTAATTGAATAACAATCCCTGGGTAAGATTGAAGTGCAGGAGGGGTTGGCTACGGTTTTAAGAGCCGGTTTGCAGAAAAGGGATTTCCCGTTAAGAAATGGCATATACTGATTGTTCTCTTCCTTGCTCTGCCAAGACCTGAAGCACATCTTGGAAGCCAGGCAGAATCCGTGGAGCCAATGGAGTTCTCAAGCTCGACTTCAGCTTCTTCCCAGCTAGAAGAAGCAAGGACACGCCGGCTGAGTTCCACAGGCAACGCGCCCGTATCTGTAGACGAGGATTTAGAGATGCTACTTTGGGAACTCTCAGACGGCATACTGGAAGCCGAGCTCGACTTGGACCCAGGGAAGGATGAGGATGACCTCCTCCTTGAGCTTTCCAAGATGATTGATGATTGAACTGCATAGTCCTATGGTATATTAAAAAAAAAAAACAAAAAAAAAAAACAACTCTTCTTCTTGTTGGATACCCCGAGGTGATCCTTTTTCTAACTGAGGCTTTGCAATGAGACTTAAAGCACAGTTGGAACTGGTAGAAATTGGCAGGATCTGCACTCAGTTGTCCTAAGTTTCCCTGCTGGTCAGAGTTAAGGTCTTGTGCATGGTTCCGTAACTATAGGTGGCTACCTTTGATATCAAGAGGACAAAGCACTTGTTTCTTTTGGCACAGAAAGATGTCCATCGGCACGCTGTGGTGGCTGTGAATTGACGTAGTGATGGAGCGATGCTCTGAAGGCTTAAACGGAAAGCTTCTTCCTTCCGCCCCCCCTTGGCACAGCTCGATGTTGGGCACATTGTGAAGCCTGGGTGTTCTGATTTCTCGGACAGTTGATACCCAAATCCCGGAGTTACTATGTCAACTCTTGACTTTTATTTGTGTATGCCATTGTTTTGACTGTAATCTTTTCAGATGATGAAGCTGTAGGGGCGGGAGGGAGCAGAATAATTATTCTAGCGTTGTGGACCAAACATGCTGCCAGGAGTGGTGGTGGTGGGGTCAGCCCACCCGGCCTTACTTTCAATTATCAGGGATGATAAAATGGTGTGAAAAGCAGCAGCTCTGCGATACGGCTACGCTACCCCCACTCCCTTCTCTTGTGCTGTACCAAAGTTCCCCCAAGCTTTGGTTGGTGCTTTTTGCTGGTGACAGTAGGACTCCAGGGCGAGTAGTCGGGACTCTCCTGCAGTAACTGGGTCAATTAAGGGTTGGTTTAAGTGCCTCCTGGTTTTTAAAATTGCTCCCCTGAGCTGCTGGCTCTGCTGCCTGCTACAGCAAATGTTCGGGTGCCATCAGCGTCGCACTTGGGCGTGGGCACTGACCCTGCGGAGGAGAGCTGAGACTCGCGTGTATTGTGTACCCTGCCGCAGTGATCGTTTTCCCCTAGCAGATCTATTTTGAATCATTTCCCTAAATTTTAGAGGAACTTTAGGCTCTTTGTGCTATGATTTGTGAAGCTGTAGGGGCCCTCAGGCATTTGCTGCTGGCAGAGGAAAACCGCTTGTCGAATTTGTTGTAAATACTTTCTGTTTGGACAACAACGCCTGTGTGTGTGTGTGTGTGCGTGTGTGTGTGTGTGTGCGCGTGCGTGCTTTGACGACCCCCTGCGACGCCCCAGCTCCGCGAGGGAAGCTTTGAAGCGGCTCTGGGAAAACCTCTGCGGAAGAAACCGCTGCTAGTGACTTGCGGAAAAGGGACTCCACAATCAGTGAGATTGTAAAGTAGGTATGTTTATTCAGCGCTGGGCAGCACGGGAGGTCGTGGGCATGAAGATTGATGACTCTTCCTCGTCACCGCTAGTTGACCTCTTGTCTTTGCACAGACTCAGTTGCTCCTTGGCTCTTGTCCACCTGCAGGACCAGTTTCTCCCAGTTTCTTAAGACAGGCTCACTCTCTTATTAGGAGACTGACCTTGGTAAGGGGCCCAAGGCTTCTTGCTTTAGTTAATTGGCACAATGCACCATAGTTAGCAAAGACGCTAAGTAGCATCCTAGTTTAACGCTGTCAGCGCTCTATCTCTACTTGATAAGATTCTCCTAACTCCCTCTCTCACTGGAGCCCACGCAGCCCTCCGTCCTGCCGAAGGACTTCACGGGGACTTCTGCCGGCTCCGGGTGCCCGCACACAGACAGAAATGGCTTTGAGAGAAAACAATCAGGAGGAGGAGAGCTCAGAGACTGCGGCCGGCTTCGGCCACCTTCCCCTCGCTTTCCCTCTCCGTGTTCAAACCGAGCACTGTTCTGCCGTCAACCTTCGCTGCCTCTGCCCGCGGCGCTGGGCTTTCGCGTGTGCCATTGCTCCTCTACATATTTTATCCTTCCTTTTGTAAGAAATGGTCCAGCAATTCGTGTCACTAAGGGATTTGAAGGGTTAACATCGAGGCCCGGGTCTAGGTGATAAGAGAACAAAGGGGTTTTTAGGGAAAAGTGCTGACTACTGCAGGGGATGTTGCTAGAGTTTCTGAAATCCGGCGCAGAGGCTCCCAAACGAGGAGGAAGGGGGAGCTGAAGGGCAATTGAAGGACAAAAGCCTGAGAGGAAGACAACCAGCATTGAGCCCGAGCAAGCCCCGAGAGACCACCAGAGACTGGTACGCAGGCGCCCCTGGGAGGGGTTTCGGATTCCGGAAACCAATTCTAATAACCCTGCCTCTTCTCGAAGTAGTAATGAATATGTATTAGCCTGGGAGCATCAAAACCAGCCGCCTTACGTAACAGGTGTGCGTCCTGGGGGAGCAGAGACTCCCGGCGCACCCAGCGCTGCTTGCTTGCCTCTATTCGTTTAATAAATTGTAAACTTTGATTGTAATCCTATTTGGATTTATAACAGCCATTTATAACACTTTTTATATTTGTATTTTATTTAAGGCTGTCTTGCCCCCCTCCCCCCCCAGCCTCGCTGCTCGCCAATAAAGCTGGCGCAGGGGCTAAGGGATTTGAAGGGCCTGCTTGTACACCTAAGGGATTTGAGGGCCTGCTTGTACACCTTTGGGGACTGCCTCTTTTGGGGGGGGTGGGGGGGTGTTAGGAGCTGCTTGTATACTTTTTTAGGCATTCCTCTGAGAGGGGGTTGGGAGCTTCGTGTATACTGGGGGGGGAGGGCCTCCCTCGAGGTGGAAGGAGGGGGGTTGGAGCGTTTCTACACTGCAGGGGCCTGCCTGTACACTTTTGGGGCCTGCCTTGGAGGGGTTGGGAACTGCTTGTACACCTTTGGGGCCTGCGTCTGCGCGGGGCGGGGGGGGTTGGGGGGTTGGAGCTGGTTTTAACCTTTCGGGCTTGCATCTGGAGGGGGTTGGGGCCTGCCTTTGGGGGGGTGGTTGTGAGCTGCTTGTATACTGTAGGGGCCTGCTTGTACACCTTTGGGGCCTGCGTCTGGGGGGGGGGTGGGAGCTGCTTGTACACTGTTAGGGCCTGCCTTGGGGGAGGGGTTGGGGCATGTGCCTTGGGGGCATGGGGTTGGGAGCTGCTTCTACGCTGTAGGGGTCTGGGTCTTGGGGGGTTGGGGCTGTTTGTACACCTTTGGGGCGTGCCTCTGGGGAGGATGGGGAGTTGCTTGTACACCTTTGGGGCCTGTGTCTGGGGGGGGGTTGGGGCCTGTGCCGGGGGGGTTGGGAGCTGCTTGTACGCTCTAGGGTCCTCTGGCAGGCTTTGGGGCCTCCCTTTGAGGGGGGCAGTTGGGAGCTGGTTGTACACCTTTGGGGCCTGAGTCTGGGGTGTGGGGGCTGGGGCTGAGGCCTGGGGCCTGGGGCATGCATCTGGGTGGTGGTGGTGGGGGGTCCAGTTCATGGGGGGGGTGGGTTGGGAGCTGCTTGTGGACAGTTGGGGTCTGCATCCGGGTGTGGCTGGGGCCTGCTTGTAGACTTCTGCAGCCTGTGTCTGGTGTTTGGGGGCTTTTCTGTAGTGTTTGGGGATTGCATTTTGGCTTTGGGATGTGTCTAGAGCTTCTGGGGCCTAGGTGTAGTGCTTGGGGCCTGCGTCTGGGGCTTTTCTGTAGCATTTTGGTAGCGTGTTTGTGATTTGGGGTCTGTATCCAGGGTTTTGCCTTTTTTGTAGTTTTCAGCTTTGTGTCTGTTTCTTTGTTGGTTGCCTGGGGTTTGGGGTTTGGATCATTAGTCAGTGTCATTAGCGTCGGGGGGTTGATATGAAGGGTTAGGGTTGTGGTTAGAGTTGTTAGGGTTAAAGAGAATAAGGATTTTAGGGTAAGGGGATCAAGGTTGTGGGAATAAAAATGTTTTTGCACAGAGTTACATCGTTTAGAGGGAAGGAAGGTGGTATTGATATATGCTTGCAGTGATAAGAAAGCTTAACAGACAACCTTGTAAAATGCAGACAACCAGAATCCTTAGAGCAATTGGGTGGAAATCACGGTGTAAGAAACATTACCACCTCAAAGAGGAAAACAGTCAAGAAAAAAATAAAATTGACTAGTAACAGGCCAGCAGCTGTGTATTTTCTGTGAAGCACTGGATAGATTGTGAACATGGATTACCCAGTCAATGGGGAAACTGGGGAGGGTCCTGGTCACCGAGAGGAAAAAAAAAATTATATAAACTGTGTTATGGAACTAGTAGGTGGCTTGTGGGACGCCTGCCATTGCAATCGTGAATAAAAATGCTACCTCACTGAGATACTTGCCTGAGCCTATGGTATTGGTTACAGAGTGTTTCTAATAAGGTGTTAGGGTTTTAAGGTTTCAGGGCTAAGGCACTAGGGTTGGGTTTCAGGGTTAGGGTTTCCAGGGTTTAGGGTTAGGATTTTAAGGTTGTTAGGGTTGGAGTTATAAGGGTTAGGGTTTGGGGGTTAGTGTGTTAAGGTTTTAAAGTATTTTGTGGTTTTAGTGTTGATAGGGTTTTTAGGGTTAGGGTCTTAGGGTTTTAGTTATGGTCAGGTATTTAGGGTTAGGGTTTTAAGGTCTTATTTTTTTTTTTTAAGGTTAGGGTCTCCAGCGTTAGGGCTTTGAGAATCTTTACGTTTTGGGTTAGGGTTTAGAGGGTCTTAATTTTTAGGGTTAGGGCTTTTAGGCGTAGGTCTAGTGTGGTAAATTTTATCGGGTTAGGACTGTAAGGGTTTTTAGGGTTAGGGTTTCTAGGGTTTTTTGGGGTAGGGGTTAGGGTTAGATCCGTGGGAGCCGTAGTGTTAGGGGTCAGGGTTCTTAGGGGTAAGGCCCAATATTAGGGTGGAAGGCCAAAATAAGGGGGGAGCCCCCCCAAAATTGAAGGGTCGAAGCCCCAATTTAGGGGAAGAAACGTCAAAATTGTGGGGTCTCCCAAAATTGGGCGGAAGAGCTCTTAATATTTGGGGGAAACCCAAAAAAGGAGGGTGGGGGACTCTAAAATTGGTTGTGTCCCCCCCAAAATTGGTTGTGTCCCCCCCAAAATTGGTTGTGTCCCCCCCAATTAGGGGAGGAACCCCCAAGATTGGGTGGGCGGACCCCCATATTGGGGGGGCAGAACACTTAAATGGAAGTGTGAAATTCCAGAATTGAATGTGGACCCCCCAGAACAGTCTTCAGGGGTTTAGTGTGGTAAATTTTATCGGGTTAGGGCTGTAAGGGTTTTTAGGGTTAGGGTTTCTAGGGTTTGTTGGGGTAGGGGTTAGGCTTAGATCCGTGGTTGCCATAGCGTTAGGGGTCAAGTTTCTTAGGGGTTAGGCCTAATATTAGGGCGGAAGGCCAAAATAAGAGGGTGGGAGCCCCCCCCAAAATTGAAGGGTTGAAGCCCCAAGTTAGGGGAAGGAACGTCAAAATTGTGGGGTCCCCCAAAATTGGGCGGAAGAACTTTTAATATTAGGGGGGAACCCAAAAAAGGAGGGTGGGGGACTCTAAAATCGGTTGTGTCCCCCCCAAATTAGGGGAGGAACCCCCAAAATTGGGTGGGCGAACTCCCAAATTGGGGGGAAGAAGACTTAAATGGAAGTGCGAAATTCCAGAATTGGACGTGGACCCCCCAGAACAGTCTTCAGGGGTTTAGTGTGGTAAATTTTATCGGGTTAGGTCTGTAAGGGTTTTTAGGGTTAGGGTTTCTAGGGTTTGTTGGGGTAGGGGTTAGGCTTAGATCCGTGGTTGCCATAGGGCTAGGGGTCAAGGTTCTTAGGGGTTAGGCCTAATATTAGGGCGGAAGGCCAAAATAAGAGGGGAGGAGCCCACCCAAAATTGAAGGGTTGAAGCCCAAAGTTAGGGGAAGGAACGTCAAAATTGTGGGGTCCCCCAAAATTGAGCGGAAGAGCTCTTAATATTGGGGGAAACCCAAAAAAGGAGGGTGGGGGACTCTAAACTTGGTTGTGTCCCCCCCAAAATTGGTTGTGTCCCCCCCAAAATTGGTTGTGTCCCCCCCAATTAGGGGAGGAACCCCCAAAATTGGGTGGGCGGACCCCCATATTGGGGGGGAAGAACACTTAAATGGAAGTGTGAAATTCCAGAATTGAATGTGGACCCCCCAGAACAGTCTTCAGGGGTTTAGTGTGGTAAATTTTATCGGGTTAGGGCTGCAAGGGTTTTTAGGGTTAGGGTTTCTAGGGTTTGTTGGGGTAGGGGTTAGGGTTAGATCCGTGGTTGCCATAGGCTTAGGGGTCAAGGTTCTTAGGGGTTAGGCCTAATATTAGGGCGGAAGGCCAAAATAAGAGGGGGGGAGCCCCCCCCAAAATCGAAGGGTTGAAGCCCAAAGTTAGGGGAAGGAACGTCAAAATTGTGGGGTCCCCCAAAATTGGGCGGAAGAACTCTTTAATATTAGGGGGGAACCCAAAAAAGGAGGGTGGGGGACTCTACAATTGGGGGGGACCCCCAAAATTGGTCGGGTCCCCCCAAATTAGGGGAGGAACCCCCAAAATTGGGTGGGTGAACCCCCAAATTGGGGGGAAGAAGACTTAAATGGAAGTGTGAAATTCCAGAATTGAATGTGGACCCCCCCCCAGACCTGGGGAGGAATCCCCAAACTTGGGGGGGACCCCTAAAATTGGGGTTAAAGTCCCAGATCCCGGGGAGCTAAGCCCCAAATTAAGGGAAGGAACCTCAAACATGTGGTGAGAACCCCAACATTGGGGGAAAGAACCTTAATATTAGGGTGGCAGGCCAAGAAAGGATGGTGGGGGCCTCCAAAATTGTGGGGGGCTTGGAATTGGGGGGAATCCCCAAAATGGAGGGGGAACCCCAAAAGTGGGGGGGGGGGCGAAGCACCAAATTAGGGGAAGGAACCCCAAAATTGCGGGGAAGAACTCTGAAATGGAGAGCTGAAAACCCGAAATTGAGGGGAAACCCCCCAAAACGGCGGGAAAACCCTCCATAAACACGAAACCGGTAATGTAACAGAGCAAAAAATGGCGTCCTACGGCACGCTGCGAGGCTCAATTTTCTGGGGAGTGCTGGGAAATGTAGTTCTTGGCCACCGTGTTTCCGGGAGTCCATATTGTTTTCCCAGAGCATGCCGGGAGATGTAGTTCTCGGACACTGGGCTTCCGGGAGGCCATGTTGGTTTCCCATCTTTGCTAGGCTCCGGGTGCTCTGGCTTCACAGAGAAACCCCCAAACTGAAAAATGTACCTGCTAATATATTGGGCTCTAAATGTAGCCCTGGGTTAATTGAATAACAATCCCTGGGTAAGATTGAAGTGCAGGAGGGGTTGGCTACGGTTTTAAGAGCCGGTTTGCAGAAAAGGGATTTCCCGTTAAGAAATGGCATATACTGATTGTTCTCTTCCTTGCTCTGCCAAGACCTGAAGCACATCTTGGAAGCCAGGCAGAATCCGTGGAGCCAATGGAGTTCTCAAGCTCGACTTCAGCTTCTTCCCAGCTAGAAGAAGCAAGGACACGCCGGCTGAGTTCCACAGGCAACGCGCCCGTATCTGTAGACGAGGATTTAGAGATGCTACTTTGGGAACTCTCAGACGGCATACTGGAAGCCGAGCTCGACTTGGACCCAGGGAAGGATGAGGATGACCTCCTCCTTGAGCTTTCCAAGATGATTGATGATTGAACTGCATAGTCCTATGGTATATTGAAAAAAAAAAAAAAAAAAAAAAAAAAGAAAACAACTCTTCTTCTTGTTGGATACCCTGAGGTGATCCTTTTTCGAACTGAGGCTTTGCAATGAGACTTAAAGCACAGTTGGAACTGGTAGAAATTGGCAGGATCTGCACTCAGTTGTCCTAAGTTTTCCTGCTGGTCAGAGTTAAGGTCTTGTGCATGGTTCCGTAACTATAGGTGGCTACCTTTGATATCAAGAGGACAAAGCACTTGTTTCTTTTGGCACAGAAAGATGTCCATCGGCACGCTGTGGTGGCTGTGAATTGACGTAGTGACGGAGCGATGCTCTGAAGGCTTAAACGGAAAGCTTCTTCCTTCCGCCCCCCCTTGGCACAGCTCGATGTTGGGCACATTGTGAAGCCTGGGTGTTCTGATTTCTCGGACAGTTGATACCCAAATCCCGGAGTTACTATGTCAACTCTTGACTTTTATTTGTGTATGCCATTGTTTTGACTGTAATCTTTTCAGATGATGAAGCTGTAGGGGCGGGAGGGAGCAGAATAATTATTCTAGCGTTGTGGACCAAACATGCTGCCAGGAGTGGTGGTGGTGGGGTCAGCCCACCCGGCCTTAC
The DNA here is from genome assembly GCF_964211835.1 of Anser anser. NCBI lineage: Eukaryota > Metazoa > Chordata > Aves > Anseriformes > Anatidae > Anser > Anser anser. Next base: position 278,966 of record NW_028153844.1, on the reverse strand, counting down.
TTTCAATTATCAGGGATGATAAAATGGTGTGAAAAGCAGCAGCTCTGCGATACGGCTATGCTACCCCCACTCCCTTCTCTTGTGCTGTACCAAAGTTCCCCCAAGCTTTGGTTGGTGCTTTTTGCTGGTGACAGTAGGACTCCAGGGCGAGTAGTCGGGACTCTCCTGCAGTAACTGGGTCAATTAAGGGTTGGTTTAAGTGCCTCCTGGTTTTTAAAATTGCTCCCCTGAGCTGCTGGCTCTGCTGCCTGCTACAGCAAATGTTCGGGTGCCATCAGCGTCGCACTTGGGCGTGGGCACTGACCCTGCGGAGGAGAGCTGAGACTCGCGTGTATTGTGTACCCTGCCGCCAGTGATCGTTTTCCCCTAGCAGATCTATTTTGAATCATTTCCCTAAATTTTAGAGGAACTTTAGGCTCTTTGTGCTATGATTTGTGAAGCTGTAGGGGCCCTCAGGCATTTGCTGCTGGCAGAGGAAAACCGCTTGTCGAATTTGTTGTAAATACTTTCTGTTTGGACAACAACGCCTGTGTGTGTGTGTGTGTGCGTGTGTGTGTGTGTGTGCGCGTGCGTGCTTTGACGACCCCCTGCGACGCCCCAGCTCCGCGAGGGAAGCTTTGAAGCGGCTCTGGGAAAACCTCTGCGGAAGAAACCGCTGCTAGTGACTTGCGGAAAAGGGACTCCACAATCAGTGAGATTGTAAAGTAGGTATGTTTATTCAGCGCTGGGCAGCACGGGAGGTCGTGGGCATGAAGATTGATGACTCTTCCTCGTCACCGCTAGTTGACCTCTTGTCTTTGCACAGACTCAGTTGCTCCTTGGCTCTTGTCCACCTGCAGGACCAGTTTCTCCCAGTTTCTTAAGATAGGCTCGCTCTCTTATTAGGAGACTGACCTTGGTAAGGGGCCCAAGGCTTCTTGCTTTAGTTAATTGGCACAATGCACCATAGTTAGCAAAGACACTAAGTAGCATCCTAGTTTAACGCTGTCAGCGCTCTATCTCTACTTGATAAGATTCTCCTAACTCCCTCTCTCACTGGAGCCCACGCAGCCCTCCGTCCTGCCGAAGGACTTCACGGGGACTTCTGCCGGCTCCGGGTGCCCGCACACAGACAGAAATGGCTTTGAGAGAAAACAATCAGGAGGAGGAGAGCTCAGAGACTGCGGCCGGCTTCGGCCACCTTCCCCTCGCTTTCCCTCTCCGTGTTCAAACCGAGCACTGTTCTGCCGTCAACCTTCGCTGCCTCTGCCCGCGGCGCTGGGCTTTCGCGTGTGCCATTGCTCCTCTACATATTTTATCCTTCCTTTTGTAAGGAATGGTCCAGCAATTCGTGTCACTAAGGGATTTGAAGGGTTAACATCGAGGTCCGGGTCTAGGTGATAAGAGAACAAAGGGGTTTTTAGGGAAAAGTGCTGACTACTGCAGGGGATGTTGCTAGAGTTTCTGAAATCCGGCGCAGAGGCTCCCAAACGAGGAGGAAGGGGGAGCTGAAGGACAATTGAAGGACAAAAGCCTAGGAGGAAGACAACCAGCATTGAGCCCGAGCAAGCCCCGAGAGACCACCAGAGACTGGTACGCAGGCGCCCCTGGGAGGGGTTTCGGATTCCGGAAACCAATTCTAATAACCCTGCCTCTTCTCGAAGTAGTAATGAATATGTATTAGCCTGGGAGCATCAAAACCAGCCGCCTTAAGTAACAGGTGTGCGTCCTGGGGGAGCAGAGACTCCCGGCGCACCCAGCGCTGCTTGCTTGCCTCTATTCGTTTAATAAATTGTAAACTTTGATTGTAATCCTATTTGGATTTATAACAGCCATTTATAACACTTTTTATATTTGTATTTTATTTAAGGCTGTCTTGCCCCCCTCCCCCCCCCAGCCTCGCTGCTCACCAATAAAGCTGGCGCAGGGACTCCTGCCTGCGACCATAGAGGCGCAGGGACTCCTGCCTGCGACCATAGAGACGCGGTCCTCCCGGCCTGCTAGAGCGGCCCGCCACGCTCCTCCAGCATCCCAGCGTCCCTTGCGCGCTCCCGCCCGGCCTCAGGGGCTTCCGGAGGCGGCCCAGCAGGGGCGGCGGGAGCAGCGAGGCGGCGGCAGCCATGGCGTACCGCGGGCAGGACCAGAAGGTGCAGACGGTGATGGTGCAGCCCATCGTAGCCTTCCTGCGGCTGGGGAGCAACGGGGGAGCGGGTGGGGGGCGGCCCGGGCCTCAGGGGTCTCGGCCCGGGCCTTGAGGCCTTGTCCCGGGGCCCTGGGGCCTCGTTGCAGGGTTTGAGGCCTTGTCTTGAGGCCTTGTCCCGGGCCTGGAGCTCTTGTCCCCGTGCTGAGCCCTTCACGCAGTGCCCCAGAACCTCATCTTCCGCTACCTGCAGAGCGTGAGTAGCGCGGGGAGAGGACGGGGAGGGGATGGGGATGGGGATTTGGGGGGGGTGGGGGGAGCGGGGAGGGTCCGGGGATCTCCCTCGCTGAGTTTTCGGCTCCCACCCGTTGCTCGGGGCAGGTTTGTGGGGAATGGAGAGCTGTGCGGCGTGCTGGTGGGTACAAGGAGCTGCTGCGCAGCCCGGCGTTTCCCCCTCGTGTTAACGGGAGTGGGATCGTGCAGCCGGGCGTGCAGGAGTGTTCCCTTGTGACTGGAAACGTGTCCTTCAGCAAACGTGTAGTATTCACCCAGTCATATAAGACTCTAAAATGTCAGACTGTTAATTGAAACTGCCCCTGAGAGTTGCTCTTTGGAGTGTTTGGGAGCTCTAGCGGCTATGGTTAGCGGGTATTTCTGAACACACGAGAGAGAACAAAACTGCTCGCGGTGTTTGTGTTCCAATTTGCTCTCCTCCTTCGTTCTGCAGAGCTCGAGGATCCAGGTGTGGCTGAGCAAGTGAACGTGCGGATAGAAGGCTGCATCATCGTGAGTGTCAGCACGACCCCACGTTACATCGTTAGTTTGTTTTCCCTCATTCACAATCCTATTTTTTCTTGTCAAGAAAAACTAGCCCAAGGGAAAAAAGAAATCGTGCTTCTCTAACAATTAGTCTTCGTTGTCCAGCCTGGGTCAGCAAAGCTGACGATGGTTCGTGTTGTTGCTGAACTAATTGCCACTGTTGCCGATTTCTAGGGCTTTGACGAGTACGTGAATTTGGCGCTGGACGACGCAGAGGAGATTCACTCCAAGACAAAATCAAGGAAACAGCTGGGTGTGTCGTGTGTCTGTGCAACCCGAGTGACGCGCGGTCTGAAACCTGCCCGGGTGAGCCTTCTAGGTAGCAGCACTGAGACGTACCAACCGTGTGACGAGCCTTGCTGTTGAAGTTCAGTGAGCAATTCCTGGCTACATCTCTGTCCCTGATGATTTTTGAGCTGCTGATTTTGCTGGATGAAGGAGAATCTGTCCCTGCCTGAGACCAGTTCTGGTCTTTGAAACGTGTAATACCAGGCGGCCTGCACTCTGCGTGATGGGCAAAACCCTGCTCAACCACACGAAACACTTTCTGAAAACACGAGATTATTCTCAGGTTCTGGGCTCTCTCTAATCCCCTCTTTCCCTTCTCTGTGCTGCAGGCCGGATCGTGTTAAAAGGGGACAACATCACTCTTCTACAGAGCGTTTCTAAATAGAATTTGCCATCCTTAGAACAAAGGTGGCTGCCGTGCTGCGGAGTGACTGAGTGCCAGGGGAACGCGGCCCGCTGGTAGATAGGAAGTTATTTGTAACTGGGGTTGCATGCTGAGGTCAAAAGTCTTTCCTTTGTGGGAGCGAGTTGTTTGTAGCTTGAAACAATACGTGATGTATTTCACAAATAGCCATTTTTCACATTAACTGTAAATGTAAACCACAAATCTGCCTGTATTCAGTCTCTTCCTTCTGTGAACGGAGAAGGAGGAGAAATATAGAAGCGTGGGCTTTTCTTTTTGCTGTGGATCTGATAAGTTTTGATAACGCTATGTGCTTTCTTGACCATTACATCTGCGTTATGTGGCCAGGGTGGACTCGTTCAGGGCACGGAAGCCCCACACAGTCCTTGAGCTAGCAGGGTGCTAAGGAGGGTGTTGGAGATTTTGCATACAATTGCAGCCCTTTGTTGCTGCAGTGACAGGTTCCTCAGATTCTTTCTAAACAGGGTTTAGCTTGTTGAGAATCTTTTTGGGAGTGTTTATTGTGGATCAGTCAGTAAAAGTATCTTAGTGGGCCCGTGAGGGATTTGGGGCTGTGGTGCAGTAACCCAGTGTTTACAAGTGTTACTGCTATGCATGCTTGTCCAATAACGTCTCCAGATCAGAGAGTGAGAGCGGGCAAGTGGTTTGGATTAAATCTGTCACTTCTTGCTGCTTTGGACAGAGCCTGTAGATTAAACCCTTGTGCTGTTCAATAAGCTGGGGTATCAGATGTGTCGGTTGGGTTTTTATCATTTGATTTATTTTTTTTATCCGTTTGGAGATCTGTCTTTTCTATTTAAGTTTCCCCAAGAGAGCTGAGTTGCTTGATGCATCGACCAAAGAGAAGTTCCCCGGCTGACTTGGGACAGCCAGTCCCCTCGTTTTTCTGATCACAAAAAAAAAAAAAAAAAAGAAAAAGAAAAAAATCGAAGAAGAAAAATTTTGACTGTAACTGTAACTCAGAAACTAAGATTACCTAAATGGAGAGAAATGAATTTTGATGCACAGGCTGTGCTAGAAATCTGTTAATCAGCATTCAGTTTTTCAAAACTTCAATTTGTGTATCATCATCATGAAAATTAATAAATTCAAGGTGGGAGATCCTTTCCTGAAAGGGAAGGACAGAAATACGAGTCTTGCTGTGGGGCCTACCCAGCGCAGTTCTGCCATTCCGAGAAGTAATACGTCAGGAGTGTCACAGCAGACGTTCCCAGGAAGAAACCTTTGAGGGGCAGCATGACACACTTGATTGGCTAAAGCAGCTTCAGCTGGACAGCCTGCTGCCGGGATGGGTAATTCTAAGTTGTGTTCAAGTTGCTGAGTTCCTTTCAGCATGTAGTAAAGATGTAATGTGCCGATGTCGTTTGGGAACAGGAGGCATTACGTGTCACCAGCAGTGGGCACGTAGGGAACAAAACAGTATCTTACGAGGTCCTCCACATCTGCCTTTCATTTTGTCCTTGGTTTGCCAGCTGGAGCTTTCAGGAGGTGAGGAAGGAGGCTGTCCCAGTGAATAGTTCAGGTGTTGCAGGGTATTTGTGATGCAGTGCTTGTAAAATTTACCTGCCCGCATCTCCTGTTACAGGCAGCCCCCCGCGGGCCCTGTGAGATGGGGAGCTGCTGCCCGGGGTTAGGCCCAAGGTGCCCTGTCAGGCCCAGGGCCGCCCTTCCCCTTCCCCTCGCCCTGCCCTTCCCTCCCGCTCCTCAGCCCTTGCTCAGGCCTTTTGGGCCGTCTGGCCGTCCATCTGGCCGTCTGTCCATCCATCCGGCCGTCTGGCCGTCCATCTGGCCCTGTGTCCCTCCATCCCACCGCCCTGCCCCGTCCCTGCCGTCTCCCTAGGGAAGCAAAGAGTCCCTGGGCTGCCTTCAGGGGGGAGGTTCTGCTCAGGAAATTAAAGCTTCCCCCTTAACGGGCGCCTTGTGAGTTATTTTGAGTTCCAACCTTCTGCCTTCCTTTCGTAGCAGTGCCTCTGAGGGGTGCGCTGTAAGGTAGCCGTCATCTGGCGCGCTGCTCCTGCGTTTCCCAAAGGAACTGCCTTCAGGATCTGACTAACTCTGGATGCACGCGGTTGTCACCTTAATTTCTCCGTTAGTTTGCTGAAAACAACCCGCTTGGGTGACCTTTGTGTTTGTTTCTTCAAACTTGGATCGAGGAGGTCTCTGTTTCCTTATGTTGATGTTCACGACGAAAGTGCAGAAGGGATGCTTACTGTTGCCCGGGTCAGTCCTGTTGCCAGGATGGGAATGTTTAGCCTACCGGCCCTCTGGTGCTGTTAGGCTGCACTCGGAGTGTGAGCTCTGGGCCTTATTTGGAAAAGACTGCGTTATTTGAGTGTACAAACCCGAGATATTCTGCGGATAGGTGATTCTCAAACCACGTCAGAACCACCGCTGTGACGTGTGCTGGAGTCGGACGCGCGTTTGACTGATCAGGCGGAGCAGGTGAATTGAATTTGTTGCTGGATGGCGAGGTGTTCTGGGGGAAGAGCTAGTCTAAGGAAAACTTCCTCTTACTGCCCCTTCCCATCTCAAATGGCCACTGCCTGGGGAAATTGCTTCTTTATGACATTAACTACAACGTTACAGTGAGGATGAGGAATCATCATTACTCCCATAGTTATTTGCTGCCAGGCCGCAGCGTTGATTTCAGAGATTTAAAAAAAAAAAAAAAAACAGGAAAAAGAAAGGAAGTATGTATTCTTTCACATACTCTCTTTTCCCTGAGAGTAAATGTTGTAGCTTCAGCAGTACCCTTCCTCTGGAAACGATTCCCAGTGCCTGCTCAGACACTGGGGAGTAAAATGACAGAACAATGGAGGAGAGCCACCCGATATAAAGAAAGGAAAAAAGGGGTTATGGATGAAGGGAAAGCAACTACATAAAAAATTGGTGCTATCTAAAAATTGGTTAACGGTTTGGGACCTGCAGGTGCTGCCTACACGTGCGTGTGTTGCAGTCGTGCCTGTTGCCACTGCGCAAAATGGAGAGAGCTTCTTTGTCGAATGCAGCATGTTAAAGAATGCGCCATTGCCTGGAAGAAATGCACGGCCTTCCCTCGTGTGGGACTTCTTCCCCATTGATCTGTGGTTTACCTGAAGGTTTACCATAACCTACATAAGTTTCAAAAGCAAGCAAGCAACCAACCAAAAAACAACACCAACATTAAAGAGTGGCAAGGCAGATGCTCATCTGGGGACTCTGACTCATCGGTGACATCACCAAGCAAAGCATTGTGAGCGCTTCGGGTCGGGGCTGCTGTGGCGAGCCTCGCAGCCGGGAGGGAGAGCGGGTACGGTTCGCCTCTGGTGGGTCTGTGTCAGCCCTCTGCCCTGGTGGCTTCGTTAGCAGTGAGAGTTTGACTGCTGTGTTCCCAGCTTTCGCTTCTGCACCGACCGTGTGGCAGAGCCCGCAAGCTGCTTCCTCAGCTGGAAGAGGAAGAGGAGTGACCTCAGCTGTGCCGAGGTAAAGCAGAACCGTTGAAAAGATTTGTCAAAGATGCGGCTGGTACCAGCGCAGCCGCTGCAGCTGCAGCAGGTCCTGGAGCATTGGAGAAGATAGAGAGGGGTTTCTTCGTGAAAAGAATGCTGTGAAAGTGTTTTCACGCCAGAAATTAGGAGAAGCGCCTCTGTTGTTTGGATATCCTCTATTGACCTGGCACACGGGCATTACAGCATACCTGGCACACTCTTTGTATTGTTTGTAAAAGAAAAAAAAAAAAAAAGTGTTTTAGGGCAGGCCAAAAACCTGCCTTGGCACTTCCACATCGCAGCAGTGCTTGCAGGCCGTGCATCCTGGATGCCAGGCAAGGATCTAAATCCGATGGTGCTGTTGGTAACGTGAAGTTCAGGAAGCACTTCTGGTTTTTTCTGCTCTTCCATGTGAATTTTTGCCCTGTGAAGGTGGTGTACTGAGCTCTTTTCTTACCAACAAATAGGTTTAAAAGCAGTTACAGCAAGGATGAGCTGTGTTAGCAGGAGGCTGTTCTGTGCTTTGACCATGGGAAGATGAATGGTTTACCTATGCACCGTTAAATATAATTTGACACCTAGCACACAACACTTGCAGCCTGTGGGGTGCTTTAACAAGCAGGTAAATCAGCGGAGACTGTTTTGCAGCAAGGCTGATGCTGGGTGATTAAAAAGCAGGGTCACAACAAGGAGTTTATGCTGTTCTTTCTTGCTTGTCATCCGACTGTCCGCTTACACTGTTCTAAAAATAAAAAACCACCAAAACGGGGTAAGCATCTTTAATACCTTTATTATAAATGGAAGGCACAAAACAGGCCAGCAACAGAGACTGTCCAAGAGAAAGACTTTGCGCTTTATAAACAAACAAGAAATTACCCTTAGGTAGGTGTGATAATCCTTCCCTAATGCATTTTTTGGAGTGCAAAAATATTTTGTTCCCTTCTTGCTCTTCTCTCCAGGACAAAGGCAGAATAGCCAACTGGAAAGTTAGACCAGGGAGGTCAGTTTGTTCCGTACTGAGAAAGACAAGCCTGTAAAACAAACTAGGCAGGTTTTCTTTGGACTAGTTATCTTCCTTCAGCAAAGGCAAAGTTTATGACACTTGTTGGCATGTATTTCCAGACCCCCAGCTACCGTGACTGTAGTGCATCTGTAATTCTTTTGTACAAAAAGAGTTCAAAATCTCGTAACGCAAAAACTTTACTAGCACCCTGGAGAAAAAAGAAATCTAAAAATCTTGCCAACTTCTATTACAGACCTGCTGAGTGCACCAGAGTTACTCATTTTTATTCAGGCTTTCAGGGGCTAGTTCAGTTGGTTTCTGTTCAGCACTTGGATCGCCATATTGGCAGATGTCAGTTTAAAAAAAAAAAAAAAAGCTTTGGAGATCTTTTTTAAAATGTGACTGCTTTTTATGGCATTTAGGGCTGTGAGGTATCCTTGGTTTTTGCTTTCTTCCCATTCCTTAGACCAGATCCATTCATATCCTGAACAGCGTTCTGGGTCTGTTCAGGAAAATGGAAGGCAACAAGCAAAATGATGAGCTCCTTGGGCATTCAAAAGAGCTCAGTCTGGGAAAGATTTCAAGTCCAACTTCCATGCTAAGGAGCACCAGTAATTTTTAGAAGTAGATGCAGAGGAATCTGCATGGCACTAAGTGTGTTTCTGAAGGTGCTAAAGGTCAGAAGTGACGATTCCTCTCAATACTAAAGAAGAGAAGGAAACCTTGCACTTAACTACTGTTTTTATTCCCTTTGTCAAGCAGTCAAAACCAACAACTAATACGGGAACCCAACTTTTCCCCTCTTTACTTTAGATTTGGGAAAATTCCCTGCCAAAATAATACTTCCTGGAAAATTCACTAGTGTTTGTGTGAGTAAAAGGTTCCAACCTTTTATTATTAATTTGTAAGAACTATTTCATCCGCTTTTGTCCAGAAGAGTCCGAAATAATTTGCACAGAAATGTGCAGCATTTTAATGAAAGGCTTCAGAATCACTCTAATTTGAACTTTATCTGGTCTGGTTGCAGGTTTTATGACATTTAGTGTCTTAAAAAAAAATCAAAATATCTGACTTCACATCAGAAAAAAAAAACCTGCTTGTGGCTAAATAAAATCTGTTGCAGCTCTGGTCATTGAAAAATCATTGGCTGTTAAATTGGACCTAAGTCATCTTTTCTAACCTTTCATGATCTTGCAGCAATGGATGATGATGGATATATGGATTAGGGAACAGCACGTGATGGCAAACCTGTGGTATTTGCTACAGCGCAGAAAGAAAACAAATTGCTTCCAAAAAATCAAACTAATTCAAAATTCTTGGTATCATGCAGCCATGCCACTGGCAAAGTGAGCATTGCCCTGCCTCTCAAAGCTTGCTGTATCCTTGATCTGCTGTCTTCCTGCTGTTAATTGATTGCAAGTCTACGTGTCTGATCAGGGCTACGAGTTGTTCTCGATATGGATACCATACGACATATACTGTGCACGCTTGTGTGTATAGATATGTTTATCCTGTATGCATGTACATATTTGATCTGGATAGGCTGGAGCGATGGGCTGAGGTCAACTGTATGAAGATCAACAAGGCCAAGTGCCGGGTCCTGCACCTGGGGCGCAACAACCCCAAGCAGAGCTACAGGCTGGGAGATGAGTGGCTGGAAAGCTGCCTGGCCGAGAAGGACCTGGGAGTGTTGGTTGACAGTCGGCTGAATATGAGCCAGCAGTGTGCCCAGGTGGCCAAGAAGGCCAACAGCATCCTGGCCTGTATAAGAAGCAGTGTGGCCAGCAGGTCTAGGGAAGTGATTGTGCCCCTGTACTCGGCTCTGGTGAGGCCGCACCTTGAGTACTGTGTTCAGTTTTGGGCCCCTCGCTACAGGAAGGACATGGACGTGCTCGAGCGAGTCCAGAGAAGGGCGACCAAGCTGGTGAGGGGTCTGGAGAACAAGTCTTACGAGGAGCGGCTGAGGGAGCTGGGCTTGCTCAGCCTGGAGAAGAGGAGGCTCAGGGGCGACCTTATCGCTCTCTACAGTTACCTTAAAGGAGGCTGTAAAGAGGTGGGGGTTGGTCTGTTCTCCTACATGCCTGGTGACAGGACGAGGGGGAATGGGCAAAAGTTGCGACAGGGGAGTTTTAGGTTGGATGTTAGGAAGTACTTCTTTACCAAAAGGGTTATTAAGCATTGGAACGGGCTGCCCAGGGAGGTGGTGGAGTCACCATCCCTGGAGGTCTTTAAAAGACGTTTAGATGTAGAGCTTAGCGATATGGTTTAGTGGAGTACTTAGTGTTAGGTCGGAGGTTGGACTCGATGATCTTGAGGTCTCTTCCAACCTAGAAATCCGTGATACTGTGTGATACATACGTATGCATATTTGTGTGCTGGCCCCCAGATCACTCATGGTATAAAGCATTGGCCTCGAAGGCATACTCATCAAAATATTTGGTAGATCCTCCATTTTTTTCTAGTTCCCTCAAAATGAGAGAGTTTTTACGCGCTCTCTGTGTCAAAAAGGCAAAACTTCTGATTTCCACTGTCGCTCTCGCTAACTTTCTATCACTCACTCCTCGTGTGTGTGTCTAAACACATATGTGTGTATGCGTATGCACATTTGTGTATTTCTGTGCACTGGTGTGTTTTTTGCTGTACAGGTAATAAAGACGGGGAAAGGTTTTAGTGTTTTCTTAATAGGTGAAGAAATCTTGAAGACCAGAGATTGGAACATACTGAATTTTGAATTAAAAAAAAAAAAAAAAGTCAAATTTTCTGGCTGTGGAAGATGGAGCCTCATTTTTGCAGCCACTTTGAATCACGAGTTCATCTCTAAATGCACTGGGTTTTTTTGTTTTCGTTTTGTTTTGTGTTTTTTTTTTTTTGGTTTTTATTTTTTGAAGAGCTAACTAACCCTGGCTGTCTCCAGTCTGAGAGAGTGTTCAGATGGACTTGCTTCCTCCATTAGTTATAAGCTGTTTAAAAGCACATCCTATGTTTGAATTGTGGATGAGAGGCTCCCTTGGCAAAGTGAGGAGGCAAATTCTTCCTACCCCTTTATCATTAATTCGCGGATTCAGTGTTGGTTCGGCCTCCAGGAGAAGTTAACTGGAAGTCTTTGAAGATCGATAACTTTGCTGAGGTTGTCCAGGTAGGTGAACTCGAAGACCCACAGTGACTGGAACGTGCTATTTAATGCGTCATACTGCGTTCTGTAGAAGTTACTCGTAGCCATAGTTGATCATTGCCTTGCATGTATGATCAGGTGGTTTTTGAAGAAGTGACTCCATTTTCAGGCTTCCGGATGTGCTCCAAGGCATATTATTGAGGACGTGGAAGAGAACACTTGCTGACAAAGCTCCTGGCAGCTTTACAGAACTTTAGTTTAATATTGTGTTAGTTCCCGTAACAGCTGATTTCAAGGCATTGCTCTCCTCAAGAGACTAATTTGATGAACAGAAGAAAGCTGGAAAAATGCTTGTTACTCATTATTTTTCACTTGTTGGTACTTTCTTTAGGGTTACTTTTAAAAAGAAGATTTCACTGATCACAAGCCAGTGGAAGACTTTCAGCCCAAGCAAGGGTGAAGACAGCTCTCTCCAAGAGCAGAGGAAGTCCCTGTGGAGAGAACCCGAGCTTGTTATCAGAACTTGTCGGCATGTCTAAACAAGGAGACGATTGCTACTTCTATTTCTATTCTACCTGTACCAAGGTATGGCTGGGTTTCTTTTGCTTTGCTTTGCTTTGTTTTTTTGTTGGTTTTTTTTTTTTTTCATTTTTTTCAGGAAGGGGTAGAGTAGGAGGAGGAGGCACACTGGTCTTTGGTTAACGTGATAACCAGATAGATTCTGAATTCAATCGTGGCAACCTGAGGCAGTAGCATGGACGTTTTTGAGGCTGTACTATATTTTCCTTGTTGGTTTCCTTTTGGTTACAGGGAGACAACTGTTCCTTCCGCCACTGTGAAGCTGCTCTGGGGAACGAGACAGTCTGCACGCTGTGGCAGGAGGGTCGTTGTTTCAGGAATGTCTGCCGATTCAGACACATGGAAATCGATGTGAGTGCCTAAAGATGTGTTCTCAAAATAAATCAACAAAAGCATTTTTCAGTGCTGTAGGTGTGCTGATTGTGCTTTTGCAGGACAGAGTCCTTTGCTTTGGAATTACACTGGTTTCTGTTAGCAGGGGAGGGGGTGGGAGGAAGGAGAGGGAAATAAAATCAATGCCTTAGGTATGTCTTAGCAAGATTTTCTTTTATTAGACGCCGACAGTATTTTCTCAACAGATGCAGAATAACCGCTAACTAGACTGCTAAAACCTGCTGGAGCAGGGGGGTAATAAACAGGCTGTACTAGCCTCCTGAGAGCAGGCTTGATAATGATCTATCAGGTCTCTTGTGTCCCGGAGTCCTTCAGATAATGCTGTTCTAGCTGCCTGGGCTAGGAAGCAGTGGGGAAAGTTAAAGGTGCAGAAGAACGAAGTCTCCGAGAAGTAGTTCTGGATAGAGTTAACGTAGGCAATTTAAGATGTCCTTTTTCCCTCTGAATAATCCTAGTATAATCCTAGGTGTATTAGTTTAACCCACCCTAAACTGATGTCTGAGAGTGCCTGTCTTCTCAAACTGAATGATGACAAGGCTAAACGTGCATAGTGGTTACAGCTTCTGCAAACTTTGTGAATATGCCCGGAAATACTATACTTCCGTGATAAACTGACCTTTGGAATGATGTTTCAGCACTGTATTGTGACAGCCCTATCGCTGTCGTGACCTGGAACTGTGCATCTCTTTGCAAACCTTAGGTGCATGTTATCACGAGCTTGTCTTTCTTTCTGTCTTCAGAAAAAGCGCGCTGAGATTCCCTGCTACTGGGAGAAGCAGCCAGTAGGCTGTCAGAAAGCCAACTGTGCTTTTCATCACGCAAAGGGACGTTACATCGATGGCGTCTTCTTACCACCAAGCAAGAGTGAGTTTAGGTCCTTTTTCTTTAAGTATTGAAGAATTAATTTTGCATATTACTTAGTGGGTGCCAATAGTGTAGGAGACATCAGGTAACCGTCCATTTGTGAGTGCAGGAAAAGGTCTGCAGTCCTAGGTGGTCAGCTAAACCGAGTGTACTGCTGCTGTACTGCTGGTATTTGTTTTCTGCTTTCATGCTCAGCTTCTCTCTGCTTTGTGTGATATTTGCCTTGCAGTTTGCTTTCTGTTGTTTCGTCTTCTGCTGGGTGGTAGGGAGATGTGTTGTTGTTTGAAGGCAAGTCATTGTTCACGGTGTAAACAGTGGCGGGATGGGCAAAAGGAGATGCTGCATTCATTGCCTGTGCAGGTTATCTGCCTTAGCTACCATCTTCGTGCATTGTGGTCAAAGTTTTAAACTGCCATATTACTGATGATCCTCCTCTTCCTCTAGCTACACTGCCAAGTCCGCCTGAGTCCGCGGACGATGATTTGAAAGTGGCTCAGATGTCACTGCAGCAAAACAAACTTTCTGTCCAGTCCAATCCCTCTCCATAGCTAAGGCGGGTGATGAAAGTGGAAAACTCGGAAAATGTCCCAAGCCCTACACACCCTCCAGTTGTAATCAATGCTGCAGATGATGATGAAGATGATGATGGTGAGCATGGTTTGGTTCTTGGAAGGAATTTGTGCTGTAAATGATTGTGTAAGTCTTTGGTTCTTGGAAGGAATTTGTGCTGTAAATGAATGTCTAAATCACAGATGACCTGAGGTCTGACTAGCGATAGGGCAGGCAGTCCGCTCAGGTCACTGGTGGCTTTGTCTGGCAGCCAGTGGACAGAACCTGAAATGTTGGAGGAAAGCTTAGAACCACTCTTGGCTTTAGCTGGTCTGTTGTGTAAAGCTCTATGTGAAACTAGGAAGGAAATTCCTTTTTTTTTTTTTGAAGAGTAATATGTTGTGTAGTAGTTAAAGCTGCAGAGAGAATCTAGAGTCCTAGATGTTTTGTCCTAGGGTAGTCTACTTACGAGTTCATCAGGTCAGTGTAGCTGTATTAAAAAAAAAAAACAAAAAACAAAAAAAAAACAACTTTTTTATAGGAACCATGGACTGAAGTGTCATTGCATGAGCTACATAATCACGAACAATCTGGCCTATGCATAACTGAATAGATTTTTCCCCTTCAGACCAGCTTTCTGCGGAAGGAGAAGAAACTAAAACTCCCGTCCAGCAACCAGCTGAGGAAGGCCAAAATGGATTACGGATGATTTCCACTTGGAAAGCCAGTGCTACTACTGCTAAACAAGGTATTCCAGCACCTGTAGTAGGATAAATCGGAAGGAGAACTTGACAATTAACTCAAAAGCAATGTGGCGTAAAAACACAACAGAATGTAGGGGTGCTGAATGGACTCGGTTATTTCCATGATCTCATTTCTCCCTGATACCATCATGTGCCCATTGGGTCAGAAAGTTGAACTCCTTTTCTTTCCTTTTGGAGAACAAAACAGGGTCACAGCATGGAGTTTAAATGGCTGCACGTGCAGCCTGGCAACCACTGTTGAAAGCCATATCTAACGATAGAGGGATCTAATATCACGTAAATGGATTAAAATTAAAACTACAGTTTTTACCCTGAAGGGTGAAAGGAGGGGCAAAATGCCATTGATTCTATGGTTGTTTCACTTGTGAGGAGTGTTGACAGGCTTTATTCTAAATACTTCTGAAAGTTCCTGAGCACTAAGAAGCCTGAGGATCTGTGGTCCTCAGTGAGTGCCTCTAAGCCTTAGTCTCATTAACTGTTTTCTGTTTTCAGAGGACGGTCTGAATTTTGGAATAAAAACACTTGAAGAAATCAAATTGCAGAAAATGAAGGAAAAAACTAAGAGACACGGTGGTGAGTTAATATTCCCTGCTTCCTTACCCGGTTCACCTTCATCCTGTGTGATGATTTTTCTTTCAAAAAAAAACTCTTCCAGTAATACCGGGTAGCTGGCTATGCTTTGGTGAATCCAACTATTTTGCCAAAGAAGTGAAATTTGATTGGCTTCAGAATGGCAGGTGATGGTGGCTGGGAGCTGCTTGAGGGATAGACTTCCATGTTTAGCTGGGGGCATCGAGCAACCTGATTCTCAGCCAGCTGGTATTCTAGATGGGAATTCCAAGGGCAACCAGAGGCAAATTAGTCACCTCTCTTATTTGCATGCTCTGGTCACTGTATGTTTGACAGTAATGAATAATTAAAGTTTTTTGCTCTTCGTGATAGTTTTTTCTGTTTGGTAAACTTCCTTATGTTTTGCTTGCTCTGAGCAGAAGGTCCTTCAAGATCTTCTCTTCCTCCCGTCGATTCTATGATTTTTCCTGCTCCGGAAAAGGAAAATGTCCGGACAGTGGTGAGAACTGTGACACTGTCTACAGAGGAAGGTAATAATTCATGCTTTTGTTTTGATTTCATTACTCCTAAACTGGAAGGTTAAGCAAGAAGGAAGGCAATTCACCCCTGTTAGCCTCCTGGTGCTGCCGCCTTCTGTTCAAAACATGCTTTTATGCTGAAAGTCCCTGGTTGTACTGGAAAGCTTTGGTGCTCAGGTTAAGTGCAGTAGCAGGAGAAAGAAAAAAATGTGTCAGTATGCAAATAGGGGGATAACTGAAAAACAGGAGAGTAACGAGAAGAAAGAGCTCTAGAGGACAGTGCTATGTAAGAAGCAATTTCTGAAGCTTTAAAGAGGCTGACAGTGGCACGTGTGGACAGTAGTGCGATAGGAGTCTGTGTATAAATTATATTGTTTAGAGTTGTGCAAATTCCTTTGAAAGGGAAAGAAGTGAAGAAGTACTTCTACTCATAGACATTCACCTTAGAAAGGAATATTTCTCAGCATTTGTACCTAATAATATTCTGCTTGCTTATGCAGCTCTGTTCTGCACAAAGTATAGCTGTCAAGCAGACTCAGATTCATTCTCGACTACATTCAGCTGGAATTTGAGGCAAACACTGAGACTATGGATACTTTTTCTAAGTTAATTATAGTTGAAATGTGAGTTTGTGTGGTTTAGCTGTCAAAACAGTGCCTTGCTGGTTTTTTTTTGGACATGGGCTAACAGTATACTATTTCTATTGGCTACTGGTTTCTATGAAATAGAAAAATTTTACTTTTGTTTTAGGGGAGGAACCTGTGGTTCGACTAGATCTTGCTGAGAAACAAGGAAAACGGAAAGCCTCCGTGGGTAAGAACTTTTTATGAGCTGTTATTTAGGTGCCGCCTTCTCTATATGACTGCATTGAAGAGTATTTTTGACGTATGAGAGGAAAATGCATTGCAGTGGAGATCTGTGTTGACTGCAGAAATGGCAAAAAAACCATTTAGCAGCTGAAAGGCAATTTTATGAAAATATGCTTGAAAAATAGAAGCTTGTGGTTGACTGTTCTCAAATCTTCCTGCAAAGAAATGTTCTTAAAATATTCCTTGTTTTCTCTGTCTGAAGCTGATGTAAGCGCCCTTCCGGTGAAGCGCAGCCTTGCTGAAAGGCTGGGGAAGAAGGTGGAGGTTCCGGGAAATGCTGACAAAGCACCAAAGAGAGGTACAGCTACTAAACAGGCATCTGGATGTGATTCACGGGTTTTGTATTTAGGCTTTCTGTTTGTCCTTTTCCTGCGATGTTTCTTTTTGCATGTTGGCTGAGGTCTTAATCACCGGGATTCAAAGTTACCTTTCCTGCCTTGTTTTCGAATGTGAACACAAAGTTGACGTTTATGCAGCCTCCCTAATTTGGTCTTTTTCTGTTTTGCAGTTCAAGTTCCCAAGTCTGTGAAGGAGAGGCTAGGATTACCTTCTCAACGGACTAGTACTGCGAAAGGTAACAACTGGCTATTAAATATACTTTCTCCTTCTTCCTTTCCGTGAACTTAGACCGTTTTCATACAGCCCTAAAAAGGAATTCAAATGAAAACAAAGAACTGGTTCCTCTTGCTCGAGTGCTGAAGCTCTTCTGACAGCCACTATCAGAAATCTGGCTCTAGGTGTGTGTTTATTTTCCACTTGTGCCTTGTCAAGGTTTTAAGCTGCTTCTGTGAACCATCATATACAATTAGAATAGAGCCACTGCCGGGAGCAGGAATTTGAAATGCAGTCTGAAAAAGTAATCAAGTAAACTAGCATTTCTGTGTAGCAACTCTCTCTGGATAGGGCTGGTCTTCAAAATACAACAAGTGGCTCAGAGGAGGAGGAGAATGTTAGGCTATTGTCCTAAGATGCGTTATTGGGAACGCTCAGGCTTAGTTTTCCTTAGTACTGTGACAAATTTTGGAGACTTAAACTATTGTTGGACTCTCTTTAAATGTTGGTGCTTCTCATTTCTTGATGATGACAGGGAAGGCTGCTAAGCCAAAGGGAGAGATCCATGTGAAAACACTGGAGGAAATCCGTCGTGAGAGAGCTCTTCAGAGACGAGAATGTCAAGCCAAAGCCCAGGCTGAATGGCATGGTAAAACCAAAGATCCCAGCGCAGGGGCAAAAATTGAGGGTGAGCCCAAGAAGCAGAGCGTGCTCACTCTTTCCGGGCCCAGCAAAGTGCAGTCGAAGGAGCCGGCAGGTAAAGCCAAGCCAGAAGGAGAAGTGCGTGTTAAAACCCTGGAAGAAATAAAGCGCGAGAAAGCTCTGCGGATGCAGCAGAGTGGAGGAAATGTGCCAGCTCCCCCAGCACAACCTGGACCTGCCCCAGCCGGGCAGAAATCGTTATGGAACACAAAGCTATCAGGTAATAAGATGCTTTAATACCTGCCCCGGTGAGGTGCTTCCCATATTGAGCAAGTTCCGTTTGCTCAGGATCTGCTTTGCTTTTTCCTTCAATGCAGAGGATAAAAGAGTTTAAGGCTACAAAGTTCAAAGGCAAAGAAGGGCCAGAACATGCAACCATGTCTGTTTTCGTTAATTACGTGATGGTATTCTGTATTTCCCACTAGAAAATTAACACATTGAGGGGCTTTTTAGTCTAATTTTGGTATTCTGTTTTTTTCTGCCATCTGTTTACGGTATGAAGTCCACCCTGCGTTGAGTTCAAGTTCACCTTCCTCTTTGGCATGTGTTGCTTAACTTGACACGTGTATGTGTTTGTAAAGCATGCATCAGCGTCTTAATGTGGGGGGCCAGTTTCTGTCAAAAATGACAGAGGATCAAAGGCCTCGTTGTTAAGATTATATCAACTTTGTAAAATGAGATTGTGTGAGGGAGATAAGGAGGGCTTAAAGGCTGCATGCACTGCACATTGTAGCCTTTCTCTCTGTCTCATGGGACACGAGGAAATAAACACACAAAGAAAACAAGTACCCAGCCTTCTTTCGTTTCTTCTCCTGCCAGCCAGATGTTAGGTCAGGAATGGGAGACTAGAATATGACTCTACAAATTTGGATTTTGTAGAACAACTTAATAGATTTTGTGGGACATCACTGCAGGGGAGAGGAAGCTGGTACAACAGTTGCATACACTCTCTTGTCTTACTATACCTGCTGCTTTTCCTTTCCTAGAGGGAGCAAGACTTTAAATACAAAAGCTGTCAACATTTGTGAATCTTACTAGACTTCATACAACGTCTTAGAGTATTGCTTGCACTTGGGATCGCTCTGTGTCTGAGTTTCCCTCGTCCTGGATTATGATTTACTGTAGCTATTCAGTTCCTTTGTTCCTTTGTATGGATTGTTGGTAGACGGAGTTTACTATGTGGAAGATATTGCTGAGAATCCAGGCAATGGCAGTGTACTTCTGCTGGCCAAATACAGTTAACTGTGTAGACGGGCCGTGGAAATGAGGACGAGAACGTGGATTTTTCATGAGGCAGAGCAAGACTGTATCAGTTCTCTCTTCCTTTTACTCTAGCCAACTTTAACATGTTTGCGAAGCCTTGGGATGGGAAAGTCGCTTCCCCCAAGAAGAAGGCACTGAAACGTAAGGCACCTGGCAGTTTTCCCTCTGCTGTAGCAGCTGTGAAGCCACGGACTGCCTCTGACGCTGACACAATGGGACCTCCAGCCAAAAAAGCAGCTATGGTAAGGACAGGGGCTAATGCAGAAATGGATCCCTTGTAAAATTTACACCCTCCTCTAGGAGAAAAGATGGAAAACTCAAAAGTTCTACAGGCTTTCTGTTTCCTTTTAAATCCAGTAGCTGCCTACAGAATTCTTGTAGTACCCTTCCATATTTATTAGATTAATGGCACTATTTACTTAGTCCTCTGTGATTCTGTGATTTCTCTGGTGTGGAGGATTTTGTCCATTAATGCTGTGTTCTTAAAAGACACAAGATCATTAGTAACCTCCAAGTGAATATTAACTTTCTTCAGGAGCACCTTGGTTTTGTATTTTGGCTAAGGCTCCGCAATGCCAGAGGAGAAGCAGCATGGAGGAAAAAGCTAGTAAGGAATCTTTTACCCATGAGTCCTAAATACTGTTTTGCTGCTTTCTAGGCTGTTCCAGCCACGCTGGAGCACGTCCCAGCCACCAGACTTGAAGAAAATCCCCAAAACAGGTGATGACCACAACTTGTTCTTTTTCTCAATCGGTGTATATCCCCAGTGAAACATAAGTTCTGTCACACGTGGGGAAAAAAGGAGGGTTCTGAGATAATTAAAGCCCAAATCCATCAGAGGAATAAGTCACGTGAAATGACTTTCTAGCAGCTAGCAGGAATGCTTAATTAGACTTACTTTCTTTAAATGCTGCAAGTCGGTACAGCTTTCCAGTGACTTCTTGCTCTGTCTGAATACCTAAATGAGGATGAGGTGAAGTTCTCCTACTTCCTCGTGAGGTGATAAATGATGAGTAGTGTCCTCTGCCTTTTGGTCCTCAAGAATGCCACCCGAACAAACATACAAGGTGACAAGAGTGCAGGGAGAGCAGAGGGAAGTGATGGCTGCAGATCAGCTTCCTGTAGTGGGGAGCAAACTCTGCTGAGTGTGCCGTGGGAAAAATGACTAACTTAGCAAACAGATATTTGCAGATGGAGACTTCTTACCATTTTTACAGGAAAATTAAGCAAGGTGGCAAAGTGCCTCTTGCTACAACAATTGAACCATCTTTGCTAGACTCCAGGTGCTCTGGCTTCACAGAGAAACCCCCAAACTGAAAAATGTACCTGCTAATATATTGGGCTCTAAATGTAGCCCTGGGTTAATTGAATAACAATCCCTGGGTAAGATTGAAGTGCAGGAGGGGTTGGCTACGGTTTTAAGAGCCGGTTTGCAGAAAAGGGATTTCCCGTTAAGAAATGGCATATACTGATTGTTCTCTTCCTTGCTCTGCCAAGACCTGAAGCACATCTTGGAAGCCAGGCAGAATCTGTGGAGCCAATGGAGTTCTCAAGCTCGACTTCAGCTTCTTCCCAGCTAGAAGAAGCAAGGACACGCCGGCTGAGTTCCACAGGCAACGCGCCCGTATCTGTAGACGAGGATTTAGAGACGCTACTTTGGGAACTCTCAGACGGCATACTGGAAGCCGAGCTCGACTTGGACCCAGGGAAGGATGAGGATGACCTCCTCCTTGAGCTTTCCAAGATGATTGATGATTGAACTGCATAGTCCTATGGTATATTAAAAAAAAAAAACAAAAAAAAAAAACAACTCTTCTTCTTGTTGGATACCCCGAGGTGATCCTTTTTCTAACTGAGGCTTTGCAATGAGACTTAAAGCACAGTTGGAACTGGTAGAAATTGGCAGGATCTGCACTCAGTTGTCCTAAGTTTCCCTGCTGGTCAGAGTTAAGGTCTTGTGCATGGTTTCGTAACTATAGGTGGCTACCTTTGATATCAAGAGGACAAAGCACTTGTTTCTTTTGGCACAGAAAGATGTCCATCGGCACGCTGTGGTGGCTGTGAATTGACGTAGTGATGGAGCGATGCTCTGAAGGCTTAAACGGAAAGCTTCTTCCTTCCGCCCCCCCTTGGCACAGCTCGATGTTGGGCACATTGTGAAGCCTGGGTGTTCTGATTTCTCGGACAGTTGATACCCAAATCCCGGAGTTACTATGTCAACTCTTGACTTTTATTTGTGTATGCCATTGTTTTGACTGTAATCTTTTCAGATGATGAAGCTGTAGGGGCGGGAGGGAGCAGAATAATTATTCTAGCGTTGTGGACCAAACATGCTGCCAGGAGTGGTGGTGGTGGGGTCAGCCCACCCGGCCTTACTTTCAATTATCAGGGATGATAAAATGGTGTGAAAAGCAGCAGCTCTGCGATACGGCTACGCTACCCCCACTCCCTTCTCTTGTGCTGTACCAAAGTTCCCCCAAGCTTTGGTTGGTGCTTTTTGCTGGTGACAGTAGGACTCCAGGGCGAGTAGTCGGGACTCTCCTGCAGTAACTGGGTCAATTAAGGGTTGGTTTAAGTGCCTCCTGGTTTTTAAAATTGCTCCCCTGAGCTGCTGGCTCTGCTGCCTGCTACAGCAAATGTTCGGGTGCCATCAGCGTCGCACTTGGGCGTGGGCACTGACCCTGCGGAGGAGAGCTGAGACTCGCGTGTATTGTGTACCCTGCCGCAGTGATCGTTTTCCCCTAGCAGATCTATTTTGAATCATTTCCCTAAATTTTAGAGGAACTTTAGGCTCTTTGTGCTATGATTTGTGAAGCTGTAGGGGCCCTCAGGCATTTGCTGCTGGCAGAGGAAAACCGCTTGTCGAATTTGTTGTAAATACTTTCTGTTTGGACAACAACGCCTGTGTGTGTGTGTGTGCGTGTGTGTGTGTGTGCGCGTGCGTGCTTTGACGACCCCCTGCGACGCCCCAGCTCCGCGAGGGAAGCTTTGAAGCGGCTCTGGGAAAACCTCTGCGGAAGAAACTGCTGCTGGCGACTTGCGGAAAACGGACTCCACAATCAGTGAGATTGTAAAGTAGGTATGTTTATTCAGCGCTGGGCAGCACGGGAGGTCGTGGGCATGAAGATTGATGACTCTTCCTCGTCACCGCTAGTTGACCTCTTGTCTTTGCACAGACTCAGTTGCTCCTTGGCTCTTGTCCACCTGCAGGACCAGTTTCTCCCAGTTTCTTAAGATAGGCTCGCTCTCTTATTAGGAGACTGACCTTGGTAAGGGGCCCAAGGCTTCTTGCTTTAGTTAATTGGCACAATGCACCATAGTTAGCAAAGACACTAAGTAGCATCCTAGTTTAATGCCGTCAGTGCTCTATCTCTACTTGATAAGATTCTCCTAACTCCCTCTCTCACTGGAGCCCACGCAGCCCTCCGTCCTGCCGAAGGACTTCACGGGGACTTCTGCCGGCTCCGGGTGCCCGCACACAGACAGAAATGGCTTTGAGAGAAAACAATCAGGAGGAGGAGAGCTCAGAGACTGCGGCCGGCTTCGGCCACCTTCCCCTCGCTTTCCCTCTCCGTGTTCAAACCGAGCACTGTTCTGCCGTCAACCTTCGCTGCCTCTGCCCGCGGCGCTGGGCTTTCGCGTGTGCCATTGCTCCTCTACATATTTTATCCTTCCTTTTGTAAGGAATGGTCCAGCAATTCGTGTCACTAAGGGATTTGAAGGGTTAACATCGAGGTCCGGGTCTAGGTGATAAGAGAACAAAGGGGTTTTTAGGGAAAAGTGCTGACTACTGCAGGGGATGTTGCTAGAGTTTCTGAAATCCGGCGCAGAGGCTCCCAAACGAGGAGGAAGGGGGAGCTGAAGGACAATTGAAGGACAAAAGCCTGGGAGGAAGACAACCAGCATTCAGCCCGAGCAAGCCCCGAGAGACCACCAGAGACTGATACGCAGGCGCCCCTGGGAGAGGTTTCGGATTCCGGAAACCAATTCTAATAACCCTGCCTCTTCTCGAAGTAGTAATGAATATGTATTAGCCTGGGAGCATCAAAACCAGCCGCCTTACGTAACAGGTGTGCGTCCTGGGGGAGCAGAGACTCCCGGCGCACCCAGCGCTGCTTGCTTGCCTCTATTCGTTTAATAAATTGTAAACTTTGATTGTAATCCTATTTGGATTTATAACAGCCATTTATAACACTTTTTATATTTGTATTTTATTTAAGGCTGTCTTGCCCCCCTCCCCCCCCCAGCCTCGCTGCTCACCAATAAAGCTGGCGCAGGGACTCCTGCCTGCGACCATAGAGGCGCAGGGACTCCTGCCTGCGACCATAGAGACGCGGTCCTCCCGGCCTGCTAGAGCGGCCCGCCACGCTCCTCCAGCATCCCAGCGTCCCTTGCGCGCTCCCGCCCGGCCTCAGGGGCTTCCGGAGGCGGCCCAGCAGGGGCGGCGGGAGCAGCGAGGCGGCGGCAGCCATGGCGTACCGCGGGCAGGACCAGAAGGTGCAGACGGTGATGGTGCAGCCCATCGTAGCCTTCCTGCGGCTGGGGAGCGACGGGGGAGTGGGTGGGGGGCGGCCCGGGCCTCAGGGGTCTCGGCCCGGGCCTTGAGGCCTTGTCCCGGGGCCCTGGGGCCTCGTTGCAGGGTTTGAGGCCTTGTCTTGAGGCCTTGTCCCGGGCCTGGAGCTCTTGTCCCCGTGCTGAGCCCTTCACGCAGTGCCCCAGAACCTCATCTTCCGCTACCTGCAGAGCGTGAGTAGCGCGGGGAGAGGACGGGGAGGGGATGGGGATGGGGATTTGGGGGGGGTGGGGGGAGCGGGGAGGGTCCGGGGATCTCCCTCGCTGAGTTTTCGGCTCCCACCCGTTGCTCGGGGCAGGTTTGTGGGGAATGGAGAGCTGTGCGGCGTGCTGGTGGGTACAAGGAGCTGCTGCGCAGCCCGGCGTTTCCCCCTCGTGTTAACGGGAGTGGGATCGTGCAGCCGGGCGTGCAGGAGTGTTCCCTTGTGACTGGAAACATGTCCTTCAGCAAACGTGTAGTATTCACCCAGTCATATAAGACTCTAAAATGTCAGACTGTTAATTGAAACTGCCCCTGAGAGTTGCTCCTTGGAGTGTTTGGGAGCTCTAGCGGCTATGGTTAGCGGGTATTTCTGAACACACGAGAGAGAACAAAACTGCTCGCGGTGTTTGTGTTCCAATTTACTCTCCTCCTTCGTTCTGCAGAGCTCGAGGATCCAGGTGTGGCTGAGCAAGTGAACGTGCGGATAGAAGGCTGCATCATCGTGAGTGTCAGCACGACCCCACGTTACATCGTTAGTTTGTTTTCCCTCATTCACAATCCTATTTTTTCTTGTCAAGAAAAACTAGCCCAAGGGAAAAAAGAAATCGTGCTTCTCTAACAATTAGTCTTCGTTGTCCAGCCTGGGTCAGCAAAGCTGACGATGGTTCGTGTTGTTGCTGAACTAATTGCCACTGTTGCCGATTTCTAGGGCTTTGACGAGTACGTGAATTTGGCGCTGGACGACGCAGAGGAGATTCACTCCAAGACAAAATCAAGGAAACAGCTGGGTGTGTCGTGTGTCTGTGCAACCCGAGTGACGCGCGGTCTGAAACCTGCCCGGGTGAGCCTTCTAGGTAGCAGCACTGAGACGTACCAACCGTGTGACGAGCCTTGCTGTTGAAGTTCAGTGAGCAATTCCTGGCTACATCTCTGTCCCTGATGATTTTTGAGCTGCTGATTTTGCTGGATGAAGGAGAATCTGTCCCTGCCTGAGACCAGTTCTGGTCTTTGAAACGTGTAATACCAGGCGGCCTGCACTCTGCATGATGGGCAAAACCCTGCTCAACCACACAAAACACTTTCTGAAAACACGAGATTATTCTCAGGTTCTGGGCTCTCTCTAATCCCCTCTTTCCCTTCTCTTTGCTGCAGGCCGGATCGTGTTAAAAGGGGACAACATCACTCTTCTACAGAGCGTTTCTAAATAGAATTTGCCATCCTTAGAACAAAGGTGGCTGCCGTGCTGCGGAGTGACTGAGTGCCAGGGGAACGCGGCCCGCTGGTAGATAGGAAGTTATTTGTAACTGGGGTTGCATGCTGAGGTCAAAAGTCTTTCCTTTGTGGGAGCGAGTTGTTTGTAGCTTGAAACAATACGTGATGTATTTCACAAATAGCCATTTTTCACATTAACTGTAAATGTAAACCACAAATCTGCTTGTTTTCAGTCTCTTCCTTCTGTGAATGGAGAAGGAGGAGAAATATAGAAGCGTGGGCTTTTCTTTTTGCTGTGGATCTGATAAGTTTCGATAACGCTATGTGCTTTCTTGACCATTACATCTGCATTATGTGGCCAGGGTGGACTCGTTCAGGGCACGGAAGCCCCACACAGTCCTTGAGCTAGCAGGGTGCTAAGGAGGGTGTTGGAGATTTTGCATACAATTGCAGCCCTTTGTTGCTGCAGTGACAGGTTCCTCAGATTCTTTCTAAACAGGGTTTAGCTTGTTGAGAATCTTTTTGGGAGTGTTTATTGTGGATCAGTCAGTAAAAGTATCTTAGTGGGCCCGTGAGGGATTTGGGGCTGTGGTGCAGTAACCCAGTGTTTACAAGTGTTACTGCTATGCATGCTTGTCCAATAACGTCTCCAGATCAGAGAGTGAGAGCGGGCAAGTGGTTTGGATTAAATCTGTCACTTCTTGCTGCTTTGGACAGAGCCTGTAGATTAAACCCTTGTGCTGTTCAATAAGCTGGGGTATCAGATGTGTCGGTTGGGTTTTTATCATTTGATTTATTTTTTTTATCCGTTTGGAGATCTGTCTTTTCTATTTAAGTTTCCCCAAGAGAGCTGAGTTGCTTGATGCATCGACCAAAGAGAAGTTCCCCGGCTGACTTGGGACAGCCAGTCCCCTCGTTTTTCTGATCACAAAAAAAAAAAAAAAAAAAAAGAAAAAGAAAAAAATCGAAGAAGAAAAATTTTGACTGTAACTGTAACTCAGAAACTAAGATTACCTAAATGGAGAGAAATGAATTTTGATGCACAGGCTGTGCTAGAAATCTGTTAATCAGCATTCAGTTTTTCAAAACTTCAATTTGTGTATCATCATCATGAAAATTAATAAATTCAAGGTGGGAGATCCTTTCCTGAAAGGGAAGGACAGAAATACGAGTCTTGCTGTGGGGCCTACCCAGCGCAGTTCTGCCATTCCGAGAAGTAATACGTCAGGAGTGTCACAGCAGACGTTCCCAGGAAGAAACCTTTGAGGGGCAGCATGACACACTTGATTGGCTAAAGCAGCTTCAGCTGGACAGCCTGCTGCCGGGATGGGTAATTCTAAGTTGTGTTCAAGTTGCTGAGTTCCTTTCAGCATGTAGTAAAGATGTAACGTGCCGATGTCGTTTGGGAACAGGAGGCATTACGTGTCACCAGCAGTGGGCACGTAGGGAACAAAACAGTATCTTACGAGGTCCTCCACATCTGCCTTTCATTTTGTCCTTGGTTTGCCAGCTGGAGCTTTCAGGAGGTGAGGAAGGAGGCTGTCCCAGTGAATAGTTCAGGTGTTGCAGGGTATTTGTGATGCAGTGCTTGTAAAATTTACCTGCCCGCATCTCCTGTTACAGGCAGCCCCCCGCGGGCCCTGTGAGATGGGGAGCTGCTGCCCGGGGTTAGGCCCAAGGTGCCCTGTCAGGCCCAGGGCCGCCCTTCCCCTTCCCCTCGCCCTGCCCTTCCCTCCCGCTCCTCAGCCCTTGCTCAGGCCTTTTGGGCCGTCTGGCCGTCCATCTGGCCGTCTGTCCATCCATCCGGCCGTCTGGCCGTCCATCTGGCCCTGTGTCCCTCCATCCCACCGCCCTGCCCCGTCCCCGCCGTCTCCCTAGGGAAGCAAAGAGTCCCTGGGCTGCCTTCAGGGGGGAGGTTCTGCTCAGGAAATTAAAGCTTCCCCCTTAACGGGCGCCTTGCGAGTTATTTTGAGTTCCAACCTTCTGCCTTCCTTTCGTAGCAGTGCCTCTGAGGGGTGCGCTGTAAGGTAGCCGTCATCTGGCGCGCTGCTCCTGCGTTTCCCAAAGGAACTGCCTTCGGGATCTGACTAACTCTGGATGCACGCGGTTGTCACCTTAATTTCTCCGTTAGTTTGCTGAAAACAACCCGCTTGGGTGACCTTTGTGTTTGTTTCTTCAAACTTGGATCGAGGAGGTCTCTGTTTCCTTATGTTGATGTTCACGACGAAAGTGCAGAAGGGATGCTTACTGTTGCCCGGGTCAGTCCTGTTGCCAGGATGGGAATGTTTAGCCTACCGGCCCTCTGGTGCTGTTAGGCTGCACTCGGAGTGTGAGCTCTGGGCCTTATTTGGAAAAGACTGCGTTATTTGAGTGTACAAACCCGAGATATTCTGCGGATAGGTGATTCTCAAACCACGTCAGAACCACCGCTGTGACGTGTGCTGGAGTCGGACGCGCGTTTGACTGATCAGGCGGAGCAGGTGAATTGAATTTGTTGCTGGATGGCGAGGTGTTCTGGGGGAAGAGCTAGTCTAAGGAAAACTTCCTCTTACTGCCCCTTCCCATCTCAAATGGCCACTGCCTGGGGAAATTGCTTCTTTATGACATTAACTACAACGTTACAGTGAGGATGAGGAATCATCATTACTCCCATAGTTATTTGCTGCCAGGCCGCAGCGTTGATTTCAGAGATTTAAAAAAAAAAAAAACAGGAAAAAGAAAGGAAGTATGTATTCTTTCACATACTCTCTTTTCCCTGAGAGTAAATGTTGTAGCTTCAGCAGTACCCTTCCTCTGGAAACGATTCCCAGTGCCTGCTCAGACACTGGGGAGTAAAATGACAGAACAATGGAGGAGAGCCACCCGATATAAAGAAAGGAAAAAAGGGGTTATGGATGAAGGGAAAGCAACTACATAAAAAATTGGTGCTATCTAAAAATTGGTTAACGGTTTGGGACCTGCAGGTGCTGCCTACACGTGCGTGTGTTGCAGTCGTGCCTGTTGCCACTGCGCAAAATGGAGAGAGCTTCTTTGTCGAATGCAGCATGTTAAAGAATGCGCCATTGCCTGGAAGAAATGCACGGCCTTCCCTCGTGTGGGACTTCTTCCCCATTGATCTGTGGTTTACCTGAAGGTTTACCATAACCTACATAAGTTTCAAAAGCAAGCAAGCAACCAACCAAAAAACAACACCAACATTAAAGAGTGGCAAGGCAGATGCTCATCTGGGGACTCTGACTCATCGGTGACATCACCAAGCAAAGCATTGTGAGCGCTTCGGGTCGGGGCTGCTGTGGCGAGCCTCGCAGCCGGGAGGGAGAGCGGGTACGGTTCGCCTCTGGCGGGTCTGTGTCAGCCCTCTGCCCTGGTGGCTTCGTTAGCAGTGAGAGTTTGACTGCTGTGTTCCCAGCTTTCGCTTCTGCACCGACCGTGTGGCAGAGCCCGCAAGCTGCTTCCTCAGCTGGAAGAGGAAGAGGAGTGACCTCAACTGTGCCGAGGTAAAGCAGAACCGTTGAAAAGATTTGTCAAAGATGCGGCTGGTACCAGCGCAGCCGCTGCAGCTGCAGCAGGTCCTGGAGCATTGGAGAAGATAGAGAGGGGTTTCTTCGTGAAAAGAATGCTGTGAAAGTGTTTTCACGCCAGAAATTAGGAGAAGCGCCTCTGTTGTTTGGATATCCTCTATTGACCTGGCACACGGGCATTACAGCATACCTGGCACACTCTTTGTATTGTTTGTAAAAGAAAAAAAAAAAAAAAGTGTTTTAGGGCAGGCCAAAAACCTGCCTTGGCACTTCCACATCGCAGCAGTGCTTGCAGGCCGTGCATCCTGGATGCCAGGCAAGGATCTAAATCCGATGGTGCTGTTGGTAACGTGAAGTTCAGGAAGCACTTCTGGTTTTTTCTGCTCTTCCATGTGAATTTTTGCCCTGTGAAGGTGGTGTACTGAGCTCTTTTCTTACCAACAAATAGGTTTAAAAGCAGTTACAGCAAGGATGAGCTGTGTTAGCAGGAGGCTGTTCTGTGCTTTGACCATGGGAAGATGAATGGTTTACCTATGCACCGTTAAATATAATTTGACACCTAGCACACAACACTTGCAGCCTGTGGGGTGCTTTAACAAGCAGGTAAATCAGCGGAGACTGTTTTGCAGCAAGGCTGATGCTGGGTGATTAAAAAGCAGGGTCACAACAAGGAGTTTATGCTGTTCTTTCTTGCTTGTCATCCGACTGTCCGCTTACACTGTTCTAAAAATAAAAAACCACCAAAACGGGGTAAGCATCTTTAATACCTTTATTATAAATGGAAGGCACAAAACAGGCCAGCAACAGAGACTGTCCAAGAGAAAGACTTTGCGCTTTATAAACAAACAAGAAATTACCCTTAGGTAGGTGTGATAATCCTTCCCTAATGCATTTTTTGGAGTGCAAAAATATTTTGTTCCCTTCTTGCTCTTCTCTCCAGGACAAAGGCAGAATAGCCAACTGGAAAGTTAGACCAGGGAGGTCAGTTTGTTCCGTACTGAGAAAGACAAGCCTGTAAAACAAACTAGGCAGGTTTTCTTTGGACTAGTTATCTTCCTTCAGCAAAGGCAAAGTTTATGACACTTGTTGGCATGTATTTCCAGACCCCCAGCTACCGTGACTGTAGTGCATCTGTAATTCTTTTGTACAAAAAGAGTTCAAAATCTCGTAACGCAAAAACTTTACTAGCACCCTGGAGAAAAAAGAAATCTAAAAATCTTGCCAACTTCTATTACAGACCTGCTGAGTGCACCAGAGTTACTCATTTTTATTCAGGCTTTCAGGGGCTAGTTCAGTTGGTTTCTGTTCAGCACTTGGATCGCCATATTGGCAGATGTCAGTTTAAAAAAAAAAAAAAAAGCTTTGGAGATCTTTTTTAAAATGTGACTGCTTTTTATGGCATTTAGGGCTGTGAGGTATCCTTGGTTTTTGCTTTCTTCCCATTCCTTAGACCAGATCCATTCATATCCTGAACAGCGTTCTGGGTCTGTTCAGGAAAATGGAAGGCAACAAGCAAAATGATGAGCTCCTTGGGCATTCAAAAGAGCTCAGTCTGGGAAAGATTTCAAGTCCAACTTCCATGCTAAGGAGCACCAGTAATTTTTAGAAGTAGATGCAGAGGAATCTGCATGGCACTAAGTGTGTTTCTGAAGGTGCTAAAGGTCAGAAGTGACGATTCCTCTCAATACTAAAGAAGAGAAGGAAACCTTACACTTAACTACTGTTTTTATTCCCTTTGTCAAGCAGTCAAAACCAACAACTAATACGGGAACCCAACTTTTCCCCTCTTTACTTTAGATTTGGGAAAATTCCCTGCCAAAATAATACTTCCTGGAAAATTCACTAGTGTTTGTGTGAGTAAAAGGTTCCAACCTTTTATTATTAATTTGTAAGAACTATTTCATCCGCTTTTGTCCAGAAGAGTCCGAAATAATTTGCACAGAAATGTGCAGCATTTTAATGAAAGGCTTCAGAATCACTCTAATTTGAACTTTATCTGGTCTGGTTGCAGGTTTTATGACATTTAGTGTCTTAAAAAAAAAATCAAAATATCTGACTTCACATCAGAAAAAAAAAACCTGCTTGTGGCTAAATAAAATCTGTTGCAGCTCTGGTCATTGAAAAATCATTGGCTGTTAAATTGGACCTAAGTCATCTTTTCTAACCTTTCATGATCTTGCAGCAATGGATGATGATGGATATATGGATTAGGGAACAGCACGTGATGGCAAACCTGTGGTATTTGCTACAGCGCAGAAAGAAAACAAATTGCTTCCAAAAAATCAAACTAATTCAAAATTCTTGGTATCATGCAGCCATGCCACTGGCAAAGTGAGCATTGCCCTGCCTCTCAAAGCTTGCTGTATCCTTGATCTGCTGTCTTCCTGCTGTTAATTGATTGCAAGTCTACGTGTCTGATCAGGGCTACGAGTTGTTCTCGATATGGATACCATACGACATATACTGTGCACGCTTGTGTGTATAGATATGTTTATCCTGTATGCATGTACATATTTGATCTGGATAGGCTGGAGCGATGGGCTGAGGTCAACTGTATGAAGATCAACAAGGCCAAGTGCCGGGTCCTGCACCTGGGGCGCAACAACCCCAAGCAGAGCTACAGGCTGGGAGATGAGTGGCTGGAAAGCTGCCTGGCCGAGAAGGACCTGGGAGTGTTGGTTGACAGTCGGCTGAATATGAGCCAGCAGTGTGCCCAGGTGGCCAAGAAGGCCAACAGCATCCTGGCCTGTATAAGAAGCAGTGTGGCCAGCAGGTCTAGGGAAGTGATTGTGCCCCTGTACTCGGCTCTGGTGAGGCCGCACCTTGAGTACTGTGTTCAGTTTTGGGCCCCTCGCTACAGGAAGGACATGGACGTGCTCGAGCGAGTCCAGAGAAGGGCGACCAAGCTGGTGAGGGGTCTGGAGAACAAGTCTTACGAGGAGCGGCTGAGGGAGCTGGGCTTGTTCAGCCTGGAGAAGAGGAGGCTCAGGGGCGACCTTATCGCTCTCTACAGTTACCTTAAAGGAGGCTGTAAAGAGGTGGGGGTTGGTCTGTTCTCCTACGTGCCTGGTGACAGGACGAGGGGGAATGGGCAAAAGTTGCGACAGGGGAGTTTTAGGTTGGATGTTAGGAAGTACTTCTTTACCGAAAGGGTTATTAAGCATTGGAACGGGCTGCCCAGGGAGGTGGTGGAGTCACCATCCCTGGAGGTCTTTAAAAGACGTTTAGATGTAGAGCTTAGCGATATGGTTTAGTGGAGTACTTAGTGTTAGGTCGGAGGTTGGACTCGATGATCTTGAGGTCTCTTCCAACCTAGAAATCCGTGATACTGTGTGATACATACGTATGCATATTTGTGTGCTGGCCCCCAGATCACTCATGGTATAAAGCATTGGCCTCGAAGGCATACTCATCAAAATATTTGGTAGATCCTCCATTTTTTTCTAGTTCCCTCAAAATGAGAGAGTTTTTACGCGCTCTCTGTGTCAAAAAGGCAAAACTTCTGATTTCCACTGTCGCTCTCGCTAACTTTCTATCACTCACTCCTCGTGTGTGTGTCTAAACACATATGTGTGTATGCGTATGCACATTTGTGTATTTCTGTGCACTGGTGTGTTTTTTGCTGTACAGGTAATAAAGACGGGGAAAGGTTTTAGTGTTTTCTTAATAGGTGAAGAAATCTTGAAGACCAGAGATTGGAACATACTGAATTTTGAATTAAAAAAAAAAAAAAAAGTCAAATTTTCTGGCTGTGGAAGATGGAGCCTCATTTTTGCAGCCACTTTGAATCACGAGTTCATCTCTAAATGCACTGGGTTTTTTTGTTTTCGTTTTGTTTTGTGTTTTTTTTTTTTTGGTTTTTATTTTTTGAAGAGCTAACTAACCCTGGCTGTCTCCAGTCTGAGAGAGTGTTCAGATGGACTTGCTTCCTCCATTAGTTATAAGCTGTTTAAAAGCACATCCTATGTTTGAATTGTGGATGAGAGGCTCCCTTGGCAAAGTGAGGAGGCAAATTCTTCCTACCTGTAAGAAATGGTCCAGCAATTCGTGCCACTAAGGGGTTTTGAAGGGTTAACATTGAGGCCTGGGTTTAGGCGAGAAGAGAACAAAGGGATTTCTTCGGAGAAAAACTGCTGACTTTGCACGAATGTGCAGTAACTTCTGACAGCCGGCCAAGAGACCACTAGATAAGGAGGAAGAATATGAGCCTCCCTGTCTGAGCGGCCCCCGAGAAACTAACAGAGACTGATAAGCAGGCGCACCTGGGAGGACTTCGGATTCGGGAAACCAATTATAACAACCCTGCCTCTTCTAGAAGTAGTAATGAATATGTATTAGCCTAGGAGCATAAAAACCAGCCGCCTTACGTAACAGGTGTGCGTCCCGGTGGAGCAGAGACTCCCGGCGCACCCAGCGCTGTTTGCTTGCCTCTATTCGTTTAATAAATTGTAAACTCTGATTGTAATCCTATTTGGGACTCAGTCATTTATAACAATTGGGGGCTCGTCCGGGATGGTCTTGGTTCCTGAATTCTGACTTGATCTAGGAGGGGCGCCCCCACCATTTGGTGGCTCCTGTTCGAGTCAGGTCAGGGCTAATGCCATCCTGAACCTGAATAAGGGCAAGCAAAGATTTAGATTTTTTTATGAGCTCCCTTTGCCGGCTGCAGCACTATATTTTGCCCGTAATTCTGCGCGCGAAGATCCGAACGAAGACGATGGAGTCGTAAGTATTTAAGGCGTATACCGTTCGGTTGGGTGGGTTTCGGTTGCCTGTGTGTGTGAGAGTGTGACTGAGACGGAACGTAGTTCCGAAGCGATTGTGGAGGTCTTCTAACCGCGGTTCCAATCTCCCGCGAGGGACTTGGCCGGTGAAGGACCGAAGCGATTCCTATAGGATTCGTGGGTGGGTGATAGGTCCTAAACCCCCTGCAAGACACTCTCACTAAGGCAACCAAGGGCTGTAGGAATTGCCACAGTAAAATTCCTAGATGGGTCAGACAAAATTGAAGACCCGGGACCAGAGAAAAGGGAGCAAATTACCAGACATACCACCAGAAAGTCCATTAGGGATAATGATTAGAAATTGGAACGATAGGGGCCCCAGAAAAGGGAAAAAGTAAATTAAAAATGGTTCAGTATTGTATGACAGAATGGCCAAAGGAGCCTTTAAGACCACATGTCTTTTGGCCCGTTTTCGGATCCTTTGAAGACTGGGTTTGCCAGGCCTTAAATATACATGTTAATTCAAAGGAACCTTTTAGCCAGGAGGAAAGTGATTATGCAGGATTATGGATCAGGATCTCACGTCCTTTTCCAGCCTCAATATTTACACTAAAAGCAGACGAGAAGTTTGACGAAGAAGAGAACAAAAAAAATAAAAAATAAAAAAAAAAGGAAAAAGAAAAAGAAAAAGATGATGAATGGGAGTCATTGGATAACCTACCACCTCTGTATCCTAACAATCCACCCCCGGTGGTGCATCTTGTAATCCTGTTTTGTTCTTAAATGTTTTGACTGTGTCAAGGAGGAAGGTGGGAGCATTATCTAAGTAACAGTTTAGAAGTTTGGGTATGTTCGCGGTGGTGTTCGGTCAGTTTCCCAAGTATCGGGGGAGCGGGGCTGACTGATTATCAAAGTGGTAGAACGGAGAGTCACTTCTTTGGTGGTTCGGGCCTGAGCCCTGGGAATTTGGTAAGAAGGGGGAGAGCGAATTTATTTAGGCCTCAATACCTTTTTAAACCCCCATCTTGACGGATACACAGGAGTGATTCCTTGTTTTGTGTAGGCTTACTAACAAAGTGCATGAGAAAAATTAGCATTTGGCTTGAAATTCGGTCTTATTGAAATGTAAATTTTGTGGAAAAGGTGTTATTATTTGTCTAGAAGACAGAAGGCTGAGTGCTTCAGGTGTTTTTCCGAAGTCCTGCGGATTTATGATTGGAATGGGGCTCATTAATAATCTGAAATAGTAAAGTTTGTATGTGGAAAGAAGAGTTTAATCCCAGAGAATTGGGACATTTGGGAAGAAGATTAGGAAAAGATAGTAAAAACCTGCAATAAAAAGGTTTGCGTGGAAATTGAAACAAGGGACAGTAACTAATATAAATAAATAAAAGGGAATGGGAAATCAAGGAAAAGGGGAAAATCCAAAAAAAAAAAAAAAAAAAAAAAAAAAGTCCTAAAAAAGAAAAAGCCTCCTTGGGTGCATATTGGCACATTGGAAGGATATTGTTAGAAATGGGGGCACAGAAAGCAAGAGGACTTTCACTAAGTATTGCAATCAATGGTGGCCACTATATAAACTAAATGGCCACTTTATAGATCAATAACAGTGTCTTGCAATTAATGTTTTTGAGGAGAGAAGGAAAATAGGATGAAATGTTGTATAGTGATATGTTGTTTCAGCATGTTGGAGGGAAAAGGTTTGGAATTAAGTTGGCCCCTGACTGAGCCTTTGGTGTTGGCATTAGAAAAGTACGGGCTGGAGAAAGATAAAGGAAGTGTTAAAAGGGTTGTTGAAGGTGTTAAAGGCTGTGTGGCATGTAGTATTTAACAGAGCTGTTTGAAGTTGAATGAGCAGGGGAAGAGGATGTAGGAATGTTAATAGTTCCGCCTCAACCCGAGGCTGAGATCTCTAAATCGCGGTGTGAGCCCTCTGGGGCAGGGGGACCGTGATGGGTCCGAGAGAGTTGTCGTGGAAACAGAAAAGCAGCTAACTCTTGAAACAACCTGAGTTCCTGTGTGAGCTCAGATTGCCAATGGGACCGCTCAGGGAACTTTCAACGATTGCATTCCCCTGACCGACCCCCTCACTGAGACCCTAATCACCCCGGAAATTATGTAAATACTAAAATCTGGTTAAATTGGCTATTGGGAATTGAGAATCTGTTCCAACAAGGTCCAAAAGAAACCCCTATGGAATTTATGGAATTTTTGAATTTCTGGACCAACTTTGAAATGCAATGAAAAAAAAAAAAAAAAAGTGGACCTGGCTTAAAAAAAAAAAAAAAAAAAAAAAAAAAAAAAGAGAGAGAGAGAGGCAACTGGCTAACCTCTTTCCAGGGCAATCAGCCCCTGATATCAGAAAGAAATTGTCTTAGGCTGCAGGACAAACAACAGTCAGGAATGATGGGGACCTGGGGCATCTACCCTAGCAGGTCCACTAGTTGAAATAAAGCTAGGAAACGAAGACAGGCTTGAATTTTTTGTTGGTTATGGGAGCTTCTTTCTCTGTGTTAATTAGGCTGTAAATGTAATAGGAGCAACATATTCAGTGTTAAATAGTTTAAAAGGACGATTAGGAACTAAGACAACTACAATAATTGGAGCCACAGGGAAAGAGGAAGAATGGTCATTCTTACGACCCCTTGATTTGCGTTTTGGGGGTAAGGAACTAACCCATAAATTTTAGTATGTACCAGAATGCCCGATGCCACTCTTGGGACGGGATCTATTAGCCAAATTAGATGCAACAATAACCTTTGAGGATGGAGAATTAATAATGAAGGTACCTGAGTCCAAAGTAGGCCAAATCCTAATGATCAAAGATAAACCCTTTGTTAATATTCCAAGAGAAGTAGAAAATGCAGTTATAGCAACAGTACGGGAAACAGATGTACCAGGGAAGTCGAAACTGGCACAACTGGTAAAGGTGGAATTAAAGGAAGGAGCCAAACCTGTTTGAATCAAACAATATCCACTTAAGATAGAAGCTAGGCACGGGAATAGTGAAAATTATTGACAAATTTCTCAAATATCAGATTCTGGAAGAATGTAAATCGGAATACAATACTCCAATTTTTCCAGTAAAGAAGCCGAATGGCGAGTATAGATCTGTACAAGATCTTAGAGCAATAAATGAAATAACAAAGGATATTCACCCGGTAGTAGCTAATCCTTACACATTGTTAACATCTGTGAAAGAGAAATATAAATGGTTTACCGTGATAGATTTAAAGGATGCCTTCTTTTGCATACCTCTTGATAAAGATAGTAGAAAATTATTTGCCTTCAAATGGGAAAACGTATTGAAGTTTTTGGACCACATATGGTAACAACCGTTTTGGAACAAAGGGGGGGGGGGCACTGGTTATCACCCAGCCGGATGATGAAATATCAGGCAATCCTAACTGAACAAGATGACATAACCTTGAAAACGACTAACCTGTTATATCCAGCAGTATTTCTAGGAACCGTTCCAGAAGAAGGACCGTTGGAACACAATTGTGTGGAAATAATCGAACATATGCCAGCCACAAAGATTTGAAGGATGTACCCCTTGAAAGGTATTCAGTGGGAATACCACACTCCGTGGCACCCACAAAGCTCAGGGAAAGTAGAAAGGATGAATCAAACAATAAAACAACAATTGGCTAAGTTAATGATCGAGACGCAGCTGCCCTGGACGAAATGCTTACCATTGGCACTTTTAAACATAAGAACTAAACCACACAGTGAGACTGGATTATCATCATATGAAATGTTATATGGTATGCCTTATTCTCAAGGGATGCCCCTAGGGAACAATGTAGTTGAGGATCATAGTATCCAGAAATACATAATTACCATTGGAAGGAGATTACAGGAGATAAGAGAAATTGGGATGATGACTCAGACACCACCTTTAGGATTTGCTATTCATAAAATACAACCAGGAGACAAGGTCTTAATAAAAACCTGGAGAGAAGAATCATTGAACCCCCGATGGGAGGGACTGTACCTTGTTTTACTTACTACTGAAACAGCTGTGAGAACAGCAAGAAGGGGTTGGACCCACGCATCCAGAATAAAAGGACCAATAACTACCGAAGCCTGGAGGGTTGAGTCCACTCCTGGGGAACTGAAACTGAGACTAAAGAGGAACTGATATCCCAGCAATGAGGTTCTGCATGAATTAAGGGCACTGGATAATGAGGACAAGGCTGAAGGGAGGAAAGGGAGAAGGCAAGACCGGGGTAGGACCCTCCACTGCGGCGTGTATGGTCTACCGAGGGAGGCAACCCCTATGGGTATTGACCGCCGAGTGAGAGTGCCTCGACCGGACTTCTCCCACACCAAGATCAGTTTGTCCTGAGAAAAATAACATGAGAACCTTTTAAACCCATAATAAAATTGTGATTAGTTTTTCCAGGAGCTGGATCACCCCGAAGGGCTGAATGGTAACACAAGCTCTGAAAGCGGGCCCAACCCCATGATTGAAGGCGCTTCCCACACTCTCAAGATTGGACGGCGAAAAAGGCTTATAATATGACAGGTCGCCAAAGAGAACTGAATTGTGACTGTAAGTGGAAACCCAACGTGGGAGCTTGGAAGCGTGCATATACGAGTACAAATGGGGCAGACATTG
Source organism: Anser anser (assembly GCF_964211835.1). NCBI lineage: Eukaryota > Metazoa > Chordata > Aves > Anseriformes > Anatidae > Anser > Anser anser. The sequence continues at coordinate 241,256 of NW_028153844.1, read as the reverse complement.
TAACAGGACCACTCGGTAACAAGGACACTCTGTATTATCACGCCCCAAAGGGTAAAGATGGATGGGATGGTCATTTTCCAAATGGGACGTGGGCCCTAAAGGGACATTATTGGGTGTGTGGCAAACATGCTTACAAGAGGCTACCTGGAAACTGGTCGGGAATATGCTATGGGGGGTACATAAGGCCCTTGTTCTTTTTATTGTCACAAACACAAGGAAATCATTTAGGAATAAGATTATATGATGACCTGAACAGAGTAAAACGATCTATTGATACTTCCTTATCCGGGGATAGTGCCCAAAAATGGGGAAAGGATGAATGGCCTCCTGAAAGTATCATACAGCATTATGGGCCAGCTACCTGGAACCCGAATGAGTTGGTATCAGGAGCCCGAGAACCTATTTATAATTTGAACCGAATAATTAGGTCGCAAGCTATCCTCGAAGTTGTAACCAATTAAACAGCGACGACCTTGGATCTTCTGGCTGATCAATCCACTCAGATGAGGAATGCTATCTTTCAACGTAGAATGGTCTTAGACTATTTACTAGCAGAAGAAGGGGGAGTGTGTGGAAAACTGAACGATTCTAATTGTTGTCTACAGATTGATGATAATGGAAAAGTGGTCAAGCAGATAACAAAGGAAATTAGAAAGCTAGCCCACGTCCCAGTACAAACTTGGAAGGGTATGGATTGGGATTTCTTTTCATGGTTGCCTGGTGAACCATGGGTTAAAAGGATGCTGTTTTTATTTTTATGTGGTATAGTGACATTATTGTTTATACCTTGTATGATACCTTGCTTTACGTTGTTGATACGGCGAGTAATAAATAGCACCCAATTTGTGATGACTTCAGTGGAGAGAAAAGGTGACGTGTCGATAATGATGCTTAAGAAGTGGACACCCCGAGAACTGACTGATGAAATCCAATTGTTACTGACAAAGGTTGAAGGAGAGACACGAATTGATGATTAAAAAAAAAAAAAAGGGAGGAATTGTAAGAAATGGTCCAGCAATTCGTGCCACTAAGGGGTTTTGAAGGGTTAACATTGAGGCCTGGGTTTAGGCGAGAAGAGAACAAAGGGATTTCTTCGGAGAAAAACTGCTGACTTTGCACGAATGTGCAGTAACTTCTGACAGCCGGCCAAGAGACCACTAGATAAGGAGGAAGAATATGAGCCTCCCTGTCTGAGCGGCCCCCGAGAAACTAACAGAGACTGATAAGCAGGCGCACCTGGGAGGACTTCGGATTCGGGAAACCAATTATAACAACCCTGCCTCTTCTAGAAGTAGTAATGAATATGTATTAGCCTAGGAGCATAAAAACCAGCCGCCTTACGTAACAGGTGTGCGTCCCGGTGGAGCAGAGACTCCCGGCGCACCCAGCGCTGTTTGCTTGCCTCTATTCGTTTAATAAATTGTAAACTCTGATTGTAATCCTATTTGGGACTCAGTCATTTATAACATACCCCTTTATCATTAATTCACGGATTCAGTGTTGGTTCGGCCTCCAGGAGAAGTTAACTGGAAGTCTTTGAAGATCGATAACTTTGCTGAGGTTGTCCAGGTAGGTGAACTCGAAGACCCACAGTGACTGGAACGTGCTATTTAATGCGTCATACTGCGTTCTGTAGAAGTTACTCGTAGCCATAGTTGATCATTGCCTTGCATGTATGATCAGGTGGTTTTTGAAGAAGTGACTCCATTTTCAGGCTTCCGCATGTGCTCCAAGGCATATTATTGAGGACGTGGAAGAGAACACTTGCTGACAAAGCTCCTGGCAGCTTTACAGAACTTTAGTTTAATATTGTGTTAGTTCCCGTAACAGCTGATTTCAAGGCATTGCTCTCCTCAAGAGACTAATTTGATGAACAGAAGAAAGCTGGAAAAATGCTTGTTACTCATTATTTTTCACTTGTTGGTACTTTCTTTAGGGTTACTTTTAAAAAGAAGATTTCACTGATCACAAGCCAGTGGAAGACTTTCAGCCCAAGCAAGGGTGAAGACAGCTCTCTCCAAGAGCAGAGGAAGTCCCTGTGGAGAGAACCCGAGCTTGTTATCAGAACTTGTCGGCATGTCTAAACAAGGAGACGATTGCTACTTCTATTTCTATTCTACCTGTACCAAGGTATGGCTGGGTTTCTTTTGCTTTGCTTTGCTTTGTTTTTTTGTTGGTTTTTTTTTTTTTTTTTCATTTTTTTCAGGAAGGGGTAGAGTAGGAGGAGGAGGCACACTGGTCTTTGGTTAACGTGATAACCAGATAGATTCTGAATTCAATCGTGGCAACCTGAGGCAGTAGCATGGACGTTTTTGAGGCTGTACTATATTTTCCTTGTTGGTTTCCTTTTGGTTACAGGGAGACAACTGTTCCTTCCGCCACTGTGAAGCTGCTCTGGGGAACGAGACAGTCTGCACGCTGTGGCAGGAGGGTCGTTGTTTCAGGAATGTCTGCCGATTCAGACACATGGAAATCGATGTGAGTGCCTAAAGATGTGTTCTCAAAATAAATCAACAAAAGCATTTTTCAGTGCTGTAGGTGTGCTGATTGTGCTTTTGCAGGACAGAGTCCTTTGCTTTGGAATTACACTGGTTTCTGTTAGCAGGGGAGGGGGTGGGAGGAAGGAGAGGGAAATAAAATCAATGCCTTAGGTATGTCTTAGCAAGATTTTCTTTTATTAGACGCCGACAGTATTTTCTCAACAGATGCAGAATAACCGCTAACTAGACTGCTAAAACCTGCTGGAGCAGGGGGGTAATAAACAGGCTGTACTAGCCTCCTGAGAGCAGGCTTGATAATGATCTATCAGGTCTCTTGTGTCCCGGAGTCCTTCAGATAATGCTGTTCTAGCTGCCTGGGCTAGGAAGCAGTGGGGAAAGTTAAAGGTGCAGAAGAACGAAGTCTCCGAGAAGTAGTTCTGGATAGAGTTAACGTAGGCAATTTAAGATGTTCTTTTTCCCTCTGAATAATCCTAGTATAATCCTAGGTGTATTAGTTTAACCCACCCTAAACTGATGTCTGAGAGTGCCTGTCTTCTCAAACTGAATGATGACAAGGCTAAACGTGCATAGTGGTTACAGCTTCTGCAAACTTTGTGAATATGCCCGGAAATACTATACTTCCGTGATAAACTGACCTTTGGAATGATGTTTCAGCACTGTATTGTGACAGCCCTATCGCTGTCGTGACCTGGAACTGTGCATCTCTTTGCAAACCTTAGGTGCATGTTATCACGAGCTTGTCTTTCTTTCTGTCTTCAGAAAAAGCGCGCTGAGATTCCCTGCTACTGGGAGAAGCAGCCAGTAGGCTGTCAGAAAGCCAACTGTGCTTTTCATCACGCAAAGGGACGTTACATCGATGGCGTCTTCTTACCACCAAGCAAGAGTGAGTTTAGGTCCTTTTTCTTTAAGTATTGAAGAATTAATTTTGCATATTACTTAGTGGGTGCCAATAGTGTAGGAGACATCAGGTAACCGTCCATTTGTGAGTGCAGGAAAAGGTCTGCAGTCCTAGGTGGTCAGCTAAACCGAGTGTACTGCTGCTGTACTGCTGGTATTTGTTTTCTGCTTTCATGCTCAGCTTCTCTCTGCTTTGTGTGATATTTGCCTTGCAGTTTGCTTTCTGTTGTTTCGTCTTCTGCTGGGTGGTAGGGAGATGTGTTGTTGTTTGAAGGCAAGTCATTGTTCACGGTGTAAACAGTGGCGGGATGGGCAAAAGGAGATGCTGCATTCATTGCCTGTGCAGGTTATCTGCCTTAGCTACCATCTTCGTGCATTGTGGTCAAAGTTTTAAACTGCCATATTACTGATGATCCTCCTCTTCCTCTAGCTACACTGCCAAGTCCGCCTGAGTCCGCGGACGATGATTTGAAAGTGGCTCAGATGTCACTGCAGCAAAACAAACTTTCTGTCCAGTCCAATCCCTCTCCATAGCTAAGGCGGGTGATGAAAGTGGAAAACTCGGAAAATGTCCCAAGCCCTACACACCCTCCAGTTGTAATCAATGCTGCAGATGATGATGAAGATGATGATGGTGAGCATGGTTTGGTTCTTGGAAGGAATTTGTGCTGTAAATGATTGTGTAAGTCTTTGGTTCTTGGAAGGAATTTGTGCTGTAAATGAATGTCTAAATCACAGATGACCTGAGGTCTGACTAGCGATAGGGCAGGCAGTCCGCTCAGGTCACTGGTGGCTTTGTCTGGCAGTCAGTGGACAGAACCTGAAATGTTGGAGGAAAGCTTAGAACCACTCTTGGCTTTAGCTGGTCTGTTGTGTAAAGCTCTATGTGAAACTAGGAAGGAAATTCCTTTTTTTTTGTCTGAAGAGTAATATGTTGTGTAGTAGTTAAAGCTGCAGAGAGAATCTAGAGTCCTAGATGTTTTGTCCTAGGGTAGTCTACTTACGAGTTCATCAGGTCAGTGTAGCTGTATTAAAAAAAAAAAAAAAAAACAACTTTTTTATAGGAACCATGGACTGAAGTGTCATTGCATGAGCTACATAATCACGAACAATCTGGCCTATGCATAACTGAATAGATTTTTCCCCTTCAGACCAGCTTTCTGCGGAAGGAGAAGAAACTAAAACTCCCGTCCAGCAACCAGCTGAGGAAGGCCAAAATGGATTACGGATGATTTCCACTCGGAAAGCCAGTGCTACTACTGCTAAACAAGGTATTCCAGCACCTGTAGTAGGATAAATCGGAAGGAGAACTTGACAATTAACTCAAAAGCAATGTGGCGTAAAAACACAACAGAATGTAGGGGTGCTGAATGGACTCGGTTATTTCCATGATCTCATTTCTCCCTGATACCATCATGTGCCCATTGGGTCAGAAAGTTGAACTCCTTTTCTTTCCTTTTGGAGAACAAAACAGGGTCACAGCATGGAGTTTAAATGGCTGCACGTGCAGCCTGGCAACCACTGTTGAAAGCCATATCTAACGATAGAGGGATCTAATATCACGTAAATGGATTAAAATTAAAACTACAGTTTTTACCCTGAAGGGTGAAAGGAGGGGCAAAATGCCATTGATTCTATGGTTGTTTCACTTGTGAGGAGTGTTGACAGGCTTTATTCTAAATACTTCTGAAAGTTCCTGAGCACTAAGAAGCCTGAGGATCTGTGGTCCTCAGTGAGTGCCTCTAAGCCTTAGTCTCATTAACTGTTTTCTGTTTTCAGAGGACGGTCTGAATTTTGGAATAAAAACACTTGAAGAAATCAAATTGCAGAAAATGAAGGAAAAAACTAAGAGACACGGTGGTGAGTTAATATTCCCTGCTTCCTTACCCGGTTCACCTTCATCCTGTGTGATGATTTTTCTTTCAAAAAAAAACTCTTCCAGTAATACCGGGTAGCTGGCTATGCTTTGGTGAATCCAACTATTTTGCCAAAGAAGTGAAATTTGATTGGCTTCAGAATGGCAGGTGATGGTGGCTGGGAGCTGCTTGAGGGATAGACTTCCATGTTTAGCTGGGGGCATCGAGCAACCTGATTCTCAGCCAGCTGGTATTCTAGATGGGAATTCCAAGGGCAACCAGAGGCAAATTAGTCACCTCTCTTATTTGCATGCTCTGGTCACTGTATGTTTGACAGTAATGAATAATTAAAGTTTTTTGCTCTTCGTGATAGTTTTTTCTGTTTGGTAAACTTCCTTATGTTTTGCTTGCTCTGAGCAGAAGGTCCTTCAAGATCTTCTCTTCCTCCCGTCGATTCTATGATTTTTCCTGCTCCGGAAAAGGAAAATGTCCGGACAGTGGTGAGAACTGTGACACTGTCTACAGAGGAAGGTAATAATTCATGCTTTTGTTTTGATTTCATTACTCCTAAACTGGAAGGTTAAGCAAGAAGGAAGGCAATTCACCCCTGTTAGCCTCCTGGTGCTGCCGCCTTCTGTTCAAAACATGCTTTTATGCTGAAAGTCCCTGGTTGTACTGGAAAGCTTTGGTGCTCAGGTTAAGTGCAGTAGCAGGAGAAAGAAAAAAATGTGTCAGTATGCAAATAGGGGGATAACTGAAAAACAGGAGAGTAACGAGAAGAAAGAGCTCTAGAGGACAGTGCTATGTAAGAAGCAATTTCTGAAGCTTTAAAGAGGCTGACAGTGGCACGTGTGGACAGTAGTGCGATAGGAGTCTGTGTATAAATTATATTGTTTAGAGTTGTGCAAATTCCTTTGAAAGGGAAAGAAGTGAAGAAGTACTTCTACTCATAGACATTCACCTTAGAAAGGAATATTTCTCAGCATTTGTACCTAATAATATTCTGCTTGCTTATGCAGCTCTGTTCTGCACAAAGTATAGCTGTCAAGCAGACTCAGATTCATTCTCGACTACATTCAGCTGGAATTTGAGGCAAACACTGAGACTATGGATACTTTTTCTAAGTTAATTATAGTTGAAATGTGAGTTTGTGTGGTTTAGCTGTCAAAACAGTGCCTTGCTGGGTTTTTTTTGGACATGGGCTAACAGTATACTATTTCTATTGGCTACTGGTTTCTATGAAATAGAAAAATTTTACTTTTGTTTTAGGGGAGGAACCTGTGGTTCGACTAGATCTTGCTGAGAAACAAGGAAAACGGAAAGCCTCCGTGGGTAAGAACTTTTTATGAGCTGTTATTTAGGTGCCGCCTTCTCTATATGACTGCATTGAAGAGTATTTTTGACGTATGAGAGGAAAATGCATTGCAGTGGAGATCTGTGTTGACTGCAGAAATGGCAAAAAAACCATTTAGCAGCTGAAAGGCAATTTTATGAAAATATGCTTGAAAAATAGAAGCTTGTGGTTGACTGTTCTCAAATCTTCCTGCAAAGAAATGTTCTTAAAATATTCCTTGTTTTCTCTGTCTGAAGCTGATGTAAGCGCCCTTCCGGTGAAGCGCAGCCTTGCTGAAAGGCTGGGGAAGAAGGTGGAGGTTCCGGGAAATGCTGACAAAGCACCAAAGAGAGGTACAGCTACTAAACAGGCATCTGGATGTGATTCACGGGTTTTGTATTTAGGCTTTCTGTTTGTCCTTTTCCTGCGATGTTTCTTTTTGCATGTTGGCTGAGGTCTTAATCACCGGGATTCAAAGTTACCTTTCCTGCCTTGTTTTCGAATGTGAACACAAAGTTGACGTTTATGCAGCCTCCCTAATTTGGTCTTTTTCTGTTTTGCAGTTCAAGTTCCCAAGTCTGTGAAGGAGAGGCTAGGATTACCTTCTCAACGGACTAGTGCTGCGAAAGGTAACAACTGGCTATTAAATATACTTTCTCCTTCTTCCTTTCCGTGAACTTAGACCGTTTTCATACAGCCCTAAAAAGGAATTCAAATGAAAACAAAGAACTGATTCCTCTTGCTTGAGTGCTGAAGCTCTTCTGACAGCCACTATCAGAAATCTGCCTCTAGGTGTGTGTTTATTTTCCGCTTGTGCCTTGTCAAGGTTTTAAGCTGCTTCTGTGAACCATCATATACAATTAGAATAGAGCCACTGCCGGGAGCAGGAATTTGAAATGCAGTCTGAAAAAGTAATCAAGTAAACTAGCATTTCTGTGTAGCAACTCTCTCTGGATAGGGCTGGTCTTCAAAATACAACAAGTGGCTCAGAGGAGGAGGAGAATGTTAGGCTATTGTCCTAAGATGCGTTATTGGGAACGCTCAGGCTTAGTTTTCCTTAGTACTGTGACAAATTTTGGAGACTTAAACTATTGTTGGACTCTCTTTAAATGTTGGTGCTTCTCATTTCTTGATGATGACAGGGAAGGCTGCTAAGCCAAAGGGAGAGATCCATGTGAAAACACTGGAGGAAATCCGTCGTGAGAGAGCTCTTCAGAGACGAGAATGTCAAGCCAAAGCCCAGGCTGAATGGCATGGTAAAACCAAAGATCCCAGCGCAGGGGCAAAAATTGAGGGTGAGCCCAAGAAGCAGAGCGTGCTCACTCTTTCCGGGCCCAGCAAAGTGCAGTCGAAGGAGCCGGCAGGTAAAGCCAAGCCAGAAGGAGAAGTGCGTGTTAAAACCCTGGAAGAAATAAAGCGCGAGAAAGCTCTGCGGATGCAGCAGAGTGGAGGAAATGTGCCAGCTCCCCCAGCACAACCTGGACCTGCCCCAGCCGGGCAGAAATCGTTATGGAACACAAAGCTATCAGGTAATAAGATGCTTTAATACCTGCCCCGGTGAGGTGCTTCCCATATTGAGCAAGTTCCGTTTGCTCAGGATCTGCTTTGCTTTTTCCTTCAATGCAGAGGATAAAAGAGTTTAAGGCTACAAAGTTCAAAGGCAAAGAAGGGCCAGAACATGCAACCATGTCTGTTTTCGTTAATTACGTGATGGTATTCTGTATTTCCCACTAGAAAATTAACACATTGAGGGGCTTTTTAGTCTAATTTTGGTATTCTGTTTTTTTCTGCCATCTGTTTACGGTATGAAGTCCTCCCTGCGTTGAGTTCAAGTTCACCTTCCTCTTTGGCATGTGTTGCTTAACTTGACACGTGTATGTGTTTGTAAAGCATGCATCAGCGTCTTAATGTGGGGGGCCAGTTTCTGTCAAAAATGACAGAGGATCAAAGGCCTCGTTGTTAAGATTATATCAACTTTGTAAAATGAGATTGTGTGAGGGAGATAAGGAGGGCTTAAAGGCTGCATGCACTGCACATTGTAGCCTTTCTCTCTGTCTCATGGGACACGAGGAAATAAACACACAAAGAAAACAAGTACCCAGCCTTCTTTCGTTTCTTCTCCTGCCAGCCAGATGTTAGGTCAGGAATGGGAGACTAGAATATGACTCTACAAATTTGGATTTTGTAGAACAACTTAATAGATTTTGTGGGACATCACTGCAGGGGAGAGGAAGCTGGTACAACAGTTGCATACACTCTCTTGTCTTACTATACCTGCTGCTTTTCCTTTCCTAGAGGGAGCAAGACTTTAAATACAAAAGCTGTCAACATTTGTGAATCTTACTAGACTTCATACAACGTCTTAGAGTATTGCTTGCACTTGGGATCGCTCTGTGTCTGAGTTTCCCTCGTCCTGGATTATGATTTACTGTAGCTATTCAGTTCCTTTGTTCCTTTGTATGGATTGTTGGTAGACGGAGTTTACTATGTGGAAGATATTGCTGAGAATCCAGGCAATGGCAGTGTACTTCTGCTGGCCAAATACAGTTAACTGTGTAGACGGGCCGTGGAAATGAGGAAGAGAACGTGGATTTTTCATGAGGCAGAGCAAGACTGTATCAGTTCTCTCTTCCTTTTACTCTAGCCAACTTTGACATGTTTGCGAAGCCTTGGGATGGGAAAGTCGCTTCCCCCAAGAAGAAGGCACTGAAACGTAAGGCACCTGGCAGTTTTCCCTCTGCTGTAGCAGCTGTGAAGCCACGGACTGCCTCTGACGCTGACACAATGGGACCTCCAGCCAAAAAAGCAGCTATGGTAAGGACAGGGGCTAATGCAGAAATGGATCCCTTGTAAAATTTACACCCTCCTCTAGGAGAAAAGATGGAAAACTCAAAAGTTCTACAGGCTTTCTGTTTCCTTTTAAATCCAGTAGCTGCCTACAGAATTCTTGTAGTACCCTTCCATATTTATTAGATTAATGGCACTATTTACTTAGTCCTCTGTGATTCTGTGATTTCTCTGGTGTGGAGGATTTTGTCCATTAATGCTGTGTTCTTAAAAGACACAAGATCATTAGTAACCTCCAAGTGAATATTAACTTTCTTCAGGAGCACCTTGGTTTTGTATTTTGGCTAAGGCTCCGCAATGCCAGAGGAGAAGCAGCATGGAGGAAAAAGCTAGTAAGGAATCTTTTACCCATGAGTCCTAAATACTGTTTTGCTGCTTTCTAGGCTGTTCCAGCCACGCTGGAGCACGTCCCAGCCACCAGACTTGAAGAAAATCCCCAAAACAGGTGATGACCACAACTTGTTCTTTTTCTCAATCGGTGTATATCCCCAGTGAAACATAAGTTCTGTCACACGTGGGGAAAAAAGGAGGGTTCTGAGATAATTAAAGCCCAAATCCATCAGAGGAATAAGTCACGTGAAATGACTTTCTAGCAGCTAGCAGGAATGCTTAATTAGACTTACTTTCTTTAAATGCTGCAAGTCGGTACAGCTTTCCAGTGACTTCTTGCTCTGTCTGAATACCTAAATGAGGATGAGGTGAAGTTCTCCTACTTCCTCGTGAGGTGATAAATGATGAGTAGTGTCCTCTGCCTTTTGGTCCTCAAGAATGCCACCCGAACAAACATACAAGGTGACAAGAGTGCAGGGAGAGCAGAGGGAAGTGATGGCTGCAGATCAGCTTCCTGTAGTGGGGAGCAAACTCTGCTGAGTGTGCCGTGGGAAAAATGACTAACTTAGCAAACAGATATTTGCAGATGGAGACTTCTTACCATTTTTACAGGAAAATTAAGCAAGGTGGCAAAGTGCCTCTTGCTACAACAATTGAACCATCTTTGCTAGACTCCAGGTGCTCTGGCTTCACAGAGAAACCCCCAAACTGAAAAATGTACCTGCTAATATATTGGGCTCTAAATGTAGCCCTGGGTTAATTGAATAACAATCCCTGGGTAAGATTGAAGTGCAGGAGGGGTTGGCTACGGTTTTAAGAGCCGGTTTGCAGAAAAGGGATTTCCCGTTAAGAAATGGCATATACTGATTGTTCTCTTCCTTGCTCTGCCAAGACCTGAAGCACATCTTGGAAGCCAGGCAGAATCTGTGGAGCCAATGGAGTTCTCAAGCTCGACTTCAGCTTCTTCCCAGCTAGAAGAAGCAAGGACACGCCGGCTGAGTTCCACAGGCAACGCGCCCGTATCTGTAGACGAGGATTTAGAGACGCTACTTTGGGAACTCTCAGACGGCATACTGGAAGCCGAGCTCGACTTGGACCCAGGGAAGGATGAGGATGACCTCCTCCTTGAGCTTTCCAAGATGATTGATGATTGAACTGCATAGTCCTATGGTATATTAAAAAAAAAAAAAAAAAAAAAAAAAACAACTCTTCTTCTTGTTGGATACCCCGAGGTGATCCTTTTTCGAACTGAGGCTTTGCAATGAGACTTAAAGCACAGTTGGAACTGGTAGAAATTGGCAGGATCTGCACTCAGTTGTCCTAAGTTTCCCTGCTGGTCAGAGTTAAGGTCTTGTGCATGGTTCCGTAACTATAGGTGGCTACCTTTGATATCAAGAGGACAAAGCACTTGTTTCTTTTGGCACAGAAAGATGACCATCGGCACGCTGCGGTGGCTGTGAATTGACGTAGTGATGGAGCGATGCTCTGAAGGCTTAAACGGAAAGCTTCTTCCTTCCCCCCCGCCTTGGCACAGCTCGATGTTGGGCACATTGTGAAGCCTGGGTGTTCTGATTTCTCGGACAGTTGATACCCAAATCCCGGAGTTACTATGTCAACTCTTGACTTTTATTTGTGTATGCCATTGTTTTGACTGTAATCTTTTCAGATGATGAAGCTGTAGGGGCGGGAGGGAGCAGAATAATTATTCTAGCGTTGTGGACCAAACATGCTGCCAGGAGTGGTGGTGGTGGGGTCAGCCCACCCGGCCTTACTTTCAATTATCAGGGATGATAAAATGGTGTGAAAAGCAGCAGCTCTGCGATACGGCTACGCTACCCCCACTCCCTTCTCTTGTGCTGTACCAAAGTTCCCCCAAGCTTTGGTTGGTGCTTTTTGCTGGTGACAGTAGGACTCCAGGGCGAGTAGTCGGGACTCTCCTGCAGTAACTGGGTCAATTAAGGGTTGGTTTAAGTGCCTCCTGGTTTTTAAAATTGCTCCCCTGAGCTGCTGGCTCTGCTGCCTGCTACAGCAAATGTTCGGGTGCCATCAGCGTCGCACTTGGGCGTGGGCACTGACCCTGCGGAGGAGAGCTGAGACTCGCGTGTATTGTGTACCCTGCCGCCAGTGATCGTTTTCCCCTAGCAGATCTATTTTGAATCATTTCCCTAAATTTTAGAGGAACTTTAGGCTCTTTGTGCTATGATTTGTGAAGCTGTAGGGGCCCTCAGGCATTTGTTGCTGGCAGAGAAAAACCGCTTGTCGAATTTGTTGTAAATACTTTCTGTTTGGACAACAACGCCTGTGTGTGTGTGTGTGTGTGTGTGTGTGTACGTGCGTGCTTTGATGACCCCCTGCGACGCCCCAGCTCCGCGAGGGAAGCTTTGAAGCGGCTCTGCGAAAACCTCTGCGGAAGAAACTGCTGCTGGCGACTTGCGGAAAACGGACTCCACAATCAGTGAGATTGTAAAGTAGGTATGTTTATTCAGCGCTGGGCAGCACGGGAGGTCGTGGGCATGAAGATTGATGACTCTTCCTCGTCACCGCTAGTTGACCTCTTGTCTTTGCACAGACTCAGTTGCTCCTTGGCTCTTGTCCATCTGCAGGACCAGTTTCTCCCAGTTTCTTAAGATAGGCTCGCTCTCTTATTAGGAGACTGACCTTGGTAAGGGGCCCAAGGCTTCTTGCTTTAGTTAATTGGCACAATGCACCATAGTTAGCAAAGACACCAAGTAGCATCCTAGTTTAATGCCGTCAGCGCTCTATCTCTACTTGATAAGATTCTCCTAACTCCCTCTCTCACTGGAGCCCACGCAGCCCTCCGTCCTGCCGAAGGACTTCACGGGGACTTCTGCCGGCTCCGGGTGCCCGCACACAGACAGAAATGGCTTTGAGAGAAAACAATCAGGAGGAGGAGAGCTCAGAGACTGCGGCCGGCTTCGGCCACCTTCCCCTCGCTTTCCCTCTCCGAGTTCAAACCGAGCACTGTTCTGCCGTCAACCTTCGCTGCCTCTGCCCGCGGCGCTGGGCTTTCGCGTGTGCCATTGCTCCTCTACATATTTTATCCTTCCTTTTGTAAGGAATGGTCCAGCAATTCGTGTCACTAAGGGATTTGAAGGGTTAACATCGAGGTCCGGGTCTAGGTGATAAGAGAACAAAGGGGTTTTTAGGGAAAAGTGCTGACTACTGCAGGGGATGTTGCTAGAGTTTCTGAAATCCGGCGCAGAGGCTCCCAAACGAGGAGGAAGGGGGAGCTGAAGGACAATTGAAGGACAAAAGCCTGGGAGGAAGACAACCAGCATTCAGCCCGAGCAAGCCCCGAGAGACCACCAGAGACTGGTACGCAGGCGCCCCTGGGAGGGGTTTCGGATTCCGGAAACCAATTCTAATAACCCTGCCTCTTCTCGAAGTAGTAATGAATATGTATTAGCCTGGGAGCATCAAAACCAGCCGCCTTAAGTAACAGGTGTGCGTCCTGGGGGAGCAGAGACTCCCGGCGCACCCAGCGCTGCTTGCTTGCCTCTATTCGTTTAATAAATTGTAAACTTTGATTGTAATCCTATTTGGATTTATAACAGCCATTTATAACACTTTTTATATTTGTATTTTATTTAAGGCTGTCTTGCCCCCCTCCCCCCCCCAGCCTCGCTGCTCACCAATAAAGCTGGCGCAGGGACTCCTGCCTGCGACCATAGAGGCGCAGGGACTCCTGCCTGCGACCATAGAGACGCGGTCCTCCCGGCCTGCTAGAGCGGCCCGCCACGCTCCTCCAGCATCCCAGCGTCCCTTGCGCGCTCCCGCCCGGCCTCAGGGGCTTCCGGAGGCGGCCCAGCAGGGGCGGCGGGAGCAGCGAGGCGGCGGCAGCCATGGCGTACCGCGGGCAGGACCAGAAGGTGCAGACGGTGATGGTGCAGCCCATCGTAGCCTTCCTGCGGCTGGGGAGCGACGGGGGAGCGGGTGGGGGGCGGCCCGGGCCTCAGGGGTCTCGGCCCGGGCCTTGAGGCCTTGTCCCGGGGCCCTGGGGCCTCGTTGCAGGGTTTGAGGCCTTGTCTTGAGGCCTTGTCCCGGGCCTGGAGCTCTTGTCCCCGTGCTGAGCCCTTCACGCAGTGCCCCAGAACCTCATCTTCCGCTACCTGCAGAGCGTGAGTAGCGCGGGGAGAGGACGGGGAGGGGATGGGGATGGGGATTTGGGGGGGGTGGGGGGAGCGGGGAGGGTCCGGGGATCTCCCTCGCTGAGTTTTCGGCTCCCACCCGTTGCTCGGGGCAGGTTTGTGGGGAATGGAGAGCTGTGCGGCGTGCTGGTGGGTACAAGGAGCTGCTGCGCAGCCCGGCGTTTCCCCCTCGTGTTAACGGGAGTGGGATCGTGCAGCCGGGCGTGCAGGAGTGTTCCCTTGTGACTGGAAACGTGTCCTTCAGCAAACGTGTAGTATTCACCCAGTCATATAAGACTCTAAAATGTCAGACTGTTAATTGAAACTGCCCCTGAGAGTTGCTCCTTGGAGTGTTTGGGAGCTCTAGCGGCTATGGTTAGCGGGTATTTCTGAACACACGAGAGAGAACAAAACTGCTCGCGGTGTTTGTGTTCCAATTTACTCTCCTCCTTCGTTCTGCAGAGCTCGAGGATCCAGGTGTGGCTGAGCAAGTGAACGTGCGGATAGAAGGCTGCATCATCGTGAGTGTCAGCATGACCCCACGTTACATCGTTAGTTTGTTTTCCCTCATTCACAATCCTATTTTTTCTTGTCAAGAAAAACTAGCCCAAGGGAAAAAAGAAATCGTGCTTCTCTAACAATTAGTCTTCGTTGTCCAGCCTGGGTCAGCAAAGCTGACGATGGTTCGTGTTGTTGCTGAACTAATTGCCACTGTTGCCGATTTCTAGGGCTTTGACGAGTACGTGAATTTGGCGCTGGACGACGCAGAGGAGATTCACTCCAAGACAAAATCAAGGAAACAGCTGGGTGTGTCGTGTGTCTGTGCAACCCGAGTGACGCGCGGTCTGAAACCTGCCCGGGTGAGCCTTCTAGGTAGCAGCACTGAGACGTACCAACCGTGTGACGAGCCTTGCTGTTGAAGTTCAGTGAGCAATTCCTGGCTACATCTCTGTCCCTGATGATTTTTGAGCTGCTGATTTTGCTGGATGAAGGAGAATCTGTCCCTGCCTGAGACCAGTTCTGGTCTTTGAAACGTGTAATACCAGGCGGCCTGCACTCTGCATGATGGGCAAAACCCTGCTCAACCACACAAAACACTTTCTGAAAACACGAGATTATTCTCAGGTTCTGGGCTCTCTCTAATCCCCTCTTTCCCTTCTCTTTGCTGCAGGCCGGATCGTGTTAAAAGGGGACAACATCACTCTTCTACAGAGCGTTTCTAAGTAGAATTTGCCATCCTTAGAAGAAAGGTGGCTGCCGTGCTGCGGAGTGACTGAGTGCCAGGGGAACGCGGCCCGCTGGTAGATAGGAAGTTATTTGTAACTGGGGTTGCATGCTGAGGTCAAAAGTCTTTCCTTTGTGGGAGCGAGTTGTTTGTAGCTTGAAACAATACGTGATGTATTTCACAAATAGCCATTTTTCACATTAACTGTAAATGTAAACCACAAATCTGCTTGTTTTCAGTCTCTTCCTTCTGTGAATGGAGAAGGAGGAGAAATATAGAAGCGTGGGCTTTTCTTTTTGCTGTGGATCTGATAAGTTTCGATAACGCTATGTGCTTTCTTGACCATTACATCTGCATTATGTGGCCAGGGTGGACTCGTTCAGGGCACGGAAGCCCCACACAGTCCTTGAGCTAGCAGGGTGCTAAGGAGGGTGTTGGAGATTTTGCATACAATTGCAGCCCTTTGTTGCTGCAGTGACAGGTTCCTCAGATTCTTTCTAAACAGGGTTTAGCTTGTTGAGAATCTTTTTGGGAGTGTTTATTGTGGATCAGTCAGTAAAAGTATCTTAGTGGGCCCGTGAGGGATTTGGGGCTGTGGTGCAGTAACCCAGTGTTTACAAGTGTTACTGCTATGCATGCTTGTCCAATAACGTCTCCAGATCAGAGAGTGAGAGCGGGCAACTGGTTTGGATTAAATCTGTCACTTCTTGCTGCTTTGGACAGAGCCTGTAGATTAAACCCTTGTGCTGTTCAATAAGCTGGGGTATCAGATGTGTCGGTTGGGTTTTTATCATTTGATTTATTTTTTTTATCCGTTTGGAGATCTGTCTTTTCTATTTAAGTTTCCCCAAGAGAGCTGAGTTGCTTGATGCATCAACCAAAGAGAAGTTCCCCGGCTGACTTGGGACAGCCAGTCCCCTCGTTTTTCTGATCACAAAAAAAAAAAAAAAAAAAGGAAAAAAAAAAGAAAAAAATCGAAGAAGAAAAATTTTGACTGTAACTGTAACTCAGAAACTAAGATTACCTAAATGGAGAGAAATGAATTTTGATGCACAGGCTGTGCTAGAAATCTGTTAATCAGCATTCAGTTTTTCAAAACTTCAATTTGTGTATCATCATCATGAAAATTAATAAATTCAAGGTGGGAGATCCTTTCCTGAAAGGGAAGGACAGAAATACGAGTCTTGCTGTGGGGCCTACCCAGCGCAGTTCTGCCATTCCGAGAAGTAATACGTCAGGAGTGTCACAGCAGACGTTCCCAGGAAGAAACCTTTGAGGGGCAGCATGACACACTTGATTGGCTAAAGCAGCTTCAGCTGGACAGCCTGCTGCCGGGATGGGTAATTCTAAGTTGTGTTCAAGTTGCTGAGTTCCTTTCAGCATGTAGTAAAGATGTAACGTGCCGATGTCGTTTGGGAACAGGAGGCATTACGTGTCACCAGCAGTGGGCACGTAGGGAACAAAACAGTATCTTACGAGGTCCTCCACATCTGCCTTTCATTTTGTCCTTGGTTTGCCAGCTGGAGCTTTCAGGAGGTGAGGAAGGAGGCTGTCCCAGTGAATAGTTCAGGTGTTGCAGGGTATTTGTGATGCAGTGCTTGTAAAATTTACCTGCCCGCATCTCCTGTTACAGGCAGCCCCCCGCGGGCCCTGTGAGATGGGGAGCTGCTGCCCGGGGTTAGGCCCAAGGTGCCCTGTCAGGCCCAGGGCCGCCCTTCCCCTTCCCCTCGCCCTGCCCTTCCCTCCCGCTCCTCAGCCCTTGCTCAGGCCTTTTGGGCCGTCTGGCCGTCCATCTGGCCGTCTGTCCATCCATCCGGCCGTCTGGCCGTCCATCTGGCCCTGTGTCCCTCCATCCCACCGCCCTGCCCCGTCCCCGCCGTCTCCCTAGGGAAGCAAAGAGTCCCTGGGCTGCCTTCAGGGGGGAGGTTCTGCTCAGGAAATTAAAGCTTCCCCCTTAACGGGCGCCTTGCGAGTTATTTTGAGTTCCAACCTTCTGCCTTCCTTTCGTAGCAGTGCCTCTGAGGGGTGCGCTGTAAGGTAGCCGTCATCTGGCGCGCTGCTCCTGCGTTTCCCAAAGGAACTGCCTTCGGGATCTGACTAACTCTGGATGCACGCGGTTGTCACCTTAATTTCTCCGTTAGTTTGCTGAAAACAACCCGCTTGGGTGACCTTTGTGTTTGTTTCTTCAAACTTGGATCGAGGAGGTCTCTGTTTCCTTATGTTGATGTTCACGACGAAAGTGCAGAAGGGATGCTTACTGTTGCCCGGGTCAGTCCTGTTGCCAGGATGGGAATGTTTAGCCTACCGGCCCTCTGGTGCTGTTAGGCTGCACTCGGAGTGTGAGCTCTGGGCCTTATTTGGAAAAGACTGCGTTATTTGAGTGTACAAACCCGAGATATTCTGCGGATAGGTGATTCTCAAACCACGTCAGAACCACCGCTGTGACGTGTGCTGGAGTCGGACGCGCGTTTGACTGATCAGGCGGAGCAGGTGAATTGAATTTGTTGCTGGATGGCGAGGTGTTCTGGGGGAAGAGCTAGTCTAAGGAAAACTTCCTCTTACTGCCCCTTCCCATCTCAAATGGCCACTGCCTGGGGAAATTGCTTCTTTATGACATTAACTACAATGTTACAGTGAGGATGAGGAATCATCATTACTCCCATAGTTATTTGCTGCCAGGCCGCAGCGTTGATTTCAGAGATTTTAAAAAAAAAAAAAAACAGGAAAAAGAAAGGAAGTATGTATTCTTTCACATACTCTCTTTTCCCTGAGAGTAAATGTTGTAGCTTCAGCAGTACCCTTCCTCTGGAAACGATTCCCAGTGCCTGCTCAGACACTGGGGAGTAAAATGACAGAACAATGGAGGAGAGCCACCCGATATAAAGAAAGGAAAAAAGGGGTTATGGATGAAGGGAAAGCAACTACATAAAAAATTGGTGCTATCTAAAAATTGGTTAACGGTTTGGGACCTGCAGGTGCTGCCTACACGTGCGTGTGTTGCAGTCGTGCCTGTTGCCACTGCGCAAAATGGAGAGAGCTTCTTTGTCGAATGCAGCACGTTAAAGAATGCGCCATCCCTCGTGTGGGACTTCTTCCCCATTGATCTGTGGTTTACCTGAAGGTTTACCATAACCTACATAAGTTTCAAAAGCAAGCAAACAACCAACCAAAAAACAACACCAACATTAAAGAGTGGCAAGGCAGATGCTCATCTGGGGACTCTGACTCATCGGTGACATCACCAAGCAAAGCATTGTGAGCGCTTCGGGTCGGGGCTGCTGTGGCGAGCCTCGCAGCCGGGAGGGAGAGCGGGTACGGTTCGCCTCTGGTGGGTCTGTGTCAGCCCTCTGCCCTGGTGGCTTCGTTAGCAGTGAGAGTTTGACTGCTGTGTTCCCAGCTTTCGCTTCTGCACCGACCGTGTGGCAGAGCCCGCAAGCTGCTTCCTCGGCTGGAAGAGGAAGAGGAGTGACCTCAACTGTGCCGAGGTAAAGCAGAACCGTTGAAAAGATTTGTCAAAGATGCGGCTGGTACCAGCGCAGCCGCTGCAGCTGCAGCAGGTCCTGGAGCATTGGAGAAGATAGAGAGGGGTTTCTTCGTGAAAAGAATGCTGTGAAAGTGTTTTCACGCCAGAAATTAGGAGAAGCGCCTCTGTTGTTTGGATATCCTCTATTGACCTGGCACACGGGCATTACAGCATACCTGGCACACTCTTTGTATTGTTTGTAAAAGAAAAAAAAAAAAAAAGTGTTTTAGGGCAGGCCAAAAACCTGCCTTGGCACTTCCACATCGCAGCAGTGCTTGCAGGCCGTGCATCCTGGATGCCAGGCAAGGATCTAAATCCGATGGTGCTGTTGGTAACGTGAAGTTCAGGAAGCACTTCTGGTTTTTTCTGCTCTTCCATGTGAATTTTTGCCCTGTGAAGGTGGTGTACTGAGCTCTTTTCTTACCAACAAATAGGTTTAAAAGCAGTTACAGCAAGGATGAGCTGTGTTAGCAGGAGGCTGTTCTGTGCTTTGACCATGGGAAGATGAATGGTTTACCTATGCACCGTTAAATATAATTTGACACCTAGCACACAACACTTGCAGCCTGTGGGGTGCTTTAACAAGCAGGTAAATCAGCGGAGACTGTTTTGCAGCAAGGCTGATGCTGGGTGATTAAAAAGCAGGGTCACAACAAGGAGTTTATGCTGTTCTTTCTTGCTTGTCATCCGACTGTCCGCTTACACTGTTCTAAAAATAAAAAACCACCAAAACGGGGTAAGCATCTTTAATACCTTTATTATAAATGGAAGGCACAAAACAGGCCAGCAACAGAGACTGTCCAAGAGAAAGACTTTGCGCTTTATAAACAAACAAGAAATTACCCTTAGGTAGGTGTGATAATCCTTCCCTAATGCATTTTTTGGAGTGCAAAAATATTTTGTTCCCTTCTTGCTCTTCTCTCCAGGACAAAGGCAGAATAGCCAACTGGAAAGTTAGACCAGGGAGGTCAGTTTGTTCCGTACTGAGAAAGACAAGCCTGTAAAACAAACTAGGCAGGTTTTCTTTGGACTAGTTATCTTCCTTCAGCAAAGGCAAAGTTTATGACACTTGTTGGCATGTATTTCCAGACCCCCAGCTACCGTGACTGTAGTGCATCTGTAATTCTTTTGTACAAAAAGAGTTCAAAATCTCGTAACGCAAAAACTTTACTAGCACCCTGGAGAAAAAAGAAATCTAAAAATCTTGCCAACTTCTATTACAGACCTGCTGAGTGCACCAGAGTTACTCATTTTTATTCAGGCTTTCAGGGGCTAGTTCAGTTGGTTTCTGTTCAGCACTTGGATCGCCATATTGGCAGATGTCAGTTTAAAAAAAAAAAAAAAAGCTTTGGAGATCTTTTTTAAAATGAGACTGCTTTTTATGGCATTTAGGGCTGTGAGGTATCCTTGGTTTTTGCTTTCTTCCCATTCCTTAGACCAGATCCATTCATATCCTGAACAGCGTTCTGGGTCTGTTCAGGAAAATGGAAGGCAACAAGCAAAATGATGAGCTCCTTGGGCATTCAAAAGAGCTCAGTCTGGAAAAGATTTCAAGTCCAACTTCCATGCTAAGGAGCACCAGTAATTTTTAGAAGTAGATGCAGAGGAATCTGCATGGCACTAAGTGTGTTTCTGAAGGTGCTAAAGGTCAGAAGTGACGATTCCTCTCAATACTAAAGAAGAGAAGGAAACCTTGCACTTAACTACTGTTTTTATTCCCTTTGTCAAGCAGTCAAAACCAACAACTAATACGGGAACCCAACTTTTCCCCTCTTTACTTTAGATTTGGGAAAATTCCCTGCCAAAATAATACTTCCTGGAAAATTCACTAGTGTTTGTGTGAGTAAAAGGTTCCAACCTTTTATTATTAATTTGTAAGAACTATTTCATCCGCTTTTGTCCAGAAGAGTCAGAAATAATTTGCACAGAAATGTGCAGCATTTTAATGAAAGGATTCAGAATCACTCTAATTTGAACTTTATCTGGTCTGGTTGCAGGTTTTATGACATTTAGTGTCTTAAAAAAAAAATCAAAATATCTGACTTCACATCAGAAAAAAAAAACCTGCTTGTGGCTAAATAAAATCTGTTGCAGCTCTGGTCATTGAAAAATCATTGGCTGTTAAATTGGACCTAAGTCATCTTTTCTAACCTTTCATGATCTTGCAGCAATGGATGATGATGGATATATGGATTAGGGAACAGCACGTGATGGCAAACCTGTGGTATTTGCTACAGCGCAGAAAGAAAACAAATTGCTTCCAAAAAATCAAACTAATTCAAAATTCTTGGTATCATGCAGCCATGCCACTGGCAAAGTGAGCATTGCCCTGCCTCTCAAAGCTTGCTGTATCCTTGATCTGCTGTCTTCCTGCTGTTAATTGATTGCAAGTCTACGTGTCTGATCAGGGCTACGAGTTGTTCTCGATATGGATACCATACGACATATACTGTGCACGCTTGTGTGTATAGATATGTTTATCCTGTATGCATGTACATATTTGATCTGGATAGGCTGGAGCGATGGGCTGAGGTCAACTGTATGAAGATCAACAAGGCCAAGTGCCGGGTCCTGCACCTGGGGCGCAACAACCCCAAGCAGAGCTACAGGCTGGGAGATGAGTGGCTGGAAAGCTGCCTGGCCGAGAAGGACCTGGGAGTGTTGGTTGACAGTCGGCTGAATATGAGCCAGCAGTGTGCCCAGGTGGCCAAGAAGGCCAACAGCATCCTGGCCTGTATAAGAAGCAGTGTGGCCAGCAGGTCTAGGGAAGTGATTGTGCCCCTGTACTCGGCTCTGGTGAGGCCGCACCTTGAGTACTGTGTTCAGTTTTGGGCCCCTCGCTACAGGAAGGACATGGACGTGCTCGAGCGAGTCCAGAGAAGGGCGACCAAGCTGGTGAGGGGTCTGGAGAACAAGTCTTACGAGGAGCGGCTGAGGGAGCTGGGCTTGTTCAGCCTGGAGAAGAGGAGGCTCAGGGGCGACCTCATCGCTCTCTACAGTTACCTTAAAGGAGGCTGTAAAGAGGTGGGGGTTGGTCTGTTCTCCTACGTGCCTGGTGACAGGACGAGGGGGAATGGGCAAAAGTTGCGACAGGGGAGTTTTAGGTTGGATGTTAGGAAGTACTTCTTTACCGAAAGGGTTATTAAGCATTGGAACGGGCTGCCCAGGGAGGTGGTGGAGTCACCATCCCTGGAGGTCTTTAAAAGACGTTTAGATGTAGAGCTTAGCGATATGGTTTAGTGGAGTACTTAGTGTTAGGTCGGAGGTTGGACTCGATGATCTTGAGGTCTCTTCCAACCTAGAAATCCGTGATACTGTGTGATACATACGTATGCATATTTGTGTGCTGGCCCCCAGATCACTCATGGTATAAAGCATTGGCCTCGAAGGCATACTCATCAAAATATTTGGTAGATCCTCCATTTTTTTCTAGTTCCCTCAAAATGAGAGAGTTTTTACGCGCTCTCTGTGTCAAAAAGGCAAAACTTCTGATTTCCACTGTCGCTCTCGCTAACTTTCTATCACTCACTCCTCGTGTGTGTGTCTAAACACATATGTGTGTATGCGTATGCACATTTGTGTATTTCTGTGCACTGGTGTGTTTTTTGCTGTACAGGTAATAAAGACGGGGAAAGGTTTTAGTGTTTTCTTAATAGGTGAAGAAATCTTGAAGACCAGAGATTGGAACATACTGAATTTTGAATTAAAAAAAAAAAAAAAAAGTCAAATTTTCTGGCTGTGGAAGATGGAGCCTCATTTTTGCAGCCACTTTGAATCACGAGTTCATCTCTAAATGCACTGGGTTTTTTTGTTTTTGTTTTGTTTTGTGTTTTTTTTTTTTTGGTTTTTATTTTTTGAAGAGCTAACTAACCCTGGCTGTCTCCAGTCTGAGAGAGTGTTCAGATGGACTTGCTTCCTCCATTAGTTATAAGCTGTTTAAAAGCACATCCTATGTTTGAATTGTGGATGAGAGGCTCCCTTGGCAAAGTGAGGAGGCAAATTCTTCCTACCCCTTTATCATTAATTCACGGATTCAGTGTTGGTTCGGCCTCCAGGAGAAGTTAACTGGAAGTCTTTGAAGATCGATAACTTTGCTGAGGTTGTCCAGGTAGGTGAACTCGAAGACCCACAGTGACTGGAACGTGCTATTTAATGCGTCATACTGCGTTCTGTAGAAGTTACTCGTAGCCATAGTTGATCATTGCCTTGCATGTATGATCAGGTGGTTTTTGAAGAAGTGACTCCCTTTTCAGGCTTCCGGATGTGCTCCAAGGCATATTATTGAGGACGTGGAAGAGAACACTTGCTGACAAAGCTCCTGGCAGCTTTACAGAACTTTAGTTTAATATTGTGTTAGTTCCCGTAACAGCTGATTTCAAGGCATTGCTCTCCTCAAGAGACTAATTTGATGAACAGAAGAAAGCTGGAAAAATGCTTGTTACTCATTATTTTTCACTTGTTGGTACTTTCTTTAGGGTTACTTTTAAAAAGAAGATTTCACTGATCACAAGCCAGTGGAAGACTTTCAGCCCAAGCAAGGGTGAAGACAGCTCTCTCCAAGAGCAGAGGAAGTCCCTGTGGAGAGAACCCGAGCTTGTTATCAGAACTTGTCGGCATGTCTAAACAAGGAGACGATTGCTACTTCTATTTCTATTCTACCTGTACCAAGGTATGGCTGGGTTTCTTTTGCTTTGCTTTGCTTTGTTTTTTTGTTGTTTTTTTTTTTTTTTTTTCATTTTTTTCAGGAAGGGGTAGAGTAGGAGGAGGAGGCACACTGGTCTTTGGTTAACGTGATAACCAGATAGATTCTGAATTCAATCGTGGCAACCTGAGGCAGTAGCATGGACGTTTTTGAGGCTGTACTATATTTTCCTTGTTGGTTTCCTTTTGGTTACAGGGAGACAACTGTTCCTTCCGCCACTGTGAAGCTGCTCTGGGGAACGAGACAGTCTGCACGCTGTGGCAGGAGGGTCGTTGTTTCAGGAATGTCTGCCGATTCAGACACATGGAAATCGATGTGAGTGCCTAAAGATGTGTTCTCAAAATAAATCAACAAAAGCATTTTTCAGTGCTGTTGGTGTGCTGATTGTGCTTTTGCAGGACAGAGTCCTTTGCTTTGGAATTACACTGGTTTCTGTTAGCAGGGGAGGGGGTGGGAGGAAGGAGAGGGAAATAAAATCAATGCCTTAGGTATGTCTTAGCAAGATTTTCTTTTATTAGACGCCGACAGTATTTTCTCAACAGATGCAGAATAACCGCTAACTAGACTGCTAAAACCTGCTGGAGCAGGGGGGTAATAAACAGGCTGTACTAGCCTCCTGAGAGCAGGCTTGATAATGATCTATCAGGTCTCTTGTGTCCCGGAGTCCTTCAGATAATGCTGTTCTAGCTGCCTGGGCTAGGAAGCAGTGGGGAAAGTTAAAGGTGCAGAAGAACGAAGTCTCCGAGAAGTAGTTCTGGATAGAGTTAACGTAGGCAATTTAAGATGTTCTTTTTCCCTCTGAATAATCCTAGTATAATCCTAGGTGTATTAGTTTAACCCACCCTAAACTGATGTCTGAGAGTGCCTGTCTTCTCAAACTGAATGATGACAAGGCTAAACGTGCATAGTGGTTACAGCTTCTGCAAACTTTGTGAATATGCCCGGAAATACTATACTTCCGTGATAAACTGACCTTTGGAATGATGTTTCAGCACTGTATTGTGACAGCCCTATCGCTGTCGTGACCTGGAACTGTGCATCTCTTTGCAAACCTTAGGTGCATGTTATCACGAGCTTGTCTTTCTTTCTGTCTTCAGAAAAAGCGCGCTGAGATTCCCTGCTACTGGGAGAAGCAGCCAGTGGGCTGTCAGAAAGCCAACTGTGCTTTTCATCATGCAAAGGGACGTTACATCGATGGCGTCTTCTTACCACCAAGCAAGAGTGAGTTTAGGTCCTTTTTCTTTAAGTATTGAAGAATTAATTTTGCATATTACTTAGTGGGTGCCAATAGTGTAGGAGACATCAGGTAACCGTCCATTTGTGAGTGCAGGAAAAGGTCTGCAGTCCTAGGTGGTCAGCTAAACCGAGTGTACTGCTGCTGTACTGCTGGTATTTGTTTTCTGCTTTCATGCTCAGCTTCTCTCTGCTTTGTGTGATATTTGCCTTGCAGTTTGCTTTCTGTTGTTTCGTCTTCTGCTGGGTGGTAGGGAGATGTGTTGTTGTTTGAAGGCAAGTCATTGTTCACGGTGTAAACAGTGGCGGGATGGGCAAAAGGAGATGCTGCATTCATTGCCTGTGCAGGTTATCTGCCTTAGCTACCATCTTCGTGCATTGTGGTCAAAGTTTTAAACTGCCATATTACTGATGATCCTCCTCTTCCTCTAGCTACACTGCCAAGTCCGCCTGAGTCCGCGGACGATGATTTGAAAGTGGCTCAGATGTCACTGCAGCAAAACAAACTTTCTGTCCAGTCCAATCCCTCTCCATAGCTAAGGCGGGTGATGAAAGTGGAAAACTCGGAAAATGTCCCAAGCCCTACACACCCTCCAGTTGTAATCAATGCTGCAGATGATGATGAAGATGATGATGGTGAGCATGGTTTGGTTCTTGGAAGGAATTTGTGCTGTAAATGATTGTGTAAGTCTTTGGTTCTTGGAAGGAATTTGTGCTGTAAATGATTGTGTAAGTCTTTGGTTCTTGGAAGGAATTTGTGCTGTAAATGAATGTCTAAATCACAGATGACCTGAGGTCTGACTAGCGATAGGGCAGGCAGTCCGCTCAGGTCACTGGTGGCTTTGTCTGGCAGTCAGTGGACAGAACCTGAAATGTTGGAGGAAAGCTTAGAACCACTCTTGGCTTTAGCTGGTCTGTTGTGTAAAGCTCTATGTGAAACTAGGAAGGAAATTCCTTTTTTTTTGTCTGAAGAGTAATATGTTGTGTAGTAGTTAAAGCTGCAGAGAGAATCTAGAGTCCTAGATGTTTTGTCCTAGGGTAGTCTACTTACGAGTTCATCAGGTCAGTGTAGCTGTATTAAAAAAAAAAAAAAAAACAACTTTTTTATAGGAACCATGGACTGAAGTGTCATTGCATGAGCTACATAATCACGAACAATCTGGCCTATGCATAACTGAATAGATTTTTCCCCTTCAGACCAGCTTTCTGCGGAAGGAGAAGAAACTAAAACTCCCGTCCAGCAACCAGCTGAGGAAGGCCAAAATGGATTACGGATGATTTCCACTCGGAAAGCCAGTGCTACTACTGCTAAACAAGGTATTCCAGCACCTGTAGTAGGATAAATCGGAAGGAGAACTTGACAATTAACTCAAAAGCAATGTGGCGTAAAAACACAACAGAATGTAGGGGTGCTGAATGGACTCGGTTATTTCCATGATCTCATTTCTCCCTGATACCATCATGTGCCCATTGGGTCAGAAAGTTGAACTCCTTTTCTTTCCTTTTGGAGAACAAAACAGGGTCACAGCATGGAGTTTAAATGGCTGCACGTGCAGCCTGGCAACCACTGTTGAAAGCCATATCTAACGATAGAGGGATCTAATATCACGTAAATGGATTAAAATTAAAACTACAGTTTTTACCCTGAAGGGTGAAAGGAGGGGCAAAATGCCATTGATTCTATGGTTGTTTCACTTGTGAGGAGTGTTGACAGGCTTTATTCTAAATACTTCTGAAAGTTCCTGAGCACTAAGAAGCCTGAGGATCTGTGGTCCTCAGTGAGTGCCTCTAAGCCTTAGTCTCATTAACTGTTTTCTGTTTTCAGAGGACGGTCTGAATTTTGGAATAAAAACACTTGAAGAAATCAAATTGCAGAAAATGAAGGAAAAAACTAAGAGACACGGTGGTGAGTTAATATTCCCTGCTTCCTTACCCGGTTCACCTTCATCCTGTGTGATGATTTTTCTTTCAAAAAAAAACTCTTCCAGTAATACCGGGTAGCTGGCTATGCTTTGGTGAATCCAACTATTTTGCCAAAGAAGTGAAATTTGATTGGCTTCAGAATGGCAGGTGATGGTGGCTGGGAGCTGCTTGAGGGATAGACTTCCATGTTTAGCTGGGGGCATCGAGCAACCTGATTCTCAGCCAGCTGGTATTCTAGATGGGAATTCCAAGGGCAACCAGAGGCAAATTAGTCACCTCTCTTATTTGCATGCTCTGGTCACTGTATGTTTGACAGTAATGAATAATTAAAGTTTTTTGTTCTTCGTGATAGTTTTTTCTGTTTGGTAAACTTCCTTATGTTTTGCTTGCTCTGAGCAGAAGGTCCTTCAAGATCTTCTCTTCCTCCCGTCGATTCTATGATTTTTCCTGCTCCGGAAAAGGAAAATGTCCGGACAGTGGTGAGAACTGTGACACTGTCTACAGAGGAAGGTAATAATTCATGCTTTTGTTTTGATTTCATTACTCCTAAACTGGAAGGTTAAGCAAGAAGGAAGGCAATTCACCCCTGTTAGCCTCCTGGTGCTGCCGCCTTCTGTTCAAAACATGCTTTTATGCTGAAAGTCCCTGGTTGTACTGGAAAGCTTTGGTGCTCAGGTTAAGTGCAGTAGCAGGAGAAAGAAAAAAATGTGTCAGTATGCAAATAGGGGGATAACTGAAAAACAGGAGAGTAACGAGAAGAAAGAGCTCTAGAGGACAGTGCTATGTAAGAAGCAATTTCTGAAGCTTTAAAGAGGCTGACAGTGGCACGTGTGGACAGTAGTGCGATAGGAGTCTGTGTATAAATTATATTGTTTAGAGTTGTGCAAATTCCTTTGAAAGGGAAAGAAGTGAAGAAGTACTTCTACTCATAGACATTCACCTTAGAAAGGAATATTTCTCAGCATTTGTACCTAATAATATTCTGCTTGCTGATGCAGCTCTGTTCTGCACAAAGTATAGCTGTCAAGCAGACTCAGATTCATTCTCGACTACATTCAGCTGGAATTTGAGGCAAACACTGAGACTATGGATACTTTTTCTAAGTTAATTATAGTTGAAATGTGAGTTTGTGTGGTTTAGCTGTCAAAACAGTGCCTTGCTGGGTTTTTTTTGGACATGGGCTAACAGTATACTATTTCTATTGGCTACTGGTTTCTATGAAATAGAAAAATTTTACTTTTGTTTTAGGGGAGGAACCTGTGGTTCGACTAGATCTTGCTGAGAAACAAGGAAAACGGAAAGCCTCCGTGGGTAAGAACTTTTTATGAGCTGTTATTTAGGTGCCGCCTTCTCTATATGACTGCATTGAAGAGTATTTTTGACGTATGAGAGGAAAATGCATTGCAGTGGAGATCTGTGTTGACTGCAGAAATGGCAAAAAAACCATTTAGCAGCTGAAAGGCAATTTTATGAAAATATGCTTGAAAAATAGAAGCTTGTGGTTGACTGTTCTCAAATCTTCCTGCAAAGAAATGTTCTTAAAATATTCCTTGTTTTCTCTGTCTGAAGCTGATGTAAGCGCCCTTCCGGTGAAGCGCAGCCTTGCTGAAAGGCTGGGGAAGAAGGTGGAGGTTCCGGGAAATGCTGACAAAGCACCAAAGAGAGGTACAGCTACTAAACAGGCATCTGGATGTGATTCACGGGTTTTGTATTTAGGCTTTCTGTTTGTCCTTTTCCTGCGATGTTTCTTTTTGCATGTTGGCTGAGGTCTTAATCACCGGGATTCAAAGTTACCTTTCCTGCCTTGTTTTCGAATGTGAACACAAAGTTGACGTTTATGCAGCCTCCCTAATTTGGTCTTTTTCTGTTTTGCAGTTCAAGTTCCCAAGTCTGTGAAGGAGAGGCTAGGATTACCTTCTCAACGGACTAGTGCTGCGAAAGGTAACAACTGGCTATTAAATATACTTTCTCCTTCTTCCTTTCCGTGAACTTAGACCGTTTTCATACAGCCCTAAAAAGGAATTCAAATGAAAACAAAGAACTGATTCCTCTTGCTTGAGTGCTGAAGCTCTTCTGACAGCCACTATCAGAAATCTGCCTCTAGGTGTGTGTTTATTTTCCGCTTGTGCCTTGTCAAGGTTTTAAGCTGCTTCTGTGAACCATCATATACAATTAGAATAGAGCCACTGCCGGGAGCAGGAATTTGAAATGCAGTCTGAAAAAGTAATCAAGTAAACTAGCATTTCTGTGTAGCAACTCTCTCTGGATAGGGCTGGTCTTCAAAATACAACAAGTGGCTCAGAGGAGGAGGAGAATGTTAGGCTATTGTCCTAAGATGCGTTATTGGGAACGCTCAGGCTTAGTTTTCCTTAGTACTGTGACAAATTTTGGAGACTTAAACTATTGTTGGACTCTCTTTAAATGTTGGTGCTTCTCATTTCTTGATGATGACAGGGAAGGCTGCTAAGCCAAAGGGAGAGATCCATGTGAAAACACTGGAGGAAATCCGTCGTGAGAGAGCTCTTCAGAGACGAGAATGTCAAGCCAAAGCCCAGGCTGAATGGCATGGTAAAACCAAAGATCCCAGCGCAGGGGCAAAAATTGAGGGTGAGCCCAAGAAGCAGAGCGTGCTCACTCTTTCCGGGCCCAGCAAAGTGCAGTCGAAGGAGCCGGCAGGTAAAGCCAAGCCAGAAGGAGAAGTGCGTGTTAAAACCCTGGAAGAAATAAAGCGCGAGAAAGCTCTGCGGATGCAGCAGAGTGGAGGAAATGTGCCAGCTCCCCCAGCACAACCTGGACCTGCCCCAGCCGGGCAGAAATCGTTATGGAACACAAAGCTATCAGGTAATAAGATGCTTTAATACCTGCCCCGGTGAGGTGCTTCCCATATTGAGCAAGTTCCGTTTGCTCAGGATCTGCTTTGCTTTTTCCTTCAATGCAGAGGATAAAAGAGTTTAAGGCTACAAAGTTCAAAGGCAAAGAAGGGCCAGAACATGCAACCATGTCTGTTTTCGTTAATTACGTGATGGTATTCTGTATTTCCCACTAGAAAATTAACACATTGAGGGGCTTTTTAGTCTAATTTTGGTATTCTGTTTTTTTCTGCCATCTGTTTACGGTATGAAGTCCACCCTGCGTTGAGTTCAAGTTCACCTTCCTCTTTGGCATGTGTTGCTTAACTTGACACGTGTATGTGTTTGTAAAGCATGCATCAGCGTCTTAATGTGGGGGGCCAGTTTCTGTCAAAAATGACAGAGGATCAAAGGCCTCGTTGTTAAGATTATATCAACTTTGTAAAATGAGATTGTGTGAGGGAGATAAGGAGGGCTTAAAGGCTGCATGCACTGCACATTGTAGCCTTTCTCTCTGTCTCATGGGACACGAGGAAATAAACACACAAAGAAAACAAGTACCCAGCCTTCTTTCGTTTCTTCTCCTGCCAGCCAGATGTTAGGTCAGGAATGGGAGACTAGAATATGACTCTACAAATTTGGATTTTGTAGAACAACTTAATAGATTTTGTGGGACATCACTGCAGGGGAGAG
The DNA here is from genome assembly GCF_964211835.1 of Anser anser. Taxonomy (NCBI): domain Eukaryota; kingdom Metazoa; phylum Chordata; class Aves; order Anseriformes; family Anatidae; genus Anser; species Anser anser. Next base: position 211,196 of record NW_028153844.1, on the reverse strand, counting down.
GAAGCTGGTACAACAGTTGCATACACTCTCTTGTCTTACTATACCTGCTGCTTTTCCTTTCCTAGAGGGAGCAAGACTTTAAATACAAAAGCTGTCAACATTTGTGAATCTTACTAGACTTCATACAACGTCTTAGAGTATTGCTTGCACTTGGGATCGCTCTGTGTCTGAGTTTCCCTCGTCCTGGATTATGATTTACTGTAGCTATTCAGTTCCTTTGTTCCTTTGTATGGATTGTTGGTAGACGGAGTTTACTATGTGGAAGATATTGCTGAGAATCCAGGCAATGGCAGTGTACTTCTGCTGGCCAAATACAGTTAACTGTGTAGACGGGCCATGGAAATGAGGAAGAGAACGTGGATTTTTCATGAGGCAGAGCAAGACTGTATCAGTTCTCTCTTCCTTTTACTCTAGCCAACTTTGACATGTTTGCGAAGCCTTGGGATGGGAAAGTCGCTTCCCCCAAGAAGAAGGCACTGAAACGTAAGGCACCTGGCAGTTTTCCCTCTGCTGTAGCAGCTGTGAAGCCACGGACTGCCTCTGACGCTGACACAATGGGACCTCCAGCCAAAAAAGCAGCTATGGTAAGGACAGGGGCTAATGCAGAAATGGATCCCTTGTAAAATTTACACCCTCCTCTAGGAGAAAAGATGGAAAACTCAAAAGTTCTACAGGCTTTCTGTTTCCTTTTAAATCCAGTAGCTGCCTACAGAATTCTTGTAGTACCCTTCCATATTTATTAGATTAATGGCACTATTTACTTAGTCCTCTGTGATTCTGTGATTTCTCTGGTGTGGAGGATTTTGTCCATTAATGCTGTGTTCTTAAAAGACACAAGATCATTAGTAACCTCCAAGTGAATATTAACTTTCTTCAGGAGCACCTTGGTTTTGTATTTTGGCTAAGGCTCCGCAATGCCAGAGGAGAAGCAGCATGGAGGAAAAAGCTAGTAAGGAATCTTTTACCCATGAGTCCTAAATACTGTTTTGCTGCTTTCTAGGCTGTTCCAGCCACGCTGGAGCACGTCCCAGCCACCAGACTTGAAGAAAATCCCCAAAACAGGTGATGACCACAACTTGTTCTTTTTCTCAATCGGTGTATATCCCCAGTGAAACATAAGTTCTGTCACACGTGGGGAAAAAAGGAGGGTTCTGAGATAATTAAAGCCCAAATCCATCAGAGGAATAAGTCACGTGAAATGACTTTCTAGCAGCTAGCAGGAATGCTTAATTAGACTTACTTTCTTTAAATGCTGCAAGTCGGTACAGCTTTCCAGTGACTTCTTGCTCTGTCTGAATACCTAAATGAGGATGAGGTGAAGTTCTCCTACTTCCTCGTGAGGTGATAAATGATGAGTAGTGTCCTCTGCCTTTTGGTCCTCAAGAATGCCACCCGAACAAACATACAAGGTGACAAGAGTGCAGGGAGAGCAGAGGGAAGTGATGGCTGCAGATCAGCTTCCTGTAGTGGGGAGCAAACTCTGCTGAGTGTGCCGTGGGAAAAATGACTAACTTAGCAAACAGATATTTGCAGATGGAGACTTCTTACCATTTTTACAGGAAAATTAAGCAAGGTGGCAAAGTGCCTCTTGCTACAACAATTGAACCATCTTTGCTAGACTCCAGGTGCTCTGGCTTCACAGAGAAACCCCCAAACTGAAAAATGTACCTGCTAATATATTGGGCTCTAAATGTAGCCCTGGGTTAATTGAATAACAATCCCTGGGTAAGATTGAAGTGCAGGAGGGGTTGGCTACGGTTTTAAGAGCCGGTTTGCAGAAAAGGGATTTCCCGTTAAGAAATGGCATATACTGATTGTTCTCTTCCTTGCTCTGCCAAGACCTGAAGCACATCTTGGAAGCCAGGCAGAATCTGTGGAGCCAATGGAGTTCTCAAGCTCGACTTCAGCTTCTTCCCAGCTAGAAGAAGCAAGGACACGCCGGCTGAGTTCCACAGGCAACGCGCCCGTATCTGTAGACGAGGATTTAGAGACGCTACTTTGGGAACTCTCAGACGGCATACTGGAAGCCGAGCTCGACTTGGACCCAGGGAAGGATGAGGATGACCTCCTCCTTGAGCTTTCCAAGATGATTGATGATTGAACTGCATAGTCCTATGGTATATTAAAAAAAAAAAACAAACAAAAAAAACAACTCTTCTTCTTGTTGGATACCCCGAGGTGATCCTTTTTCTAACTGAGGCTTTGCAATGAGACTTAAAGCACAGTTGGAACTGGTAGAAATTGGCAGGATCTGCACTCAGTTGTCCTAAGTTTCCCTGCTGGTCAGAGTTAAGGTCTTGTGCATGGTTCCGTAACTATAGGTGGCTACCTTTGATATCAAGAGGACAAAGCACTTGTTTCTTTTGGCACAGAAAGATGACCATCGGCACGCTGCGGTGGCTGTGAATTGACGTAGTGATGGAGCGATGCTCTGAAGGCTTAAACGGAAAGCTTCTTCCTTCCCCCCCGCCTTGGCACAGCTCGATGTTGGGCACATTGTGAAGCCTGGGTGTTCTGATTTCTCGGACAGTTGATACCCAAATCCCGGAGTTACTATGTCAACTCTTGACTTTTATTTGTGTATGCCATTGTTTTGACTGTAATCTTTTCAGATGATGAAGCTGTAGGGGCGGGAGGGAGCAGAATAATTATTCTAGCGTTGTGGACCAAACATGCTGCCAGGAGTGGTGGTGGTGGGGTCAGCCCACCCGGCCTTACTTTCAATTATCAGGGATGATAAAATGGTGTGAAAAGCAGCAGCTCTGCGATACGGCTACGCTACCCCCACTCCCTTCTCTTGTGCTGTACCAAAGTTCCCCCAAGCTTTGGTTGGTGCTTTTTGCTGGTGACAGTAGGACTCCAGGGCGAGTAGTCGGGACTCTCCTGCAGTAACTGGGTCAATTAAGGTTTGGTTTAAGTGCCTCCTGGTTTTTAAAATTGCTCCCCTGAGCTGCTGGCTCTGCTGCCTGCTACAGCAAATGTTCGGGTGCCATCAGCGTCGCACTTGGGCGTGGGCACTGACCCTGCGGAGGAGAGCTGAGGCTCGGGTGTATTGTGTACCCTGCCGCCAGTGATCGTTTTCCCCTAGCAGATCTATTTTGAATCATTTCCCTAAATTTTAGAGGAACTTTAGGCTCTTTGTGCTATGATTTGTGAAGCTGTAGGGGCCCTCAGGCATTTGTTGCTGGCAGAGAAAAACCGCTTGTCGAATTTGTTGTAAATACTTTCTGTTTGGACAACAACGCCTGTGTGTGTGTGTGTGTGTGTGTGTGTACGTGCGTGCTTTGATGACCCCCTGCGACGCCCCAGCTCCGCGAGGGAAGCTTTGAAGCGGCTCTGGGAAAACCTCTGCGGAAGAAACTGCTGCTGGCGACTTGCGGAAAACGGACTCCACAATCAGTGAGATTGTAAAGTAGGTATGTTTATTCAGCGCTGGGCAGCACGGGAGGTCGTGGGCATGAAGATTGATGACTCTTCCTCGTCACCGCTAGTTGACCTCTTGTCTTTGCACAGACTCAGTTGCTCCTTGGCTCTTGTCCATCTGCAGGACCAGTTTCTCCCAGTTTCTTAAGATAGGCTCGCTCTCTTATTAGGAGACTGACCTTGGTAAGGGGCCCAAGGCTTCTTGCTTTAGTTAATTGGCACAATGCACCATAGTTAGCAAAGACACTAAGTAGCATCCTAGTTTAATGCCGTCAGCGCTCTATCTCTACTTGATAAGATTCTCCTAACTCCCTCTCTCACTGGAGCCCACGCAGCCCTCCGTCCTGCCGAAGGACTTCACGGGGACTTCTGCCGGCTCCGGGTGCCCGCACACAGACAGAAATGGCTTTGAGAGAAAACAATCAGGAGGAGGAGAGCTCAGAGACTGCGGCCGGCTTCGGCCACCTTCCCCTCGCTTTCCCTCTCCGTGTTCAAACCGAGCACTGTTCTGCCGTCAACCTTCGCTGCCTCTGCCCGCGGCGCTGGGCTTTCGCGTGTGCCATTGCTCCTCTACATATTTTATCCTTCCTTTTGTAAGGAATGGTCCAGCAATTCGTGTCACTAAGGGATTTGAAGGGTTAACATTGAGGCCCGGGTCTAGGTGATAAGAGAACAAAGGGGTTTTTAGGGAAAAGTGCTGACTACTGCAGGGGATGTTGCTAGAGTTTCTGAAATCCGGCGCAGAGGCTCCCAAACGAGGAGGAAGGGGGAGCTGAAGGACAATTGAAGGACAAAAGCCTGGGAGGAAGACAACCAGCATTCAGCCCGAGCAAGCCCCGAGAGACCACCAGAGACTGGTACGCAGGCGCCCCTGGGAGGGGTTTCGGATTCCGGAAACCAATTCTAATAACCCTGCCTCTTCTCGAAGTAGTAATGAATATGTATTAGCCTGGGAGCATCAAAACCAGCCGCCTTAAGTAACAGGTGTGCGTCCTGGGGGAGCAGAGACTCCCGGCGCACCCAGCGCTGCTTGCTTGCCTCTATTCGTTTAATAAATTGTAAACTTTGATTGTAATCCTATTTGGATTTATAACAGCCATTTATAACACTTTTTATATTTGTATTTTATTTAAGGCTGTCTTGCCCCCCTCCCCCCCCCAGCCTCGCTGCTCACCAATAAAGCTGGCGCAGGGACTCCTGCCTGCGACCATAGAGGCGCAGGGACTCCTGCCTGCGACCATAGAGACACGGTCCTCCCGGCCTGCTAGAGCGGCCCGCCACGCTCCTCCAGCATCCCAGCGTCCCTTGCGCGCTCCCGCCCGGCCTCAGGGGCTTCCGGAGGCGGCCCAGCAGGGGCGGCGGGAGCAGCGAGGAGGCGGCAGCCATGGCGTACCGCGGGCAGGACCAGAAGGTGCAGACGGTGATGGTGCAGCCCATCGTAGCCTTCCTGCGGCTGGGGAGCGACGGGGGAGCGGGTGGGGGGCGGCCCGGGCCTCAGGGGTCTCGGCCCGGGCCTTGAGGCCTTGTCCCGGGGCCCTGGGGCCTCGTTGCAGGGTTTGAGGCCTTGTCTTGAGGCCTTGTCCCGGGCCTGGAGCTCTTGTCCCCGTGCTGAGCCCTTCACGCAGTGCCCCAGAACCTCATCTTCCGCTACCTGCAGAGCGTGAGTAGCGCGGGGAGAGGACGGGGAGGGGATGGGGATGGGGATTTGGGGGGGGTGGGGGGAGCGGGGAGGGTCCGGGGATCTCCCTCGCTGAGTTTTCGGCTCCCACCCGTTGCTCGGGGCAGGTTTGTGGGGAATGGAGAGCTGTGCGGCGTGCTGGTGGGTACAAGGAGCTGCTGCGCAGCCCGGCGTTTCCCCCTCGTGTTAACGGGAGTGGGATCGTGCAGCCGGGCGTGCAGGAGTGTTCCCTTGTGACTGGAAACGTGTCCTTCAGCAAACGTGTAGTATTCACCCAGTCATATAAGACTCTAAAATGTCAGACTGTTAATTGAAACTGCCCCTGAGAGTTGCTCCTTGGAGTGTTTGGGAGCTCTAGCGGCTATGGTTAGCGGGTATTTCTGAACACACGAGAGAGAACAAAACTGCTCGCGGTGTTTGTGTTCCAATTTACTCTCCTCCTTCGTTCTGCAGAGCTCGAGGATCCAGGTGTGGCTGAGCAAGTGAACGTGCGGATAGAAGGCTGCATCATCGTGAGTGTCAGCATGACCCCACGTTACATCGTTAGTTTGTTTTCCCTCATTCACAATCCTATTTTTTCTTGTCAAGAAAAACTAGCCCAAGGGAAAAAAGAAATCGTGCTTCTCTAACAATTAGTCTTCGTTGTCCAGCCTGGGTCAGCAAAGCTGACGATGGTTCGTGTTGTTGCTGAACTAATTGCCACTGTTGCCGATTTCTAGGGCTTTGACGAGTACGTGAATTTGGCGCTGGACGACGCAGAGGAGATTCACTCCAAGACAAAATCAAGGAAACAGCTGGGTGTGTCGTGTGTCTGTGCAACCCGAGTGACGCGCGGTCTGAAACCTGCCCGGGTGAGCCTTCTAGGTAGCAGCACTGAGACGTACCAACCGTGTGACGAGCCTTGCTGTTGAAGTTCAGTGAGCAATTCCTGGCTACATCTCTGTCCCTGATGATTTTTGAGCTGCTGATTTTGCTGGATGAAGGAGAATCTGTCCCTGCCTGAGACCAGTTCTGGTCTTTGAAACGTGTAATACCAGGCGGCCTGCACTCTGCATGATGGGCAAAACCCTGCTCAACCACACAAAACACTTTCTGAAAACACGAGATTATTCTCAGGTTCTGGGCTCTCTCTAATCCCCTCTTTCCCTTCTCTTTGCTGCAGGCCGGATCGTGTTAAAAGGGGACAACATCACTCTTCTACAGAGCGTTTCTAAGTAGAATTTGCCATCCTTAGAAGAAAGGTGGCTGCCGTGCTGCGGAGTGACTGAGTGCCAGGGGAACGCGGCCCGCTGGTAGATAGGAAGTTATTTGTAACTGGGGTTGCATGCTGAGGTCAAAAGTCTTTCCTTTGTGGGAGCGAGTTGTTTGTAGCTTGAAACAATACGTGATGTATTTCACAAATAGCCATTTTTCACATTAACTGTAAATGTAAACCACAAATCTGCTTGTTTTCAGTCTCTTCCTTCTGTGAATGGAGAAGGAGGAGAAATATAGAAGCGTGGGCTTTTCTTTTTGCTGTGGATCTGATAAGTTTCGATAACGCTATGTGCTTTCTTGACCATTACATCTGCATTATGTGGCCAGGGTGGACTCGTTCAGGGCACGGAAGCCCCACACAGTCCTTGAGCTAGCAGGGTGCTAAGGAGGGTGTTGGAGATTTTGCATACAATTGCAGCCCTTTGTTGCTGCAGTGACAGGTTCCTCAGATTCTTTCTAAACAGGGTTTAGCTTGTTGAGAATCTTTTTGGGAGTGTTTATTGTGGATCAGTCAGTAAAAGTATCTTAGTGGGCCCGTGAGGGATTTGGGGCTGTGGTGCAGTAACCCAGTGTTTACAAGTGTTACTGCTATGCATGCTTGTCCAATAACGTCTCCAGATCAGAGAGTGAGAGCGGGCAAGTGGTTTGGATTAAATCTGTCACTTCTTGCTGCTTTGGACAGAGCCTGTAGATTAAACCCTTGTGCTGTTCAATAAGCTGGGGTATCAGATGTGTCGGTTGGGTTTTTATCATTTGATTTATTTTTTTTATCCGTTTGGAGATCTGTCTTTTCTATTTAAGTTTCCCCAAGAGAGCTGAGTTGCTTGATGCATCAACCAAAGAGAAGTTCCCCGGCTGACTTGGGACAGCCAGTCCCCTCGTTTTTCTGATCACAAAAAAAAAAAAAAAAAGAAAAAAAAAAGAAAAAAATCGAAGAAGAAAAATTTTGACTGTAACTGTAACTCAGAAACTAAGATTACCTAAATGGAGAGAAATGAATTTTGATGCACAGGCTGTGCTAGAAATCTGTTAATCAGCATTCAGTTTTTCAAAACTTCAATTTGTGTATCATCATCATGAAAATTAATAAATTCAAGGTGGGAGATCCTTTCCTGAAAGGGAAGGACAGAAATACGAGTCTTGCTGTGGGGCCTACCCAGCGCAGTTCTGCCATTCCGAGAAGTAATACGTCAGGAGTGTCACAGCAGACGTTCCCAGGAAGAAACCTTTGAGGGGCAGCATGACACACTTGATTGGCTAAAGCAGCTTCAGCTGGACAGCCTGCTGCCGGGATGGGTAATTCTAAGTTGTGTTCAAGTTGCTGAGTTCCTTTCAGCATGTAGTAAAGATGTAACGTGCCGATGTCGTTTGGGAACAGGAGGCATTACGTGTCACCAGCAGTGGGCACGTAGGGAACAAAACAGTATCTTACGAGGTCCTCCACATCTGCCTTTCATTTTGTCCTTGGTTTGCCAGCTGGAGCTTTCAGGAGGTGAGGAAGGAGGCTGTCCCAGTGAATAGTTCAGGTGTTGCAGGGTATTTGTGATGCAGTGCTTGTAAAATTTACCTGCCCGCATCTCCTGTTACAGGCAGCCCCCCGCGGGCCCTGTGAGATGGGGAGCTGCTGCCCGGGGTTAGGCCCAAGGTGCCCTGTCAGGCCCAGGGCCGCCCTTCCCCTTCCCCTCGCCCTGCCCTTCCCTCCCGCTCCTCAGCCCTTGCTCAGGCCTTTTGGGCCGTCTGGCCGTCCATCTGGCCGTCTGTCCATCCATCCGGCCGTCTGGCCGTCCATCTGGCCCTGTGTCCCTCCATCCCACCGCCCTGCCCCGTCCCCGCCGTCTCCCTAGGGAAGCAAAGAGTCCCTGGGCTGCCTTCAGGGGGGAGGTTCTGCTCAGGAAATTAAAGCTTCCCCCTTAACGGGCGCCTTGCGAGTTATTTTGAGTTCCAACCTTCTGCCTTCCTTTCGTAGCAGTGCCTCTGAGGGGTGCGCTGTAAGGTAGCCGTCATCTGGCGCGCTGCTCCTGCGTTTCCCAAAGGAACTGCCTTCGGGATCTGACTAACTCTGGATGCACGCGGTTGTCACCTTAATTTCTCCGTTAGTTTGCTGAAAACAACCCGCTTGGGTGACCTTTGTGTTTGTTTCTTCAAACTTGGATCGAGGAGGTCTCTGTTTCCTTATGTTGATGTTCACGACGAAAGTGCAGAAGGGATGCTTACTGTTGCCCGGGTCAGTCCTGTTGCCAGGATGGGAATGTTTAGCCTACCGGCCCTCTGGTGCTGTTAGGCTGCACTCGGAGTGTGAGCTCTGGGCCTTATTTGGAAAAGACTGCGTTATTTGAGTGTACAAACCCGAGATATTCTGCGGATAGGTGATTCTCAAACCACGTCAGAACCACCGCTGTGACGTGTGCTGGAGTCGGACGCGCGTTTGACTGATCAGGCGGAGCAGGTGAATTGAATTTGTTGCTGGATGGCGAGGTGTTCTGGGGGAAGAGCTAGTCTAAGGAAAACTTCCTCTTACTGCCCCTTCCCATCTCAAATGGCCACTGCCTGGGGAAATTGCTTCTTTATGACATTAACTACAATGTTACAGTGAGGATGAGGAATCATCATTACTCCCATAGTTATTTGCTGCCAGGCCGCAGCGTTGATTTCAGAGATTTTAAAAAAAAAAAAAAACAGGAAAAAGAAAGGAAGTATGTATTCTTTCACATACTCTCTTTTCCCTGAGAGTAAATGTTGTAGCTTCAGCAGTACCCTTCCTCTGGAAACGATTCCCAGTGCCTGCTCAGACACTGGGGAGTAAAATGACAGAACAATGGAGGAGAGCCACCCGATATAAAGAAAGGAAAAAAGGGGTTATGGATGAAGGGAAAGCAACTACATAAAAAATTGGTGCTATCTAAAAATTGGTTAACGGTTTGGGACCTGCAGGTGCTGCCTACACGTGCGTGTGTTGCAGTCGTGCCTGTTGCCACTGCGCAAAATGGAGAGAGCTTCTTTGTCGAATGCAGCACGTTAAAGAATGCGCCATCCCTCGTGTGGGACTTCTTCCCCATTGATCTGTGGTTTACCTGAAGGTTTACCATAACCTACATAAGTTTCAAAAGCAAGCAAACAACCAACCAAAAAACAACACCAACATTAAAGAGTGGCAAGGCAGATGCTCATCTGGGGACTCTGACTCATCGGTGACATCACCAAGCAAAGCATTGTGAGCGCTTCGGGTCGGGGCTGCTGTGGCGAGCCTCGCAGCCGGGAGGGAGAGCGGGTACGGTTCGCCTCTGGTGGGTCTGTGTCAGCCCTCTGCCCTGGTGGCTTCGTTAGCAGTGAGAGTTTGACTGCTGTGTTCCCAGCTTTCGCTTCTGCACCGACCGTGTGGCAGAGCCCGCAAGCTGCTTCCTCGGCTGGAAGAGGAAGAGGAGTGACCTCAACTGTGCCGAGGTAAAGCAGAACCGTTGAAAAGATTTGTCAAAGATGCGGCTGGTACCAGCGCAGCCGCTGCAGCTGCAGCAGGTCCTGGAGCATTGGAGAAGATAGAGAGGGGTTTCTTCGTGAAAAGAATGCTGTGAAAGTGTTTTCACGCCAGAAATTAGGAGAAGCGCCTCTGTTGTTTGGATATCCTCTATTGACCTGGCACACGGGCATTACAGCATACCTGGCACACTCTTTGTATTGTTTGTAAAAGAAAAAAAAAAAAAAAGTGTTTTAGGGCAGGCCAAAAACCTGCCTTGGCACTTCCACATCGCAGCAGTGCTTGCAGGCCGTGCATCCTGGATGCCAGGCAAGGATCTAAATCCGATGGTGCTGTTGGTAACGTGAAGTTCAGGAAGCACTTCTGGTTTTTTCTGCTCTTCCATGTGAATTTTTGCCCTGTGAAGGTGGTGTACTGAGCTCTTTTCTTACCAACAAATAGGTTTAAAAGCAGTTACAGCAAGGATGAGCTGTGTTAGCAGGAGGCTGTTCTGTGCTTTGACCATGGGAAGATGAATGGTTTACCTATGCACCGTTAAATATAATTTGACACCTAGCACACAACACTTGCAGCCTGTGGGGTGCTTTAACAAGCAGGTAAATCAGCGGAGACTGTTTTGCAGCAAGGCTGATGCTGGGTGATTAAAAAGCAGGGTCACAACAAGGAGTTTATGCTGTTCTTTCTTGCTTGTCATCCGACTGTCCGCTTACACTGTTCTAAAAATAAAAAACCACCAAAACGGGGTAAGCATCTTTAATACCTTTATTATAAATGGAAGGCACAAAACAGGCCAGCAACAGAGACTGTCCAAGAGAAAGACTTTGCGCTTTATAAACAAACAAGAAATTACCCTTAGGTAGGTGTGATAATCCTTCCCTAATGCATTTTTTGGAGTGCAAAAATATTTTGTTCCCTTCTTGCTCTTCTCTCCAGGACAAAGGCAGAATAGCCAACTGGAAAGTTAGACCAGGGAGGTCAGTTTGTTCCGTACTGAGAAAGACAAGCCTGTAAAACAAACTAGGCAGGTTTTCTTTGGACTAGTTATCTTCCTTCAGCAAAGGCAAAGTTTATGACACTTGTTGGCATGTATTTCCAGACCCCCAGCTACCGTGACTGTAGTGCATCTGTAATTCTTTTGTACAAAAAGAGTTCAAAATCTCGTAACGCAAAAACTTTACTAGCACCCTGGAGAAAAAAGAAATCTAAAAATCTTGCCAACTTCTATTACAGACCTGCTGAGTGCACCAGAGTTACTCATTTTTATTCAGGCTTTCAGGGGCTAGTTCAGTTGGTTTCTGTTCAGCACTTGGATCGCCATATTGGCAGATGTCAGTTTAAAAAAAAAAAAAAAAGCTTTGGAGATCTTTTTTAAAATGAGACTGCTTTTTATGGCATTTAGGGCTGTGAGGTATCCTTGGTTTTTGCTTTCTTCCCATTCCTTAGACCAGATCCATTCATATCCTGAACAGCGTTCTGGGTCTGTTCAGGAAAATGGAAGGCAACAAGCAAAATGATGAGCTCCTTGGGCATTCAAAAGAGCTCAGTCTGGAAAAGATTTCAAGTCCAACTTCCATGCTAAGGAGCACCAGTAATTTTTAGAAGTAGATGCAGAGGAATCTGCATGGCACTAAGTGTGTTTCTGAAGGTGCTAAAGGTCAGAAGTGACGATTCCTCTCAATACTAAAGAAGAGAAGGAAACCTTGCACTTAACTACTGTTTTTATTCCCTTTGTCAAGCAGTCAAAACCAACAACTAATACGGGAACCCAACTTTTCCCCTCTTTACTTTAGATTTGGGAAAATTCCCTGCCAAAATAATACTTCCTGGAAAATTCACTAGTGTTTGTGTGAGTAAAAGGTTCCAACCTTTTATTATTAATTTGTAAGAACTATTTCATCCGCTTTTGTCCAGAAGAGTCCGAAATAATTTGCACAGAAATGTGCAGCATTTTAATGAAAGGCTTCAGAATCACTCTAATTTGAACTTTATCTGGTCTGGTTGCAGGTTTTATGACATTTAGTGTCTTAAAAAAAAAATCAAAATATCTGACTTCACATCAGAAAAAAAAAACCTGCTTGTGGCTAAATAAAACCTGTTGCAGCTCTGGTCATTGAAAAATCATTGGCTGTTAAATTGGACCTAAGTCATCTTTTCTAACCTTTCATGATCTTGCAGCAATGGATGATGATGGATATATGGATTAGGGAACAGCACGTGATGGCAAACCTGTGGTATTTGCTACAGCGCAGAAAGAAAACAAATTGCTTCCAAAAAATCAAACTAATTCAAAATTCTTGGTATCATGCAGCCATGCCACTGGCAAAGTGAGCATTGCCCTGCCTCTCAAAGCTTGCTGTATCCTTGATCTGCTGTCTTCCTGCTGTTAATTGATTGCAAGTCTACGTGTCTGATCAGGGCTACGAGTTGTTCTCGATATGGATACCATACGACATATACTGTGCACGCTTGTGTGTATAGATATGTTTATCCTGTATGCATGTACATATTTGATCTGGATAGGCTGGAGCGATGGGCTGAGGTCAACTGTATGAAGATCAACAAGGCCAAGTGCCGGGTCCTGCACCTGGGGCGCAACAACCCCAAGCAGAGCTACAGGCTGGGAGATGAGTGGCTGGAAAGCTGCCTGGCCGAGAAGGACCTGGGAGTGTTGGTTGACAGTCGGCTGAATATGAGCCAGCAGTGTGCCCAGGTGGCCAAGAAGGCCAACAGCATCCTGGCCTGTATAAGAAGCAGTGTGGCCAGCAGGTCTAGGGAAGTGATTGTGCCCCTGTACTCGGCTCTGGTGAGGCCGCACCTTGAGTACTGTGTTCAGTTTTGGGCCCCTCGCTACAGGAAGGACATGGACGTGCTCGAGCGAGTCCAGAGAAGGGCGACCAAGCTGGTGAGGGGTCTGGAGAACAAGTCTTACGAGGAGCGGCTGAGGGAGCTGGGCTTGTTCAGCCTGGAGAAGAGGAGGCTCAGGGGCGACCTCATCGCTCTCTACAGTTACCTTAAAGGAGGCTGTAAAGAGGTGGGGGTTGGTCTGTTCTCCTACGTGCCTGGTGACAGGACGAGGGGGAATGGGCAAAAGTTGCGACAGGGGAGTTTTAGGTTGGATGTTAGGAAGTACTTCTTTACCGAAAGGGTTATTAAGCATTGGAACGGGCTGCCCAGGGAGGTGGTGGAGTCACCATCCCTGGAGGTCTTTAAAAGACGTTTAGATGTAGAGCTTAGCGATATGGTTTAGTGGAGTACTTAGTGTTAGGTCGGAGGTTGGACTCGATGATCTTGAGGTCTCTTCCAACCTAGAAATCCGTGATACTGTGTGATACATACGTATGCATATTTGTGTGCTGGCCCCCAGATCACTCATGGTATAAAGCATTGGCCTCGAAGGCATACTCATCAAAATATTTGGTAGATCCTCCATTTTTTTCTAGTTCCCTCAAAATGAGAGAGTTTTTACGCGCTCTCTGTGTCAAAAAGGCAAAACTTCTGATTTCCACTGTCGCTCTCGCTAACTTTCTATCACTCACTCCTCGTGTGTGTGTCTAAACACATATGTGTGTATGCGTATGCACATTTGTGTATTTCTGTGCACTGGTGTGTTTTTTGCTGTACAGGTAATAAAGACGGGGAAAGGTTTTAGTGTTTTCTTAATAGGTGAAGAAATCTTGAAGACCAGAGATTGGAACATACTGAATTTTGAATTAAAAAAAAAAAAAAAAGTCAAATTTTCTGGCTGTGGAAGATGGAGCCTCATTTTTGCAGCCACTTTGAATCACGAGTTCATCTCTAAATGCACTGGGTTTTTTTGTTTTTGTTTTGTTTTGTGTTTTTTTTTTTTTGGTTTTTATTTTTTGAAGAGCTAACTAACCCTGGCTGTCTCCAGTCTGAGAGAGTGTTCAGATGGACTTGCTTCCTCCATTAGTTATAAGCTGTTTAAAAGCACATCCTATGTTTGAATTGTGGATGAGAGGCTCCCTTGGCAAAGTGAGGAGGCAAATTCTTCCTACCCCTTTATCATTAATTCACGGATTCAGTGTTGGTTCGGCCTCCAGGAGAAGTTAACTGGAAGTCTTTGAAGATCGATAACTTTGCTGAGGTTGTCCAGGTAGGTGAACTCGAAGACCCACAGTGACTGGAACGTGCTATTTAATGCGTCATACTGCGTTCTGTAGAAGTTACTCGTAGCCATAGTTGATCATTGCCTTGCATGTATGATCAGGTGGTTTTTGAAGAAGTGACTCCCTTTTCAGGCTTCCGGATGTGCTCCAAGGCATATTATTGAGGACGTGGAAGAGAACACTTGCTGACAAAGCTCCTGGCAGCTTTACAGAACTTTAGTTTAATATTGTGTTAGTTCCCGTAACAGCTGATTTCAAGGCATTGCTCTCCTCAAGAGACTAATTTGATGAACAGAAGAAAGCTGGAAAAATGCTTGTTACTCATTATTTTTCACTTGTTGGTACTTTCTTTAGGGTTACTTTTAAAAAGAAGATTTCACTGATCACAAGCCAGTGGAAGACTTTCAGCCCAAGCAAGGGTGAAGACAGCTCTCTCCAAGAGCAGAGGAAGTCCCTGTGGAGAGAACCCGAGCTTGTTATCAGAACTTGTCGGCATGTCTAAACAAGGAGACGATTGCTACTTCTATTTCTATTCTACCTGTACCAAGGTATGGCTGGGTTTCTTTTGCTTTGCTTTGCTTTGTTTTTTTGTTGTTTTTTTTTTTTTTTTTTCATTTTTTTCAGGAAGGGGTAGAGTAGGAGGAGGAGGCACACTGGTCTTTGGTTAACGTGATAACCAGATAGATTCTGAATTCAATCGTGGCAACCTGAGGCAGTAGCATGGACGTTTTTGAGGCTGTACTATATTTTCCTTGTTGGTTTCCTTTTGGTTACAGGGAGACAACTGTTCCTTCCGCCACTGTGAAGCTGCTCTGGGGAACGAGACAGTCTGCACGCTGTGGCAGGAGGGTCGTTGTTTCAGGAATGTCTGCCGATTCAGACACATGGAAATCGATGTGAGTGCCTAAAGATGTGTTCTCAAAATAAATCAACAAAAGCATTTTTCAGTGCTGTAGGTGTGCTGATTGTGCTTTTGCAGGACAGAGTCCTTTGCTTTGGAATTACACTGGTTTCTGTTAGCAGGGGAGGGGGTGGGAGGAAGGAGAGGGAAATAAAATCAATGCCTTAGGTATGTCTTAGCAAGATTTTCTTTTATTAGACGCCGACAGTATTTTCTCAACAGATGCAGAATAACCGCTAACTAGACTGCTCAAACCTGCTGGAGCAGGGGGGTAATAAACAGGCTGTACTAGCCTCCTGAGAGCAGGCTTGATAATGATCTATCAGGTCTCTTGTGTCCCGGAGTCCTTCAGATAATGCTGTTCTAGCTGCCTGGGCTAGGAAGCAGTGGGGAAAGTTAAAGGTGCAGAAGAACGAAGTCTCCGAGAAGTAGTTCTGGATAGAGTTAACGTAGGCAATTTAAGATGTTCTTTTTCCCTCTGAATAATCCTAGTATAATCCTAGGTGTATTAGTTTAACCCACCCTAAACTGATGTCTGAGAGTGCCTGTCTTCTCAAACTGAATGATGACAAGGCTAAACGTGCATAGTGGTTACAGCTTCTGCAAACTTTGTGAATATGCCCGGAAATACTATACTTCCGTGATAAACTGACCTTTGGAATGATGTTTCAGCACTGTATTGTGACAGCCCTATCGCTGTCGTGACCTGGAACTGTGCATCTCTTTGCAAACCTTAGGTGCATGTTATCACGAGCTTGTCTTTCTTTCTGTCTTCAGAAAAAGCGCGCTGAGATTCCCTGCTACTGGGAGAAGCAGCCAGTGGGCTGTCAGAAAGCCAACTGTGCTTTTCATCACGCAAAGGGACGTTACATCGATGGCGTCTTCTTACCACCAAGCAAGAGTGAGTTTAGGTCCTTTTTCTTTAAGTATTGAAGAATTAATTTTGCATATTACTTAGTGGGTGCCAATAGTGTAGGAGACATCAGGTAACCGTCCATTTGTGAGTGCAGGAAAAGGTCTGCAGTCCTAGGTGGTCAGCTAAACCGAGTGTACTGCTGCTGTACTGCTGGTATTTGTTTTCTGCTTTCATGCTCAGCTTCTCTCTGCTTTGTGTGATATTTGCCTTGCAGTTTGCTTTCTGTTGTTTCGTCTTCTGCTGGGTGGTAGGGAGATGTGTTGTTGTTTGAAGGCAAGTCATTGTTCACGGTGTAAACAGTGGCGGGATGGGCAAAAGGAGATGCTGCATTCATTGCCTGTGCAGGTTATCTGCCTTAGCTACCATCTTCGTGCATTGTGGTCAAAGTTTTAAACTGCCATATTACTGATGATCCTCCTCTTCCTCTAGCTACACTGCCAAGTCCGCCTGAGTCCGCGGACGATGATTTGAAAGTGGCTCAGATGTCACTGCAGCAAAACAAACTTTCTGTCCAGTCCAATCCCTCTCCATAGCTAAGGCGGGTGATGAAAGTGGAAAACTCGGAAAATGTCCCAAGCCCTACACACCCTCCAGTTGTAATCAATGCTGCAGATGATGATGAAGATGAT
This sequence comes from Anser anser, assembly GCF_964211835.1. Classification (NCBI taxonomy): domain Eukaryota; kingdom Metazoa; phylum Chordata; class Aves; order Anseriformes; family Anatidae; genus Anser; species Anser anser. The sequence continues at coordinate 194,793 of NW_028153844.1, read as the reverse complement.
GATGGTGAGCATGGTTTGGTTCTTGGAAGGAATTTGTGCTGTAAATGATTGTGTAAGTCTTTGGTTCTTGGAAGGAATTTGTGCTGTAAATGATTGTGTAAGTCTTTGGTTCTTGGAAGGAATTTGTGCTGTAAATGAATGTCTAAATCACAGATGACCTGAGGTCTGACTAGCGATAGGGCAGGCAGTCCGCTCAGGTCACTGGTGGCTTTGTCTGGCAGTCAGTGGACAGAACCTGAAATGTTGGAGGAAAGCTTAGAACCACTCTTGGCTTTAGCTGGTCTGTTGTGTAAAGCTCTATGTGAAACTAGGAAGGAAATTCCTTTTTTTTTGTCTGAAGAGTAATATGTTGTGTAGTAGTTAAAGCTGCAGAGAGAATCTAGAGTCCTAGATGTTTTGTCCTAGGGTAGTCTACTTACGAGTTCATCAGGTCAGTGTAGCTGTATTAAAAAAAAAAAAAAAAAAACAACTTTTTTATAGGAACCATGGACTGAAGTGTCATTGCATGAGCTACATAATCACGAACAATCTGGCCTATGCATAACTGAATAGATTTTTCCCCTTCAGACCAGCTTTCTGCGGAAGGAGAAGAAACTAAAACTCCCGTCCAGCAACCAGCTGAGGAAGGCCAAAATGGATTACGGATGATTTCCACTCGGAAAGCCAGTGCTACTACTGCTAAACAAGGTATTCCAGCACCTGTAGTAGGATAAATCGGAAGGAGAACTTGACAATTAACTCAAAAGCAATGTGGCGTAAAAACACAACAGAATGTAGGGGTGCTGAATGGACTCGGTTATTTCCATGATCTCATTTCTCCCTGATACCATCATGTGCCCATTGGGTCAGAAAGTTGAACTCCTTTTCTTTCCTTTTGGAGAACAAAACAGGGTCACAGCATGGAGTTTAAATGGCTGCACGTGCAGCCTGGCAACCACTGTTGAAAGCCATATCTAACGATAGAGGGATCTAATATCACGTAAATGGATTAAAATTAAAACTACAGTTTTTACCCTGAAGGGTGAAAGGAGGGGCAAAATGCCATTGATTCTATGGTTGTTTCACTTGTGAGGAGTGTTGACAGGCTTTATTCTAAATACTTCTGAAAGTTCCTGAGCACTAAGAAGCCTGAGGATCTGTGGTCCTCAGTGAGTGCCTCTAAGCCTTAGTCTCATTAACTGTTTTCTGTTTTCAGAGGACGGTCTGAATTTTGGAATAAAAACACTTGAAGAAATCAAATTGCAGAAAATGAAGGAAAAAACTAAGAGACACGGTGGTGAGTTAATATTCCCTGCTTCCTTACCCTGTTCACCTTCATCCTGTGTGATGATTTTTCTTTCAAAAAAAAACTCTTCCAGTAATACCGGGTAGCTGGCTATGCTTTGGTGAATCCAACTATTTTGCCAAAGAAGTGAAATTTGATTGGCTTCAGAATGGCAGGTGATGGTGGCTGGGAGCTGCTTGAGGGATAGACTTCCATGTTTAGCTGGGGGCATCGAGCAACCTGATTCTCAGCCAGCTGGTATTCTAGATGGGAATTCCAAGGGCAACCAGAGGCAAATTAGTCACCTCTCTTATTTGCATGCTCTGGTCACTGTATGTTTGACAGTAATGAATAATTAAAGTTTTTTGTTCTTCGTGATAGTTTTTTCTGTTTGGTAAACTTCCTTATGTTTTGCTTGCTCTGAGCAGAAGGTCCTTCAAGATCTTCTCTTCCTCCCGTCGATTCTATGATTTTTCCTGCTCCGGAAAAGGAAAATGTCCGGACAGTGGTGAGAACTGTGACACTGTCTACAGAGGAAGGTAATAATTCATGCTTTTGTTTTGATTTCATTACTCCTAAACTGGAAGGTTAAGCAAGAAGGAAGGCAATTCACCCCTGTTAGCCTCCTGGTGCTGCCGCCTTCTGTTCAAAACATGCTTTTATGCTGAAAGTCCCTGGTTGTACTGGAAAGCTTTGGTGCTCAGGTTAAGTGCAGTAGCAGGAGAAAGAAAAAAATGTGTCAGTATGCAAATAGGGGGATAACTGAAAAACAGGAGAGTAACGAGAAGAAAGAGCTCTAGAGGACAGTGCTATGTAAGAAGCAATTTCTGAAGCTTTAAAGAGGCTGACAGTGGCACGTGTGGACAGTAGTGCGATAGGAGTCTGTGTATAAATTATATTGTTTAGAGTTGTGCAAATTCCTTTGAAAGGGAAAGAAGTGAAGAAGTACTTCTACTCATAGACATTCACCTTAGAAAGGAATATTTCTCAGCATTTGTACCTAATAATATTCTGCTTGCTTATGCAGCTCTGTTCTGCACAAAGTATAGCTGTCAAGCAGACTCAGATTCATTCTCGACTACATTCAGCTGGAATTTGAGGCAAACACTGAGACTATGGATACTTTTTCTAAGTTAATTATAGTTGAAATGTGAGTTTGTGTGGTTTAGCTGTCAAAACAGTGCCTTGCTGGGTTTTTTTTGGACATGGGCTAACAGTATACTATTTCTATTGGCTACTGGTTTCTATGAAATAGAAAAATTTTACTTTTGTTTTAGGGGAGGAACCTGTGGTTCGACTAGATCTTGCTGAGAAACAAGGAAAACGGAAAGCCTCCGTGGGTAAGAACTTTTTATGAGCTGTTATTTAGGTGCCGCCTTCTCTATATGACTGCATTGAAGAGTATTTTTGACGTATGAGAGGAAAATGCATTGCAGTGGAGATCTGTGTTGACTGCAGAAATGGCAAAAAAACCATTTAGCAGCTGAAAGGCAATTTTATGAAAATATGCTTGAAAAATAGAAGCTTGTGGTTGACTGTTCTCAAATCTTCCTGCAAAGAAATGTTCTTAAAATATTCCTTGTTTTCTCTGTCTGAAGCTGATGTAAGCGCCCTTCCGGTGAAGCGCAGCCTTGCTGAAAGGCTGGGGAAGAAGGTGGAGGTTCCGGGAAATGCTGACAAAGCACCAAAGAGAGGTACAGCTACTAAACAGGCATCTGGATGTGATTCACGGGTTTTGTATTTAGGCTTTCTGTTTGTCCTTTTCCTGCGATGTTTCTTTTTGCATGTTGGCTGAGGTCTTAATCACCGGGATTCAAAGTTACCTTTCCTGCCTTGTTTTCGAATGTGAACACAAAGTTGACGTTTATGCAGCCTCCCTAATTTGGTCTTTTTCTGTTTTGCAGTTCAAGTTCCCAAGTCTGTGAAGGAGAGGCTAGGATTACCTTCTCAACGGACTAGTGCTGCGAAAGGTAACAACTGGCTATTAAATATACTTTCTCCTTCTTCCTTTCCGTGAACTTAGACCGTTTTCATACAGCCCTAAAAAGGAATTCAAATGAAAACAAAGAACTGATTCCTCTTGCTTGAGTGCTGAAGCTCTTCTGACAGCCACTATCAGAAATCTGCCTCTAGGTGTGTGTTTATTTTCCGCTTGTGCCTTGTCAAGGTTTTAAGCTGCTTCTGTGAACCATCATATACAATTAGAATAGAGCCACTGCCGGGAGCAGGAATTTGAAATGCAGTCTGAAAAAGTAATCAAGTAAACTAGCATTTCTGTGTAGCAACTCTCTCTGGATAGGGCTGGTCTTCAAAATACAACAAGTGGCTCAGAGGAGGAGGAGAATGTTAGGCTATTGTCCTAAGATGCGTTATTGGGAACGCTCAGGCTTAGTTTTCCTTAGTACTGTGACAAATTTTGGAGACTTAAACTATTGTTGGACTCTCTTTAAATGTTGGTGCTTCTCATTTCTTGATGATGACAGGGAAGGCTGCTAAGCCAAAGGGAGAGATCCATGTGAAAACACTGGAGGAAATCCGTCGTGAGAGAGCTCTTCAGAGACGAGAATGTCAAGCCAAAGCCCAGGCTGAATGGCATGGTAAAACCAAAGATCCCAGCGCAGGGGCAAAAATTGAGGGTGAGCCCAAGAAGCAGAGCGTGCTCACTCTTTCCGGGCCCAGCAAAGTGCAGTCGAAGGAGCCGGCAGGTAAAGCCAAGCCAGAAGGAGAAGTGCGTGTTAAAACCCTGGAAGAAATAAAGCGCGAGAAAGCTCTGCGGATGCAGCAGAGTGGAGGAAATGTGCCAGCTCCCCCAGCACAACCTGGACCTGCCCCAGCCGGGCAGAAATCGTTATGGAACACAAAGCTATCAGGTAATAAGATGCTTTAATACCTGCCCCGGTGAGGTGCTTCCCATATTGAGCAAGTTCCGTTTGCTCAGGATCTGCTTTGCTTTTTCCTTCAATGCAGAGGATAAAAGAGTTTAAGGCTACAAAGTTCAAAGGCAAAGAAGGGCCAGAACATGCAACCATGTCTGTTTTCGTTAATTACGTGATGGTATTCTGTATTTCCCACTAGAAAATTAACACATTGAGGGGCTTTTTAGTCTAATTTTGGTATTCTGTTTTTTTCTGCCATCTGTTTACGGTATGAAGTCCTCCCTGCGTTGAGTTCAAGTTCACCTTCCTCTTTGGCATGTGTTGCTTAACTTGACACGTGTATGTGTTTGTAAAGCATGCATCAGCGTCTTAATGTGGGGGGCCAGTTTCTGTCAAAAATGACAGAGGATCAAAGGCCTCGTTGTTAAGATTATATCAACTTTGTAAAATGAGATTGTGTGAGGGAGATAAGGAGGGCTTAAAGGCTGCATGCACTGCACATTGTAGCCTTTCTCTCTGTCTCATGGGACACGAGGAAATAAACACACAAAGAAAACAAGTACCCAGCCTTCTTTCGTTTCTTCTCCTGCCAGCCAGATGTTAGGTCAGGAATGGGAGACTAGAATATGACTCTACAAATTTGGATTTTGTAGAACAACTTAATAGATTTTGTGGGACATCACTGCAGGGGAGAGGAAGCTGGTACAACAGTTGCATACACTCTCTTGTCTTACTATACCTGCTGCTTTTCCTTTCCTAGAGGGAGCAAGACTTTAAATACAAAAGCTGTCAACATTTGTGAATCTTACTAGACTTCATACAACGTCTTAGAGTATTGCTTGCACTTGGGATCGCTCTGTGTCTGAGTTTCCCTCGTCCTGGATTATGATTTACTGTAGCTATTCAGTTCCTTTGTTCCTTTGTATGGATTGTTGGTAGACGGAGTTTACTATGTGGAAGATATTGCTGAGAATCCAGGCAATGGCAGTGTACTTCTGCTGGCCAAATACAGTTAACTGTGTAGACGGGCCATGGAAATGAGGAAGAGAACGTGGATTTTTCATGAGGCAGAGCAAGACTGTATCAGTTCTCTCTTCCTTTTACTCTAGCCAACTTTGACATGTTTGCGAAGCCTTGGGATGGGAAAGTCGCTTCCCCCAAGAAGAAGGCACTGAAACGTAAGGCACCTGGCAGTTTTCCCTCTGCTGTAGCAGCTGTGAAGCCACGGACTGCCTCTGACGCTGACACAATGGGACCTCCAGCCAAAAAAGCAGCTATGGTAAGGACAGGGGCTAATGCAGAAATGGATCCCTTGTAAAATTTACACCCTCCTCTAGGAGAAAAGATGGAAAACTCAAAAGTTCTACAGGCTTTCTGTTTCCTTTTAAATCCAGTAGCTGCCTACAGAATTCTTGTAGTACCCTTCCATATTTATTAGATTAATGGCACTATTTACTTAGTCCTCTGTGATTCTGTGATTTCTCTGGTGTGGAGGATTTTGTCCATTAATGCTGTGTTCTTAAAAGACACAAGATCATTAGTAACCTCCAAGTGAATATTAACTTTCTTCAGGAGCACCTTGGTTTTGTATTTTGGCTAAGGCTCCGCAATGCCAGAGGAGAAGCAGCATGGAGGAAAAAGCTAGTAAGGAATCTTTTACCCATGAGTCCTAAATACTGTTTTGCTGCTTTCTAGGCTGTTCCAGCCACGCTGGAGCACGTCCCAGCCACCAGACTTGAAGAAAATCCCCAAAACAGGTGATGACCACAACTTGTTCTTTTTCTCAATCGGTGTATATCCCCAGTGAAACATAAGTTCTGTCACACGTGGGGAAAAAAGGAGGGTTCTGAGATAATTAAAGCCCAAATCCATCAGAGGAATAAGTCACGTGAAATGACTTTCTAGCAGCTAGCAGGAATGCTTAATTAGACTTACTTTCTTTAAATGCTGCAAGTCGGTACAGCTTTCCAGTGACTTCTTGCTCTGTCTGAATACCTAAATGAGGATGAGGTGAAGTTCTCCTACTTCCTCGTGAGGTGATAAATGATGAGTAGTGTCCTCTGCCTTTTGGTCCTCAAGAATGCCACCCGAACAAACATACAAGGTGACAAGAGTGCAGGGAGAGCAGAGGGAAGTGATGGCTGCAGATCAGCTTCCTGTAGTGGGGAGCAAACTCTGCTGAGTGCGCCGTGGGAAAAATGACTAACTTAGCAAACAGATATTTGCAGATGGAGACTTCTTACCATTTTTACAGGAAAATTAAGCAAGGTGGCAAAGTGCCTCTTGCTACAACAATTGAACCATCTTTGCTAGACTCCAGGTGCTCTGGCTTCACAGAGAAACCCCCAAACTGAAAAATGTACCTGCTAATATATTGGGCTCTAAATGTAGCCCTGGGTTAATTGAATAACAATCCCTGGGTAAGATTGAAGTGCAGGAGGGGTTGGCTACGGTTTTAAGAGCCGGTTTGCAGAAAAGGGATTTCCCGTTAAGAAATGGCATATACTGATTGTTCTCTTCCTTGCTCTGCCAAGACCTGAAGCACATCTTGGAAGCCAGGCAGAATCTGTGGAGCCAATGGAGTTCTCAAGCTCGACTTCAGCTTCTTCCCAGCTAGAAGAAGCAAGGACACGCCGGCTGAGTTCCACAGGCAACGCGCCCGTATCTGTAGACGAGGATTTAGAGACGCTACTTTGGGAACTCTCAGACGGCATACTGGAAGCCGAGCTCGACTTGGACCCAGGGAAGGATGAGGATGACCTCCTCCTTGAGCTTTCCAAGATGATTGATGATTGAACTGCATAGTCCTATGGTATATTAAAAAAAAAAAAAAAAAAACAAAAAACAACTCTTCTTCTGCTTCTTCTTCCGCTGCTAGAGCGGCCCGCCACGCTCCTCCAGCATCCCAGCGTCCCTTGCGCGCTCCCGCCCGGCCTCAGGGGCTTCCGGAGGCGGCCCAGCAGGGGCGGCGGGAGCAGCGAGGCGGCGGCAGCCATGGCGTACCGCGGGCAGGACCAGAAGGTGCAGACGGTGATGGTGCAGCCCATCGTAGCCTTCCTGCGGCTGGGGAGCGACGGGGGAGCGGGTGGGGGGCGGCCCGGGCCTCAGGGGTCTCGGCCCGGGCCTTGAGGCCTTGTCCCGGGGCCCTGGGGCCTCGTTGCAGGGTTTGAGGCCTTGTCTTGAGGCCTTGTCCCGGGCCTGGAGCTCTTGTCCCCGTGCTGAGCCCTTCACGCAGTGCCCCAGAACCTCATCTTCCGCTACCTGCAGAGCGTGAGTAGCGCGGGGAGAGGACGGGGAGGGGATGGGGATGGGGATTTGGGGGGGGTGGGGGGAGCGGGGAGGGTCCGGGGATCTCCCTCGCTGAGTTTTCGGCTCCCACCCGTTGCTCGGGGCAGGTTTGTGGGGAATGGAGAGCTGTGCGGCGTGCTGGTGGGTACAAGGAGCTGCTGCGCAGCCCGGCGTTTCCCCCTCGTGTTAACGGGAGTGGGATCGTGCAGCCGGGCGTGCAGGAGTGTTCCCTTGTGACTGGAAACATGTCCTTCAGCAAACGTGTAGTATTCACCCAGTCATATAAGACTCTAAAATGTCAGACTGTTAATTGAAACTGCCCCTGAGAGTTGCTCCTTGGAGTGTTTGGGAGCTCTAGCGGCTATGGTTAGCGGGTATTTCTGAACACACGAGAGAGAACAAAACTGCTCGCGGTGTTTGTGTTCCAATTTACTCTCCTCCTTCGTTCTGCAGAGCTCGAGGATCCAGGTGTGGCTGAGCAAGTGAACGTGCGGATAGAAGGCTGCATCATCGTGAGTGTCAGCATGACCCCACGTTACATCGTTAGTTTGTTTTCCCTCATTCACAATCCTATTTTTTCTTGTCAAGAAAAACTAGCCCAAGGGAAAAAAGAAATCGTGCTTCTCTAACAATTAGTCTTCGTTGTCCAGCCTGGGTCAGCAAAGCTGACGATGGTTCGTGTTGTTGCTGAACTAATTGCCACTGTTGCCGATTTCTAGGGCTTTGACGAGTACGTGAATTTGGCGCTGGACGACGCAGAGGAGATTCACTCCAAGACAAAATCAAGGAAACAGCTGGGTGTGTCGTGTGTCTGTGCAACCCGAGTGACGCGCGGTCTGAAACCTGCCCGGGTGAGCCTTCTAGGTAGCAGCACTGAGACGTACCAACCGTGTGACGAGCCTTGCTGTTGAAGTTCAGTGAGCAATTCCTGGCTACATCTCTGTCCCTGATGATTTTTGAGCTGCTGATTTTGCTGGATGAAGGAGAATCTGTCCCTGCCTGAGACCAGTTCTGGTCTTTGAAACGTGTAATACCAGGCGGCCTGCACTCTGCATGATGGGCAAAACCCTGCTCAACCACACAAAACACTTTCTGAAAACACGAGATTATTCTCAGGTTCTGGGCTCTCTCTAATCCCCTCTTTCCCTTCTCTTTGCTGCAGGCCGGATCGTGTTAAAAGGGGACAACATCACTCTTCTACAGAGCGTTTCTAAGTAGAATTTGCCATCCTTAGAACAAAGGTGGCTGCCGTGCTGCGGAGTGACTGAGTGCCAGGGGAACGCGGCCCGCTGGTAGATAGGAAGTTATTTGTAACTGGGGTTGCATGCTGAGGTCAAAAGTCTTTCCTTTGTGGGAGCGAGTCGTTTGTAGCTTGAAACAATACGTGATGTATTTCACAAATAGCCATTTTTCACATTAACTGTAAAAGGAAACCACAAATCTGCTTGTTTTCAGTCTCTTCCTTCTGTGAATGGAGAAGGAGGAGAAATATAGAAGCGTGGGCTTTTCTTTTTGCTGTGGATCTGATAAGTTTCGATAACGCTATGTGCTTTCTTGACCATTACATCTGCATTATGTGGCCAGGGTGGACTCGTTCAGGGCACGGAAGCCCCACACAGTCCTTGAGCTAGCAGGGTGCTAAGGAGGGTGTTGGAGATTTTGCATACAATTGCAGCCCTTTGTTGCTGCAGTGACAGGTTCCTCAGATTCTTTCTAAACAGGGTTTAGCTTGTTGAGAATCTTTTTGGGAGTGTTTATTGTGGATCAGTCAGTAAAAGTATCTTAGTGGGCCCGTGAGGGATTTGGGGCTGTGGTGCAGTAACCCAGTGTTTACAAGTGTTACTGCTATGCATGCTTGTCCAATAACGTCTCCAGATCAGAGAGTGAGAGCGGGCAAGTGGTTTGGATTAAATCTGTCACTTCTTGCTGCTTTGGACAGAGCCTGTAGATTAAACCCTTGTGCTGTTCAATAAGCTGGGGTATCAGATGTGTCGGTTGGGTTTTTATCATTTGATTTATTTTTTTTATCCGTTTGGAGATCTGTCTTTTCTATTTAAGTTTCCCCAAGAGAGCTGAGTTGCTTGATGCATCGACCAAAGAGAAGTTCCCCGGCTGACTTGGGACAGCCAGTCCCCTCGTTTTTCTGATCACAAAAAAAAAAAAAAAAAAGGAAAAAAAAAAGAAAAAAATCGAAGAAGAAAAATTTTGACTGTAACTGTAACTCAGAAACTAAGATTACCTAAATGGAGAGAAATGAATTTTGATGCACAGGCTGTGCTAGAAATCTGTTAATCAGCATTCAATTCAAGGTGGGAGATCCTTTCCTGAAAGGGAAGGACAGAAATACGAGTCTTGCTGTGGGGCCTACCCAGCGCAGTTCTGCCATTCCGAGAAGTAATACGTCAGGAGTGTCACAGCAGACGTTCCCAGGAAGAAACCTTTGAGGGGCAGCATGACACACTTGATTGGCTAAAGCAGCTTCAGCTGGACAGCCTGCTGCCGGGATGGGTAATTCTAAGTTGTGTTCAAGTTGCTGAGTTCCTTTCAGCATGTAGTAAAGATGTAACGTGCCGATGTCGTTTGGGAACAGGAGGCATTACGTGTCACCAGCAGTGGGCACGTAGGGAACAAAACAGTATCTTACGAGGTCCTCCACATCTGCCTTTCATTTTGTCCTTGGTTTGCCAGCTGGAGCTTTCAGGAGGTGAGGAAGGAGGCTGTCCCAGTGAATAGTTCAGGTGTTGCAGGGTATTTGTGATGCAGTGCTTGTAAAATTTACCTGCCCGCATCTCCTGTTACAGGCAGCCCCCCGCGGGCCCTGTGAGATGGGGAGCTGCTGCCCGGGGTTAGGCCCAAGGTGCCCTGTCAGGCCCAGGGCCGCCCTTCCCCTTCCCCTCGCCCTGCCCTTCCCTCCCGCTCCTCAGCCCTTGCTCAGGCCTTTTGGGCCGTCTGGCCGTCCATCTGGCCGTCTGTCCATCCATCCGGCCGTCTGGCCGTCCATCTGGCCCTGTGTCCCTCCATCCCACCGCCCTGCCCCGTCCCCGCCGTCTCCCTAGGGAAGCAAAGAGTCCCTGGGCTGCCTTCAGGGGGGAGGTTCTGCTCAGGAAATTAAAGCTTCCCCCTTAACGGGCGCCTTGCGAGTTATTTTGAGTTCCAACCTTCTGCCTTCCTTTCGTAGCAGTGCCTCTGAGGGGTGCGCTGTAAGGTAGCCGTCATCTGGCGCGCTGCTCCTGCGTTTCCCAAAGGAACTGCCTTCGGGATCTGACTAACTCTGGATGCACGCGGTTGTCACCTTAATTTCTCCGTTAGTTTGCTGAAAACAACCCGCTTGGGTGACCTTTGTGTTTGTTTCTTCAAACTTGGATCGAGGAGGTCTCTGTTTCCTTATGTTGATGTTCACGACGAAAGTGCAGAAGGGATGCTTACTGTTGCCCGGGTCAGTCCTGTTGCCAGGATGGGAATGTTTAGCCTACCGGCCCTCTGGTGCTGTTAGGCTGCACTCGGAGTGTGAGCTCTGGGCCTTATTTGGAAAAGACTGCGTTATTTGAGTGTACAAACCCGAGATATTCTGCGGATAGGTGATTCTCAAACCACGTCAGAACCACCGCTGTGACGTGTGCTGGAGTCGGACGCGCGTTTGACTGATCAGGCGGAGCAGGTGAATTGAATTTGTTGCTGGATGGCGAGGTGTTCTGGGGGAAGAGCTAGTCTAAGGAAAACTTCCTCTTACTGCCCCTTCCCATCTCAAATGGCCACTGCCTGGGGAAATTGCTTCTTTATGACATTAACTACAATGTTACAGTGAGGATGAGGAATCATCATTACTCCCATAGTTATTTGCTGCCAGGCCGCAGCGTTGATTTCAGAGATTTTAAAAAAAAAAAAAAAACAGGAAAAAGAAAGGAAGTATGTATTCTTTCACATACTCTCTTTTCCCTGAGAGTAAATGTTGTAGCTTCAGCAGTACCCTTCCTCTGGAAACGATTCCCAGTGCCTGCTCAGACACTGGGGAGTAAAATGACAGAACAATGGAGGAGAGCCACCCGATATAAAGAAAGGAAAAAAGGGGTTATGGGTGAAGGGAAAGCAACTACATAAAAAATTGGTGCTATCTAAAAATTGGTTAACGGTTTGGGACCTGCAGGTGCTGCCTACACGTGCGTGTGTTGCAGTCGTGCCTGTTGCCACTGCGCAAAATGGAGAGAGCTTCTTTGTCGAATGCAGCACGTTAAAGAATGCGCCATCCCTCGTGTGGGACTTCTTCCCCATTGATCTGTGGTTTACCTGAAGGTTTACCATAACCTACATAAGTTTCAAAAGCAAGCAAACAACCAACCAAAAAACAACACCAACATTAAAGAGTGGCAAGGCAGATGCTCATCTGGGGACTCTGACTCATCGGTGACATCACCAAGCAAAGCATTGTGAGCGCTTCGGGTCGGGGCTGCTGTGGCGAGCCTCGCAGCCGGGAGGGAGAGCGGGTACGGTTCGCCTCTGGTGGGTCTGTGTCAGCCCTCTGCCCTGGTGGCTTCGTTAGCAGTGAGAGTTTGACTGCTGTGTTCCCAGCTTTCGCTTCTGCACCGACCGTGTGGCAGAGCCCGCAAGCTGCTTCCTCGGCTGGAAGAGGAAGAGGAGTGACCTCAACTGTGCCGAGGTAAAGCAGAACCGTTGAAAAGATTTGTCAAAGATGCGGCTGGTACCAGCGCAGCCGCTGCAGCTGCAGCAGGTCCTGGAGCATTGGAGAAGATAGAGAGGGGTTTCTTCGTGAAAAGAATGCTGTGAAAGTGTTTTCACGCCAGAAATTAGGAGAAGCGCCTCTGTTGTTTGGATATCCTCTATTGACCTGGCACACGGGCATTACAGCATACCTGGCACACTCTTTGTATTGTTTGTAAAAGAAAAAAAAAAAAAAAGTGTTTTAGGGCAGGCCAAAAACCTGCCTTGGCACTTCCACATCGCAGCAGTGCTTGCAGGCCGTGCATCCTGGATGCCAGGCAAGGATCTAAATCCGATGGTGCTGTTGGTAACGTGAAGTTCAGGAAGCACTTCTGGTTTTTTCTGCTCTTCCATGTGAATTTTTGCCCTGTGAAGGTGGTGTACTGAGCTCTTTTCTTACCAACAAATAGGTTTAAAAGCAGTTACAGCAAGGATGAGCTGTGTTAGCAGGAGGCTGTTCTGTGCTTTGACCATGGGAAGATGAATGGTTTACCTATGCACCGTTAAATATAATTTGACACCTAGCACACAACACTTGCAGCCTGTGGGGTGCTTTAACAAGCAGGTAAATCAGCGGAGACTGTTTTGCAGCAAGGCTGATGCTGGGTGATTAAAAAGCAGGGTCACAACAAGGAGTTTATGCTGTTCTTTCTTGCTTGTCATCCGACTGTCCGCTTACACTGTTCTAAAAATAAAAAACCACCAAAACGGGGTAAGCATCTTTAATACCTTTATTATAAATGGAAGGCACAAAACAGGCCAGCAACAGAGACTGTCCAAGAGAAAGACTTTGCGCTTTATAAACAAACAAGAAATTACCCTTAGGTAGGTGTGATAATCCTTCCCTAATGCATTTTTTGGAGTGCAAAAATATTTTGTTCCCTTCTTGCTCTTCTCTCCAGGACAAAGGCAGAATAGCCAACTGGAAAGTTAGACCAGGGAGGTCAGTTTGTTCCGTACTGAGAAAGACAAGCCTGTAAAACAAACTAGGCAGGTTTTCTTTGGACTAGTTATCTTCCTTCAGCAAAGGCAAAGTTTATGACACTTGTTGGCATGTATTTCCAGACCCCCAGCTACCGTGACTGTAGTGCATCTGTAATTCTTTTGTACAAAAAGAGTTCAAAATCTCGTAACGCAAAAACTTTACTAGCACCCTGGAGAAAAAAGAAATCTAAAAATCTTGCCAACTTCTATTACAGACCTGCTGAGTGCACCAGAGTTACTCATTTTTATTCAGGCTTTCAGGGGCTAGTTCAGTTGGTTTCTGTTCAGCACTTGGATCGCCATATTGGCAGATGTCAGTTTAAAAAAAAAAAAAAAAGCTTTGGAGATCTTTTTTAAAATGAGACTGCTTTTTATGGCATTTAGGACTGTGAGGTATCCTTGGTTTTTGCTTTCTTCCCATTCCTTAGACCAGATCCATTCATATCCTGAACAGCGTTCTGGGTCTGTTCAGGAAAATGGAAGGCAACAAGCAAAATGATGAGCTCCTTGGGCATTCAAAAGAGCTCAGTCTGGAAAAGATTTCAAGTCCAACTTCCATGCTAAGGAGCACCAGTAATTTTTAGAAGTAGATGCAGAGGAATCTGCATGGCACTAAGTGTGTTTCTGAAGGTGCTAAAGGTCAGAAGTGACGATTCCTCTCAATACTAAAGAAGAGAAGGAAACCTTGCACTTAACTACTGTTTTTATTCCCTTTGTCAAGCAGTCAAAACCAACAACTAATACGGGAACCCAACTTTTCCCCTCTTTACTTTAGATTTGGGAAAATTCCCTGCCAAAATAATACTTCCTGGAAAATTCACTAGTGTTTGTGTGAGTAAAAGGTTCCAACCTTTTATTATTAATTTGTAAGAACTATTTCATCCGCTTTTGTCCAGAAGAGTCCGAAATAATTTGCACAGAAATGTGCAGCATTTTAATGAAAGGCTTCAGAATCACTCTAATTTGAATTTTATCTGGTCTGGTTGCAGGTTTTATGACATTTAGTGTCTTAAAAAAAAAATCAAAATATCTGACTTCACATCAGAAAAAAAAAACCTGCTTGTGGCTAAATAAAACCTGTTGCAGCTCTGGTCATTGAAAAATCATTGGCTGTTAAATTGGACCTAAGTCATCTTTTCTAACCTTTCATGATCTTGCAGCAATGGATGATGATGGATATATGGATTAGGGAACAGCACGTGATGGCAAACCTGTGGTATTTGCTACAGCGCAGAAAGAAAACAAATTGCTTCCAAAAAATCAAACTAATTCAAAATTCTTGGTATCATGCAGCCATGCCACTGGCAAAGTGAGCATTGCCCTGCCTCTCAAAGCTTGCTGTATCCTTGATCTGCTGTCTTCCTGCTGTTAATTGATTGCAAGTCTACGTGTCTGATCAGGGCTACGAGTTGTTCTCGATATGGATACCATACGACATATACTGTGCACGCTTGTGTGTATAGATATGTTTATCCTGTATGCATGTACATATTTGATCTGGATAGGCTGGAGCGATGGGCTGAGGTCAACTGTATGAAGATCAACAAGGCCAAGTGCCGGGTCCTGCACCTGGGGCGCAACAACCCCAAGCAGAGCTACAGGCTGGGAGATGAGTGGCTGGAAAGCTGCCTGGCCGAGAAGGACCTGGGAGTGTTGGTTGACAGTCGGCTGAATATGAGCCAGCAGTGTGCCCAGGTGGCCAAGAAGGCCAACAGCATCCTGGCCTGTATAAGAAGCAGTGTGGCCAGCAGGTCTAGGGAAGTGATTGTGCCCCTGTACTCGGCTCTGGTGAGGCCGCACCTTGAGTACTGTGTTCAGTTTTGGGCCCCTCGCTACAGGAAGGACATGGACGTGCTCGAGCGAGTCCAGAGAAGGGCGACCAAGCTGGTGAGGGGTCTGGAGAACAAGTCTTACGAGGAGCGGCTGAGGGAGCTGGGCTTGTTCAGCCTGGAGAAGAGGAGGCTCAGGGGCGACCTCATCGCTCTCTACAGTTACCTTAAAGGAGGCTGTAAAGAGGTGGGGGTTGGTCTGTTCTCCTACGTGCCTGGTGACAGGACGAGGGGGAATGGGCAAAAGTTGCGACAGGGGAGTTTTAGGTTGGATGTTAGGAAGTACTTCTTTACCGAAAGGGTTATTAAGCATTGGAACGGGCTGCCCAGGGAGGTGGTGGAGTCACCATCCCTGGAGGTCTTTAAAAGACGTTTAGATGTAGAGCTTAGCGATATGGTTTAGTGGAGTACTTAGTGTTAGGTCGGAGGTTGGACTCGATGATCTTGAGGTCTCTTCCAACCTAGAAATCCGTGATACTGTGTGATACATACGCATGCATATTTGTGTGCTGGCCCCCTGATCACTCATGGTATAAAGCATTGGCCTCGAAGGCATACTCATCAAAATATTTGGTAGATCCTCCATTTTTTTCTAGTTCCCTCAAAATGAGAGAGTTTTTACGCGCTCTCTGTGTCAAAAAGGCAAAACTTCTGATTTCCACTGTCGCTCTCGCTAACTTTCTATCACTCACTCCTCGTGTGTGTGTCTAAACACATATGTGTGTATGCGTATGCACATTTGTGTATTTCTGTGCACTGGTGTGTTTTTTGCTGTACAGGTAATAAAGACGGGGAAAGGTTTTAGTGTTTTCTTAATAGGTGAAGAAATCTTGAAGACCAGAGATTGGAACATACTGAATTTTGAATTAAAAAAAAAAAAAAAAGTCAAATTTTCTGGCTGTGGAAGATGGAGCCTCATTTTTGCAGCCACTTTGAATCACGAGTTCATCTCTAAATGCACTGGGTTTTTTTGTTTTCGTTTTGTTTTGTGTTTTTTTTTTTTTTGGTTTTTATTTTTTGAAGAGCTAACTAACCCTGGCTGTCTCCAGTTTGAGAGAGTGTTCAGATGGACTTGCTTCCTCCATTAGTTATAAGCTGTTTAAAAGCACATCCTATGTTTGAATTGTGGATGAGAGGCTCCCTTGGCAAAGTGAGGAGGCAAATTCTTCCTACCCCTTTATCATTAATTCACGGATTCAGTGTTGGTTCGGCCTCCAGGAGAAGTTAACTGGAAGTCTTTGAAGATCGATAACTTTGCTGAGGTTGTCCAGGTAGGTGAACTCGAAGACCCACAGTGACTGGAACGTGCTATTTAATGCGTCATACTGCGTTCTGTAGAAGTTACTCGTAGCCATAGTTGATCATTGCCTTGCATGTATGATCAGGTGGTTTTTGAAGAAGTGACTCCATTTTCAGGCTTCCGGATGTGCTCCAAGGCATATTATTGAGGACGTGGAAGAGAACACTTGCTGACAAAGCTCCTGGCAGCTTTACAGAACTTTAGTTTAATATTGTGTTAGTTCCCGTAACAGCTGATTTCAAGGCATTGCTCTCCTCAAGAGACTAATTTGATGAACAGAAGAAAGCTGGAAAAATGCTTGTTACTCATTATTTTTCACTTGTTGGTACTTTCTTTAGGGTTACTTTTAAAAAGAAGATTTCACTGATCACAAGCCAGTGGAAGACTTTCAGCCCAAGCAAGGGTGAAGACAGCTCTCTCCAAGAGCAGAGGAAGTCCCTGTGGAGAGAACCCGAGCTTGTTATCAGAACTTGTCGGCATGTCTAAACAAGGAGACGATTGCTACTTCTATTTCTATTCTACCTGTACCAAGGTATGGCTGGGTTTCTTTTGCTTTGCTTTGCTTTGTTTTTTTGTTGTTTTTTTTTTTTGTTTTTTTTCATTTTTTTCAGGAAGGGGTAGAGTAGGAGGAGGAGGCACACTGGTCTTTGGTTAACGTGATAACCAGATAGATTCTGAATTCAATCGTGGCAACCTGAGGCAGTAGCATGGACGTTTTTGAGGCTGTACTATATTTTCCTTGTTGGTTTCCTTTTGGTTACAGGGAGACAACTGTTCCTTCCGCCACTGTGAAGCTGCTCTGGGGAACGAGACAGTCTGCACGCTGTGGCAGGAGGGTCGTTGTTTCAGGAATGTCTGCTGATTCAGACACATGGAAATCGATGTGAGTGCCTAAAGATGTGTTCTCAAAATAAATCAACAAAAGCATTTTTCAGTGCTGTTGGTGTGCTGATTGTGCTTTTGCAGGACAGAGTCCTTTGCTTTGGAATTACACTGGTTTCTGTTAGCAGGGGAGGGGGTGGGAGGAAGGAGAGGGAAATAAAATCAATGCCTTAGGTATGTCTTAGCAAGATTTTCTTTTATTAGACGCCGACAGTATTTTCTCAACAGATGCAGAATAACCGCTAACTAGACTGCTCAAACCTGCTGGAGCAGGGGGGTAATAAACAGGCTGTACTAGCCTCCTGAGAGCAGGCTTGATAATGATCTATCAGGTCTCTTGTGTCCCGGAGTCCTTCAGATAATGCTGTTCTAGCTGCCTGGGCTAGGAAGCAGTGGGGAAAGTTAAAGGTGCAGAAGAACGAAGTCTCCGAGAAGTAGTTCTGGATAGAGTTAACGTAGGCAATTTAAGATGTTCTTTTTCCCTCTGAATAATCCTAGTATAATCCTAGGTGTATTAGTTTAACCCACCCTAAACTGATGTCTGAGAGTGCCTGTCTTCTCAAACTGAATGATGACAAGGCTAAACGTGCATAGTGGTTACAGCTTCTGCAAACTTTGTGAATATGCCCGGAAATACTATACTTCCGTGATAAACTGACCTTTGGAATGATGTTTCAGCACTGTATTGTGACAGCCCTATCGCTGTCGTGACCTGGAACTGTGCATCTCTTTGCAAACCTTAGGTGCATGTTATCACGAGCTTGTCTTTCTTTCTGTCTTCAGAAAAAGCGCGCTGAGATTCCCTGCTACTGGGAGAAGCAGCCAGTGGGCTGTCAGAAAGCCAACTGTGCTTTTCATCACGCAAAGGGACGTTACATCGATGGCGTCTTCTTACCACCAAGCAAGAGTGAGTTTAGGTCCTTTTTCTTTAAGTATTGAAGAATTAATTTTGCATATTACTTAGTGGGTGCCAATAGTGTAGGAGACATCAGGTAACCGTTCATTTGTGAGTGCAGGAAAAGGTCTGCAGTCCTAGGTGGTCAGCTAAACCGAGTGTACTGCTGCTGTACTGCTGGTATTTGTTTTCTGCTTTCATGCTCAGCTTCTCTCTGCTTTGTGTGATATTTGCCTTGCAGTTTGCTTTCTGTTGTTTCGTCTTCTGCTGGGTGGTAGGGAGATGTGTTGTTGTTTGAAGGCAAGTCATTGTTCACGGTGTAAACAGTGGCGGGATGGGCAAAAGGAGATGCTGCATTCATTGCCTGTGCAGGTTATCTGCCTTAGCTACCATCTTCGTGCATTGTGGTCAAAGTTTTAAACTGCCATATTACTGATGATCCTCCTCTTCCTCTAGCTACACTGCCAAGTCCGCCTGAGTCCGCGGACGATGATTTGAAAGTGGCTCAGATGTCACTGCAGCAAAACAAACTTTCTGTCCAGTCCAATCCCTCTCCATAGCTAAGGCGGGTGATGAAAGTGGAAAACTCGGAAAATGTCCCAAGCCCTACACACCCTCCAGTTGTAATCAATGCTGCAGATGATGATGAAGATGATGATGGTGAGCATGGTTTGGTTCTTGGAAGGAATTTGTGCTGTAAATGATTGTGTAAGTCTTTGGTTCTTGGAAGGAATTTGTGCTGTAAATGATTGTGTAAGTCTTTGGTTCTTGGAAGGAATTTGTGCTGTAAATGAATGTATAAATCACAGATGACCTGAGGTCTGACTAGCGATAGGGCAGGCAGTCCGCTCAGGTCACTGGTGGCTTTGTCTGGCAGTCAGTGGACAGAACCTGAAATGTTGGAGGAAAGCTTAGAACCACTCTTGGCTTTAGCTGGTCTGTTGTGTAAAGCTCTATGTGAAACTAGGAAGGAAATTCCTTTTTTTTTGTCTGAAGAGTAATATGTTGTGTAGTAGTTAAAGCTGCAGAGAGAATCTAGAGTCCTAGATGTTTTGTCCTAGGGTAGTCTACTTACGAGTTCATCAGGTCAGTGTAGCTGTATTAAAAAAAAAAAAAAAAAAACAACTTTTTTATAGGAACCATGGACTGAAGTGTCATTGCATGAGCTACATAATCACGAACAATCTGGCCTATGCATAACTGAATAGATTTTTCCCCTTCAGACCAGCTTTCTGCGGAAGGAGAAGAAACTAAAACTCCCGTCCAGCAACCAGCTGAGGAAGGCCAAAATGGATTACGGATGATTTCCACTCGGAAAGCCAGTGCTACTACTGCTAAACAAGGTATTCCAGCACCTGTAGTAGGATAAATCGGAAGGAGAACTTGACAATTAACTCAAAAGCAATGTGGCGTAAAAACACAACAGAATGTAGGGGTGCTGAATGGACTCGGTTATTTCCATGATCTCATTTCTCCCTGATACCATCATGTGCCCATTGGGTCAGAAAGTTGAACTCCTTTTCTTTCCTTTTGGAGAACAAAACAGGGTCACAGCATGGAGTTTAAATGGCTGCACGTGCAGCCTGGCAACCACTGTTGAAAGCCATATCTAACGATAGAGGGATCTAATATCACGTAAATGGATTAAAATTAAAACTACAGTTTTTACCCTGAAGGGTGAAAGGAGGGGCAAAATGCCATTGATTCTATGGTTGTTTCACTTGTGAGGAGTGTTGACAGGCTTTATTCTAAATACTTCTGAAAGTTCCTGAGCACTAAGAAGCCTGAGGATCTGTGGTCCTCAGTGAGTGCCTCTAAGCCTTAGTCTCATTAACTGTTTTCTGTTTTCAGAGGACGGTCTGAATTTTGGAATAAAAACACTTGAAGAAATCAAATTGCAGAAAATGAAGGAAAAAACTAAGAGACACGGTGGTGAGTTAATATTCCCTGCTTCCTTACCCTGTTCACCTTCATCCTGTGTGATGATTTTTCTTTCAAAAAAAAACTCTTCCAGTAATACCGGGTAGCTGGCTATGCTTTGGTGAATCCAACTATTTTGCCAAAGAAGTGAAATTTGATTGGCTTCAGAATGGCAGGTGATGGTGGCTGGGAGCTGCTTGAGGGATAGACTTCCATGTTTAGCTGGGGGCATCGAGCAACCTGATTCTCAGCCAGCTGGTATTCTAGATGGGAATTCCAAGGGCAACCAGAGGCAAATTAGTCACCTCTCTTATTTGCATGCTCTGGTCACTGTATGTTTGACAGTAATGAATAATTAAAGTTTTTTGTTCTTCGTGATAGTTTTTTCTGTTTGGTAAACTTCCTTATGTTTTGCTTGCTCTGAGCAGAAGGTCCTTCAAGATCTTCTCTTCCTCCCGTCGATTCTATGATTTTTCCTGCTCCGGAAAAGGAAAATGTCCGGACAGTGGTGAGAACTGTGACACTGTCTACAGAGGAAGGTAATAATTCATGCTTTTGTTTTGATTTCATTACTCCTAAACTGGAAGGTTAAGCAAGAAGGAAGGCAATTCACCCCTGTTAGCCTCCTGGTGCTGCCGCCTTCTGTTCAAAACATGCTTTTATGCTGAAAGTCCCTGGTTGTACTGGAAAGCTTTGGTGCTCAGGTTAAGTGCAGTAGCAGGAGAAAGAAAAAAATGTGTCAGTATGCAAATAGGGGGATAACTGAAAAACAGGAGAGTAACGAGAAGAAAGAGCTCTAGAGGACAGTGCTATGTAAGAAGCAATTTCTGAAGCTTTAAAGAGGCTGACAGTGGCACGTGTGGACAGTAGTGTGATAGGAGTCTGTGTATAAATTATATTGTTTAGAGTTGTGCAAATTCCTTTGAAAGGGAAAGAAGTGAAGAAGTACTTCTACTCATAGACATTCACCTTAGAAAGGAATATTTCTCAGCATTTGTACCTAATAATATTCTGCTTGCTTATGCAGCTCTGTTCTGCACAAAGTATAGCTGTCAAGCAGACTCAGATTCATTCTCGACTACATTCAGCTGGAATTTGAGGCAAACACTGAGACTATGGATACTTTTTCTAAGTTAATTATAGTTGAAATGTGAGTTTGTGTGGTTTAGCTGTCAAAACAGTGCCTTGCTGGGTTTTTTTTGGACATGGGCTAACAGTATACTATTTCTATTGGCTACTGGTTTCTATGAAATAGAAAAATTTTACTTTTGTTTTAGGGGAGGAACCTGTGGTTCGACTAGATCTTGCTGAGAAACAAGGAAAACGGAAAGCCTCCGTGGGTAAGAACTTTTTATGAGCTGTTATTTAGGTGCCGCCTTCTCTATATGACTGCATTGAAGAGTATTTTTGACGTATGAGAGGAAAATGCATTGCAGTGGAGATCTGTGTTGACTGCAGAAATGGCAAAAAAACCATTTAGCAGCTGAAAGGCAATTTTATGAAAATATGCTTGAAAAATAGAAGCTTGTGGTTGACTGTTCTCAAATCTTCCTGCAAAGAAATGTTCTTAAAATATTCCTTGTTTTCTCTGTCTGAAGCTGATGTAAGCGCCCTTCCGGTGAAGCGCAGCCTTGCTGAAAGGCTGGGGAAGAAGGTGGAGGTTCCGGGAAATGCTGACAAAGCACCAAAGAGAGGTACAGCTACTAAACAGGCATCTGGATGTGATTCACGGGTTTTGTATTTAGGCTTTCTGTTTGTCCTTTTCCTGCGATGTTTCTTTTTGCATGTTGGCTGAGGTCTTAATCACCGGGATTCAAAGTTACCTTTCCTGCCTTGTTTTCGAATGTGAACACAAAGTTGACGTTTATGCAGCCTCCCTAATTTGGTCTTTTTCTGTTTTGCAGTTCAAGTTCCCAAGTCTGTGAAGGAGAGGCTAGGATTACCTTCTCAACGGACTAGTGCTGCGAAAGGTAACAACTGGCTATTAAATATACTTTCTCCTTCTTCCTTTCCGTGAACTTAGACCGTTTTCATACAGCCCTAAAAAGGAATTCAAATGAAAACAAAGAACTGATTCCTCTTGCTTGAGTGCTGAAGCTCTTCTGACAGCCACTATCAGAAATCTGCCTCTAGGTGTGTGTTTATTTTCCGCTTGTGCCTTGTCAAGGTTTTAAGCTGCTTCTGTGAACCATCATATACAATTAGAATAGAGCCACTGCCGGGAGCAGGAATTTGAAATGCAGTCTGAAAAAGTAATCAAGTAAACTAGCATTTCTGTGTAGCAACTCTCTCTGGATAGGGCTGGTCTTCAAAATACAACAAGTGGCTCAGAGGAGGAGGAGAATGTTAGGCTATTGTCCTAAGATGCGTTATTGGGAACGCTCAGGCTTAGTTTTCCTTAGTACTGTGACAAATTTTGGAGACTTAAACTATTGTTGGACTCTCTTTAAATGTTGGTGCTTCTCATTTCTTGATGATGACAGGGAAGGCTGCTAAGCCAAAGGGAGAGATCCATGTGAAAACACTGGAGGAAATCCGTCGTGAGAGAGCTCTTCAGAGACGAGAATGTCAAGCCAAAGCCCAGGCTGAATGGCATGGTAAAACCAAAGATCCCAGCGCAGGGGCAAAAATTGAGGGTGAGCCCAAGAAGCAGAGCGTGCTCACTCTTTCCGGGCCCAGCAAAGTGCAGTCGAAGGAGCCGGCAGGTAAAGCCAAGCCAGAAGGAGAAGTGCGTGTTAAAACCCTGGAAGAAATAAAGCACGAGAAAGCTCTGCGGATGCAGCAGAGTGGAGGAAATGTGCCAGCTCCCCCAGCACAACCTGGACCTGCCCCAGCCGGGCAGAAATCGTTATGGAACACAAAGCTATCAGGTAATAAGATGCTTTAATACCTGCCCCGGTGAGGTGCTTCCCATATTGAGCAAGTTCCGTTTGCTCAGGATCTGCTTTGCTTTTTCCTTCAATGCAGAGGATAAAAGAGTTTAAGGCTACAAAGTTCAAAGGCAAAGAAGGGCCAGAACATGCAACCATGTCTGTTTTCGTTAATTACGTGATGGTATTCTGTATTTCCCACTAGAAAATTAACACATTGAGGGGCTTTTTAGTCTAATTTTGGTATTCTGTTTTTTTCTGCCATCTGTTTACGGTATGAAGTCCACCCTGCGTTGAGTTCAAGTTCACCTTCCTCTTTGGCATGTGTTGCTTAACTTGACACGTGTATGTGTTTGTAAAGCATGCATCAGCGTCTTAATGTGGGGGGCCAGTTTCTGTCAAAAATGACAGAGGATCAAAGGCCTCGTTGTTAAGATTATATCAACTTTGTAAAATGAGATTGTGTGAGGGAGATAAGGAGGGCTTAAAGGCTGCATGCACTGCACATTGTAGCCTTTCTCTCTGTCTCATGGGACACGAGGAAATAAACACACAAAGAAAACAAGTACCCAGCCTTCTTTCGTTTCTTCTCCTGCCAGCCAGATGTTAGGTCAGGAATGGGAGACTAGAATATGACTCTACAAATTTGGATTTTGTAGAACAACTTAATAGATTTTGTGGGACATCACTGCAGGGGAGAGGAAGCTGGTACAACAGTTGCATACACTCTCTTGTCTTACTATACCTGCTGCTTTTCCTTTCCTAGAGGGAGCAAGACTTTAAATACAAAAGCTGTCAACATTTGTGAATCTTACTAGACTTCATACAACGTCTTAGAGTATTGCTTGCACTTGGGATCGCTCTGTGTCTGAGTTTCCCTCGTCCTGGATTATGATTTACTGTAGCTATTCAGTTCCTTTGTTCCTTTGTATGGATTGTTGGTAGACGGAGTTTACTATGTGGAAGATATTGCTGAGAATCCAGGCAATGGCAGTGTACTTCTGCTGGCCAAATACAGTTAACTGTGTAGACGGGCCGTGGAAATGAGGAAGAGAACGTGGATTTTTCATGAGGCAGAGCAAGACTGTATCAGTTCTCTCTTCCTTTTACTCTAGCCAACTTTGACATGTTTGCGAAGCCTTGGGATGGGAAAGTCGCTTCCCCCAAGAAGAAGGCACTGAAACGTAAGGCACCTGGCAGTTTTCCCTCTGCTGTAGCAGCTGTGAAGCCACGGACTGCCTCTGACGCTGACACAATGGGACCTCCAGCCAAAAAAGCAGCTATGGTAAGGACAGGGGCTAATGCAGAAATGGATCCCTTGTAAAATTTACACCCTCCTCTAGGAGAAAAGATGGAAAACTCAAAAGTTCTACAGGCTTTCTGTTTCCTTTTAAATCCAGTAGCTGCCTACAGAATTCTTGTAGTACCCTTCCATATTTATTAGATTAATGGCACTATTTACTTAGTCCTCTGTGATTCTGTGATTTCTCTGGTGTGGAGGATTTTGTCCATTAATGCTGTGTTCTTAAAAGACACAAGATCATTAGTAACCTCCACGTGAATATTAACTTTCTTCAGGAGCACCTTGGTTTTGTATTTTGGCTAAGGCTCCGCAATGCCAGAGGAGAAGCAGCATGGAGGAAAAAGCTAGTAAGGAATCTTTTACCCATGAGTCCTAAATACTGTTTTGCTGCTTTCTAGGCTGTTCCAGCCACGCTGGAGCACGTCCCAGCCACCAGACTTGAAGAAAATCCCCAAAACAGGTGATGACCACAACTTGTTCTTTTTCTCAATCGGTGTATATCCCCAGTGAAACATAAGTTCTGTCACACGTGGGGAAAAAAGGAGGGTTCTGAGATAATTAAAGCCCAAATCCATCAGAGGAATAAGTCACGTGAAATGACTTTCTAGCAGCTAGCAGGAATGCTTAATTAGACTTACTTTCTTTAAATGCTGCAAGTCGGTACAGCTTTCCAGTGACTTCTTGCTCTGTCTGAATACCTAAATGAGGATGAGGTGAAGTTCTCCTACTTCCTCGTGAGGTGATAAATGATGAGTAGTGTCCTCTGCCTTTTGGTCCTCAAGAATGCCACCCGAACAAACATACAAGGTGACAAGAGTGCAGGGAGAGCAGAGGGAAGTGATGGCTGCAGATCAGCTTCCTGTAGTGGGGAGCAAACTCTGCTGAGTGTGCCGTGGGAAAAATGACTAACTTAGCAAACAGATATTTGCAGATGGAGACTTCTTACCATTTTTACAGGAAAATTAAGCAAGGTGGCAAAGTGCCTCTTGCTACAACAATTGAACCATCTTTGCTAGACTCCAGGTGCTCTGGCTTCACAGAGAAACCCCCAAACTGAAAAATGTACCTGCTAATATATTGGGCTCTAAATGTAGCCCTGGGTTAATTGAATAACAATCCCTGGGTAAGATTGAAGTGCAGGAGGGGTTGGCTACGGTTTTAAGAGCCGGTTTGCAGAAAAGGGATTTCCCGTTAAGAAATGGCATATACTGATTGTTCTCTTCCTTGCTCTGCCAAGACCTGAAGCACATCTTGGAAGCCAGGCAGAATCCGTGGAGCCAATGGAGTTCTCAAGCTCGACTTCAGCTTCTTCCCAGCTAGAAGAAGCAAGGACACGCCGGCTGAGTTCCACAGGCAACGCGCCCGTATCTGTAGACGAGGATTTAGAGACGCTACTTTGGGAACTCTCAGACGGCATACTGGAAGCCGAGCTCGACTTGGACCCAGGGAAGGATGAGGATGACCTCCTCCTTGAGCTTTCCAAGATGATTGATGATTGAACTGCATAGTCCTATGGTATATTAAAAAAAAAAAAAAAAAAAAAAAAAACTCTTCTTCTTGTTGGATACCCCGAGGTGATCCTTTTTCTAACTGAGGCTTTGCAATGAGACTTAAAGCACAGTTGGAACTGGTAGAAATTGGCAGGATCTGCACTCAGTTGTCCTAAGTTTCCCTGCTGGTCAGAGTTAAGGTCTTGTGCATGGTTCCGTAACTATAGGTGGCTACCTTTGATATCAAGAGGACAAAGCACTTGTTTCTTTTGGCACAGAAAGATGACCATCGGCACGCTGCGGTGGCTGTGAATTGACGTAGTGATGGAGCGATGCTCTGAAGGCTTAAACGGAAAGCTTCTTCCTTCCCCCCCGCCTTGGCACAGCTCGATGTTGGGCACATTGTGAAGCCTGGGTGTTCTGATTTCTCGGACAGTTGATACCCAAATCCCGGAGTTACTATGTCAACTCTTGACTTTTATTTGTGTATGCCATTGTTTTGACTGTAATCTTTTCAGATGATGAAGCTGTAGGGGCGGGAGGGAGCAGAATAATTATTCTAGCGTTGTGGACCAAACATGCTGCCAGGAGTGGTGGTGGTGGGGTCAGCCCACCCGGCCTTACTTTCAATTATCAGGGATGATAAAATGGTGTGAAAAGCAGCAGCTCTGCGATACGGCTACGCTACCCCCACTCCCTTCTCTTGTGCTGTACCAAAGTTCCCCCAAGCTTTGGTTGGTGCTTTTTGCTGGTGACAGTAGGACTCCAGGGCGAGTAGTCGGGACTCTCCTGCAGTAACTGGGTCAATTAAGGGTTGGTTTAAGTGCCTCCTGGTTTTTAAAATTGCTCCCCTGAGCTGCTGGCTCTGCTGCCTGCTACAGCAAATGTTCGGGTGCCATCAGCGTCGCACTTGGGCGTGGGCACTGACCCTGCGGAGGAGAGCTGAGGCTCGGGTGTATTGTGTACCCTGCCGCCAGTGATCGTTTTCCCCTAGCAGATCTATTTTGAATCATTTCCCTAAATTTTAGAGGAACTTTAGGCTCTTTGTGCTATGATTTGTGAAGCTGTAGGGGCCCTCAGGCATTTGTTGCTGGCAGAGAAAAACCGCTTGTCGAATTTGTTGTAAATACTTTCTGTTTGGACAACAACGCCTGTGTGTGTGTGTGTGTGTGTGTGTGTGTGTACGTGCGTGCTTTGATGACCCCCTGCGACGCCCCAGCTCCGCGAGGGAAGCTTTGAAGCGGCTCTGCGAAAACCTCTGCGGAAGAAACTGCTGCTGGCGACTTGCGGAAAACGGACTCCACAATCAGTGAGATTGTAAAGTAGGTATGTTTATTCAGCGCTGGGCAGCACGGGAGGTCGTGGGCATGAAGATTGATGACTCTTCCTCGTCACCGCTAGTTGACCTCTTGTCTTTGCACAGACTCAGTTGCTCCTTGGCTCTTGTCCATCTGCAGGACCAGTTTCTCCCAGTTTCTTAAGATAGGCTCGCTCTCTTATTAGGAGACTGACCTTGGTAAGGGGCCCAAGGCTTCTTGCTTTAGTTAATTGGCACAATGCACCATAGTTAGCAAAGACACCAAGTAGCATCCTAGTTTAATGCCGTCAGCGCTCTATCTCTACTTGATAAGATTCTCCTAACTCCCTCTCTCACTGGAGCCCACGCAGCCCTCCGTCCTGCCGAAGGACTTCACGGGGACTTCTGCCGGCTCCGGGTGCCCGCACACAGACAGAAATGGCTTTGAGAGAAAACAATCAGGAGGAGGAGAGCTCAGAGACTGCGGCCGGCTTCGGCCACCTTCCCCTCGCTTTCCCTCTCCGTGTTCAAACCGAGCACTGTTCTGCCGTCAACCTTCGCTGCCTCTGCCCGCGGCGCTGGGCTTTCGCGTGTGCCATTGCTCCTCTACATATTTTATCCTTCCTTTTGTAAGGAATGGTCCAGCAATTCGTGTCACTAAGGGATTTGAAGGGTTAACATCGAGGTCCGGGTCTAGGTGATAAGAGAACAAAGGGGTTTTTAGGGAAAAGTGCTGACTACTGCAGGGGATGTTGCTAGAGTTTCTGAAATCCGGCGCAGAGGCTCCCAAACGAGGAGGAAGGGGGAGCTGAAGGACAATTGAAGGACAAAAGCCTGGGAGGAAGACAACCAGCATTCAGCCCGAGCAAGCCCCGAGAGACCACCAGAGACTGGTACGCAGGCGCCCCTGGGAGGGGTTTCGGATTCCGGAAACCAATTCTAATAACCCTGCCTCTTCTCGAAGTAGTAATGAATATGTATTAGCCTGGGAGCATCAAAACCAGCCGCCTTAAGTAACAGGTGTGCGTCCTGGGGGAGCAGAGACTCCCGGCGCACCCAGCGCTGCTTGCTTGCCTCTATTCGTTTAATAAATTGTAAACTTTGATTGTAATCCTATTTGGATTTATAACAGCCATTTATAACACTTTTTATATTTGTATTTTATTTAAGGCTGTCTTGCCCCCCTCCCCCCCCCAGCCTCGCTGCTCACCAATAAAGCTGGCGCAGGGACTCCTGCCTGCGACCATAGAGGCGCAGGGACTCCTGCCTGCGACCATAGAGACGCGGTCCTCCCGGCCTGCTAGAGCGGCCCGCCACGCTCCTCCAGCATCCCAGCGTCCCTTGCGCGCTCCCGCCCGGCCTCAGGGGCTTCCGGAGGCGGCCCAGCAGGGGCGGCGGGAGCAGCGAGGCGGCGGCAGCCATGGCGTACCGCGGGCAGGACCAGAAGGTGCAGACGGTGATGGTGCAGCCCATCGTAGCCTTCCTGCGGCTGGGGAGCGACGGGGGAGCGGGTGGGGGGCGGCCCGGGCCTCAGGGGTCTCGGCCCGGGCCTTGAGGCCTTGTCCCGGGGCCCTGGGGCCTCGTTGCAGGGTTTGAGGCCTTGTCTTGAGGCCTTGTCCCGGGCCTGGAGCTCTTGTCCCCGTGCTGAGCCCTTCACGCAGTGCCCCAGAACCTCATCTTCCGCTACCTGCAGAGCGTGAGTAGCGCGGGGAGAGGACGGGGAGGGGATGGGGATGGGGATTTGGGGGGGGTGGGGGGAGCGGGGAGGGTCCGGGGATCTCCCTCGCTGAGTTTTCGGCTCCCACCCGTTGCTCGGGGCAGGTTTGTGGGGAATGGAGAGCTGTGCGGCGTGCTGGTGGGTACAAGGAGCTGCTGCGCAGCCCGGCGTTTCCCCCTCGTGTTAACGGGAGTGGGATCGTGCAGCCGGGCGTGCAGGAGTGTTCCCTTGTGACTGGAAACGTGTCCTTCAGCAAACGTGTAGTATTCACCCAGTCATATAAGACTCTAAAATGTCAGACTGTTAATTGAAACTGCCCCTGAGAGTTGCTCCTTGGAGTGTTTGGGAGCTCTAGCGGCTATGGTTAGCGGGTATTTCTGAACACACGAGAGAGAACAAAACTGCTCGCGGTGTTTGTGTTCCAATTTACTCTCCTCCTTCGTTCTGCAGAGCTCGAGGATCCAGGTGTGGCTGAGCAAGTGAACGTGCGGATAGAAGGCTGCATCATCGTGAGTGTCAGCATGACCCCACGTTACATCGTTAGTTTGTTTTCCCTCATTCACAATCCTATTTTTTCTTGTCAAGAAAAACTAGCCCAAGGGAAAAAAGAAATCGTGCTTCTCTAACAATTAGTCTTCGTTGTCCAGCCTGGGTCAGCAAAGCTGACGATGGTTCGTGTTGTTGCTGAACTAATTGCCACTGTTGCCGATTTCTAGGGCTTTGACGAGTACGTGAATTTGGCGCTGGACGACGCAGAGGAGATTCACTCCAAGACAAAATCAAGGAAACAGCTGGGTGTGTCGTGTGTCTGTGCAACCCGAGTGACGCGCGGTCTGAAACCTGCCCGGGTGAGCCTTCTAGGTAGCAGCACTGAGACGTACCAACCGTGTGACGAGCCTTGCTGTTGAAGTTCAGTGAGCAATTCCTGGCTACATCTCTGTCCCTGATGATTTTTGAGCTGCTGATTTTGCTGGATGAAGGAGAATCTGTCCCTGCCTGAGACCAGTTCTGGTCTTTGAAACGTGTAATACCAGGCGGCCTGCACTCTGCATGATGGGCAAAACCCTGCTCAACCACACAAAACACTTTCTGAAAACACGAGATTATTCTCAGGTTCTGGGCTCTCTCTAATCCCCTCTTTCCCTTCTCTTTGCTGCAGGCCGGATCGTGTTAAAAGGGGACAACATCACTCTTCTACAGAGCGTTTCTAAGTAGAATTTGCCATCCTTAGAAGAAAGGTGGCTGCCGTGCTGCGGAGTGACTGAGTGCCAGGGGAACGCGGCCCGCTGGTAGATAGGAAGTTATTTGTAACTGGGGTTGCATGCTGAGGTCAAAAGTCTTTCCTTTGTGGGAGCGAGTCGTTTGTAGCTTGAAACAATACGTGATGTATTTCACAAATAGCCATTTTTCACATTAACTGTAAAAGGAAACCACAAATCTGCTTGTTTTCAGTCTCTTCCTTCTGTGAATGGAGAAGGAGGAGAAATATAGAAGCGTGGGCTTTTCTTTTTGCTGTGGATCTGATAAGTTTCGATAACGCTATGTGCTTTCTTGACCATTACATCTGCATTATGTGGCCAGGGTGGACTCGTTCAGGGCACGGAAGCCCCACACAGTCCTTGAGCTAGCAGGGTGCTAAGGAGGGTGTTGGAGATTTTGCATACAATTGCAGCCCTTTGTTGCTGCAGTGACAGGTTCCTCAGATTCTTTCTAAACAGGGTTTAGCTTGTTGAGAATCTTTTTGGGAGTGTTTATTGTGGATCAGTCAGTAAAAGTATCTTAGTGGGCCCGTGAGGGATTTGGGGCTGTGGTGCAGTAACCCAGTGTTTACAAGTGTTACTGCTATGCATGCTTGTCCAATAACGTCTCCAGATCAGAGAGTGAGAGCGGGCAAGTGGTTTGGATTAAATCTGTCACTTCTTGCTGCTTTGGACAGAGCCTGTAGATTAAACCCTTGTGCTGTTCAATAAGCTGGGGTATCAGATGTGTCGGTTGGGTTTTTATCATTTGATTTATTTTTTTTATCCGTTTGGAGATCTGTCTTTTCTATTTAAGTTTCCCCAAGAGAGCTGACTTGCTTGATGCATCGACCAAAGAGAAGTTCCCCGGCTGACTTGGGACAGCCAGTCCCCTCGTTTTTCTGATCACAAAAAAAAAAAAAAAAAGAAAAAAAAAAGAAAAAAATCGAAGAAGAAAAATTTTGACTGTAACTGTAACTCAGAAACTAAGATTACCTAAATGGAGAGAAATGAATTTTGATGCACAGGCTGTGCTAGAAATCTGTTAATCAGCATTCAGTTTTTCAAAACTTCAATTTGTGTATCATCATCATGAAAATTAATAAATTCAAGGTGGGAGATCCTTTCCTGAAAGGGAAGGACAGAAATACGAGTCTTGCTGTGGGGCCTACCCAGCGCAGTTCTGCCATTCCGAGAAGTAATACGTCAGGAGTGTCACAGCAGACGTTCCCAGGAAGAAACCTTTGAGGGGCAGCATGACACACTTGATTGGCTAAAGCAGCTTCAGCTGGACAGCCTGCTGCCGGGATGGGTAATTCTAAGTTGTGTTCAAGTTGCTGAGTTCCTTTCAGCATGTAGTAAAGATGTAACGTGCCGATGTCGTTTGGGAACAGGAGGCATTACGTGTCACCAGCAGTGGGCACGTAGGGAACAAAACAGTATCTTACGAGGTCCTCCACATCTGCCTTTCATTTTGTCCTTGGTTTGCCAGCTGGAGCTTTCAGGAGGTGAGGAAGGAGGCTGTCCCAGTGAATAGTTCAGGTGTTGCAGGGTATTTGTGATGCAGTGCTTGTAAAATTTACCTGCCCGCATCTCCTGTTACAGGCAGCCCCCCGCGGGCCCTGTGAGATGGGGAGCTGCTGCCCGGGGTTAGGCCCAAGGTGCCCTGTCAGGCCCAGGGCCGCCCTTCCCCTTCCCCTCGCCCTGCCCTTCCCTCCCGCTCCTCAGCCCTTGCTCAGGCCTTTTGGGCCGTCTGGCCGTCCATCTGGCCGTCTGTCCATCCATCCGGCCGTCTGGCCGTCCATCTGGCCCTGTGTCCCTCCATCCCACCGCCCTGCCCCGTCCCCGCCGTCTCCCTAGGGAAGCAAAGAGTCCCTGGGCTGCCTTCAGGGGGGAGGTTCTGCTCAGGAAATTAAAGCTTCCCCCTTAACGGGCGCCTTGCGAGTTATTTTGAGTTCCAACCTTCTGCCTTCCTTTCGTAGCAGTGCCTCTGAGGGGTGCGCTGTAAGGTAGCCGTCATCTGGCGCGCTGCTCCTGCGTTTCCCAAAGGAACTGCCTTCGGGATCTGACTAACTCTGGATGCACGCGGTTGTCACCTTAATTTCTCCGTTAGTTTGCTGAAAACAACCCGCTTGGGTGACCTTTGTGTTTGTTTCTTCAAACTTGGATCGAGGAGGTCTCTGTTTCCTTATGTTGATGTTCACGACGAAAGTGCAGAAGGGATGCTTACTGTTGCCCGGGTCAGTCCTGTTGCCAGGATGGGAATGTTTAGCCTACCGGCCCTCTGGTGCTGTTAGGCTGCACTCGGAGTGTGAGCTCTGGGCCTTATTTGGAAAAGACTGCGTTATTTGAGTGTACAAACCCGAGATATTCTGCGGATAGGTGATTCTCAAACCACGTCAGAACCACCGCTGTGACGTGTGCTGGAGTCGGACGCGCGTTTGACTGATCAGGCGGAGCAGGTGAATTGAATTTGTTGCTGGATGGCGAGGTGTTCTGGGGGAAGAGCTAGTCTAAGGAAAACTTCCTCTTACTGCCCCTTCCCATCTCAAATGGCCACTGCCTGGGGAAATTGCTTCTTTATGACATTAACTACAATGTTACAGTGAGGATGAGGAATCATCATTACTCCCATAGTTATTTGCTGCCAGGCCGCAGCGTTGATTTCAGAGATTTAAAAAAAAAAAAAAAAACAGGAAAAAGAAAGGAAGTATGTATTCTTTCACATACTCTCTTTTCCCTGAGAGTAAATGTTGTAGCTTCAGCAGTAC
Source organism: Anser anser (assembly GCF_964211835.1). NCBI lineage: Eukaryota > Metazoa > Chordata > Aves > Anseriformes > Anatidae > Anser > Anser anser. The sequence goes on along the minus strand of NW_028153844.1, from coordinate 162,153 downwards.
CCTTCCTCTGGAAACGATTCCCAGTGCCTGCTCAGACACTGGGGAGTAAAATGACAGAACAATGGAGGAGAGCCACCCGATATAAAGAAAGGAAAAAAGGGGTTATGGATGAAGGGAAAGCAACTACATAAAAAATTGGTGCTATCTAAAAATTGTTTAACGGTTTGGGACCTGCAGGTGCTGCCTACACGTGCGTGTGTTGCAGTCGTGCCTGTTGCCACTGCGCAAAATGGAGAGAGCTTCTTTGTCGAATGCAGCACGTTAAAGAATGCGCCATCCCTCGTGTGGGACTTCTTCCCCATTGATCTGTGGTTTACCTGAAGGTTTACCATAACCTACATAAGTTTCAAAAGCAAGCAAACAACCAACCAAAAAACAACACCAACATTAAAGAGTGGCAAGGCAGATGCTCATCTGGGGACTCTGACTCATCGGTGACATCACCAAGCAAAGCATTGTGAGCGCTTCGGGTCGGGGCTGCTGTGGCGAGCCTCGCAGCCGGGAGGGAGAGCGGGTACGGTTCGCCTCTGGTGGGTCTGTGTCAGCCCTCTGCCCTGGTGGCTTCGTTAGCAGTGAGAGTTTGACTGCTGTGTTCCCAGCTTTCGCTTCTGCACCGACCGTGTGGCAGAGCCCGCAAGCTGCTTCCTCGGCTGGAAGAGGAAGAGGAGTGACCTCAACTGTGCCGAGGTAAAGCAGAACCGTTGAAAAGATTTGTCAAAGATGCGGCTGGTACCAGCGCAGCCGCTGCAGCTGCAGCAGGTCCTGGAGCATTGGAGAAGATAGAGAGGGGTTTCTTCGTGAAAAGAATGCTGTGAAAGTGTTTTCACGCCAGAAATTAGGAGAAGCGCCTCTGTTGTTTGGATATCCTCTATTGACCTGGCACACGGGCATTACAGCATACCTGGCACACTCTTTGTATTGTTTGTAAAAGAAAAAAAAAAAAAAATTGTTTTAGGGCAGGCCAAAAACCTGCCTTGGCACTTCCACATCGCAGCAGTGCTTGCAGGCCGTGCATCCTGGATGCCAGGCAAGGATCTAAATCCGATGGTGCTGTTGGTAACGTGAAGTTCAGGAAGCACTTCTGGTTTTTTCTGCTCTTCCATGTGAATTTTTGCCCTGTGAAGGTGGTGTACTGAGCTCTTTTCTTACCAACAAATAGGTTTAAAAGCAGTTACAGCAAGGATGAGCTGTGTTAGCAGGAGGCTGTTCTGTGCTTTGACCATGGGAAGATGAATGGTTTACCTATGCACCGTTAAATATAATTTGACACCTAGCACACAACACTTGCAGCCTGTGGGGTGCTTTAACAAGCAGGTAAATCAGCGGAGACTGTTTTGCAGCAAGGCTGATGCTGGGTGATTAAAAAGCAGGGTCACAACAAGGAGTTTATGCTGTTCTTTCTTGCTTGTCATCCGACTGTCCGCTTACACTGTTCTAAAAATAAAAAACCACCAAAACGGGGTAAGCATCTTTAATACCTTTATTATAAATGGAAGGCACAAAACAGGCCAGCAACAGAGACTGTCCAAGAGAAAGACTTTGCGCTTTATAAACAAACAAGAAATTACCCTTAGGTAGGTGTGATAATCCTTCCCTAATGCATTTTTTGGAGTGCAAAAATATTTTGTTCCCTTCTTGCTCTTCTCTCCAGGACAAAGGCAGAATAGCCAACTGGAAAGTTAGACCAGGGAGGTCAGTTTGTTCCGTACTGAGAAAGACAAGCCTGTAAAACAAACTAGGCAGGTTTTCTTTGGACTAGTTATCTTCCTTCAGCAAAGGCAAAGTTTATGACACTTGTTGGCATGTATTTCCAGACCCCCAGCTACCGTGACTGTAGTGCATCTGTAATTCTTTTGTACAAAAAGAGTTCAAAATCTCGTAACGCAAAAACTTTACTAGCACCCTGGAGAAAAAAGAAATCTAAAAATCTTGCCAACTTCTATTACAGACCTGCTGAGTGCACGAGAGTTACTCATTTTTATTCAGGCTTTCAGGGGCTAGTTCAGTTGGTTTCTGTTCAGCACTTGGATCGCCATATTGGCAGATGTCAGTTTAAAAAAAAAAAAAAAAGCTTTGGAGATCTTTTTTAAAATGAGACTGCTTTTTATGGCATTTAGGGCTGTGAGGTATCCTTGGTTTTTGCTTTCTTCCCATTCCTTAGACCAGATCCATTCATATCCTGAACAGCGTTCTGGGTCTGTTCAGGAAAATGGAAGGCAACAAGCAAAATGATGAGCTCCTTGGGCATTCAAAAGAGCTCAGTCTGGAAAAGATTTCAAGTCCAACTTCCATGCTAAGGAGCACCAGTAATTTTTAGAAGTAGATGCAGAGGAATCTGCATGGCACTAAGTGTGTTTCTGAAGGTGCTAAAGGTCAGAAGTGACGATTCCTCTCAATACTAAAGAAGAGAAGGAAACCTTGCACTTAACTACTGTTTTTATTCCCTTTGTCAAGCAGTCAAAACCAACAACTAATACGGGAACCCAACTTTTCCCCTCTTTACTTTAGATTTGGGAAAATTCCCTGCCAAAATAATACTTCCTGGAAAATTCACTAGTGTTTGTGTGAGTAAAAGGTTCCAACCTTTTATTATTAATTTGTAAGAACTATTTCATCCGCTTTTGTCCAGAAGAGTCCGAAATAATTTGCACAGAAATGTGCAGCATTTTAATGAAAGGCTTCAGAATCACTCTAATTTGAATTTTATCTGGTCTGGTTGCAGGTTTTATGACATTTAGTGTCTTAAAAAAAAAATCAAAATATCTGACTTCACATCAGAAAAAAAAAACCTGCTTGTGGCTAAATAAAATCTGTTGCAGCTCTGGTCATTGAAAAATCATTGGCTGTTAAATTGGACCTAAGTCATCTTTTCTAACCTTTCATGATCTTGCAGCAATGGATGATGATGGATATATGGATTAGGGAACAGCACGTGATGGCAAACCTGTGGTATTTGCTACAGCGCAGAAAGAAAACAAATTGCTTCCAAAAAATCAAACTAATTCAAAATTCTTGGTATCATGCAGCCATGCCACTGGCAAAGTGAGCATTGCCCTGCCTCTCAAAGCTTGCTGTATCCTTGATCTGCTGTCTTCCTGCTGTTAATTGATTGCAAGTCTACGTGTCTGATCAGGGCTACGAGTTGTTCTCGATATGGATACCATACGACATATACTGTGCACGCTTGTGTGTATAGATATGTTTATCCTGTATGCATGTACATATTTGATCTGGATAGGCTGGAGCGATGGGCTGAGGTCAACTGTATGAAGATCAACAAGGCCAAGTGCCGGGTCCTGCACCTGGGGCGCAACAACCCCAAGCAGAGCTACAGGCTGGGAGATGAGTGGCTGGAAAGCTGCCTGGCCGAGAAGGACCTGGGAGTGTTGGTTGACAGTCGGCTGAATATGAGCCAGCAGTGTGCCCAGGTGGCCAAGAAGGCCAACAGCATCCTGGCCTGTATAAGAAGCAGTGTGGCCAGCAGGTCTAGGGAAGTGATTGTGCCCCTGTACTCGGCTCTGGTGAGGCCGCACCTTGAGTACTGTGTTCAGTTTTGGGCCCCTCGCTACAGGAAGGACATGGACGTGCTCGAGCGAGTCCAGAGAAGGGCGACCAAGCTGGTGAGGGGTCTGGAGAACAAGTCTTACGAGGAGCGGCTGAGGGAGCTGGGCTTGTTCAGCCTGGAGAAGAGGAGGCTCAGGGGCGACCTCATCGCTCTCTACAGTTACCTTAAAGGAGGCTGTAAAGAGGTGGGGGTTGGTCTGTTCTCCTACGTGCCTGGTGACAGGACGAGGGGGAATGGGCAAAAGTTGCGACAGGGGAGTTTTAGGTTGGATGTTAGGAAGTACTTCTTTACCGAAAGGGTTATTAAGCATTGGAACGGGCTGCCCAGGGAGGTGGTGGAGTCACCATCCCTGGAGGTCTTTAAAAGACGTTTAGATGTAGAGCTTAGCGATATGGTTTAGTGGAGTACTTAGTGTTAGGTCGGAGGTTGGACTCGATGATCTTGAGGTCTCTTCCAACCTAGAAATCCGTGATACTGTGTGATACATACGTATGCATATTTGTGTGCTGGCCCCCAGATCACTCATGGTATAAAGCATTGGCCTCGAAGGCATACTCATCAAAATATTTGGTAGATCCTCCATTTTTTTCTAGTTCCCTCAAAATGAGAGAGTTTTTACGCGCTCTCTGTGTCAAAAAGGCAAAACTTCTGATTTCCACTGTCGCTCTCGCTAACTTTCTATCACTCACTCCTCGTGTGTGTGTCTAAACACATATGTGTGTATGCGTATGCACATTTGTGTATTTCTGTGCACTGGTGTGTTTTTTGCTGTACAGGTAATAAAGACGGGGAAAGGTTTTAGTGTTTTCTTAATAGGTGAAGAAATCTTGAAGACCAGAGATTGGAACATACTGAATTTTGAATTAAAAAAAAAAAAAAAAGTCAAATTTTCTGGCTGTGGAAGATGGAGCCTCATTTTTGCAGCCACTTTGAATCACGAGTTCATCTCTAAATGCACTGGGTTTTTTTGTTTTCGTTTTGTTTTGTGTTTTTTTTTTTTGGTTTTTATTTTTTGAAGAGCTAACTAACCCTGGCTGTCTCCAGTCTGAGAGAGTGTTCAGATGGACTTGCTTCCTCCATTAGTTATAAGCTGTTTAAAAGCACATCCTATGTTTGAATTGTGGATGAGAGGCTCCCTTGGCAAAGTGAGGAGGCAAATTCTTCCTACCCCTTTATCATTAATTCACGGATTCAGTGTTGGTTCGGCCTCCAGGAGAAGTTAACTGGAAGTCTTTGAAGATCGATAACTTTGCTGAGGTTGTCCAGGTAGGTGAACTCGAAGACCCACAGTGACTGGAACGTGCTATTTAATGCGTCATACTGCGTTCTGTAGAAGTTACTCGTAGCCATAGTTGATCATTGCCTTGCATGTATGATCAGGTGGTTTTTGAAGAAGTGACTCCATTTTCAGGCTTCCGGATGTGCTCCAAGGCATATTATTGAGGACGTGGAAGAGAACACTTGCTGACAAAGCTCCTGGCAGCTTTACAGAACTTTAGTTTAATATTGTGTTAGTTCCCGTAACAGCTGATTTCAAGGCATTGCTCTCCTCAAGAGACTAATTTGATGAACAGAAGAAAGCTGGAAAAATGCTTGTTACTCATTATTTTTCACTTGTTGGTACTTTCTTTAGGGTTACTTTTAAAAAGAAGATTTCACTGATCACAAGCCAGTGGAAGACTTTCAGCCCAAGCAAGGGTGAAGACAGCTCTCTCCAAGAGCAGAGGAAGTCCCTGTGGAGAGAACCCGAGCTTGTTATCAGAACTTGTCGGCATGTCTAAACAAGGAGACGATTGCTACTTCTATTTCTATTCTACCTGTACCAAGGTATGGCTGGGTTTCTTTTGCTTTGCTTTGCTTTGTTTTTTTGTTGTTTTTTTTTTTTTTTTTTCATTTTTTTCAGGAAGGGGTAGAGTAGGAGGAGGAGGCACACTGGTCTTTGGTTAACGTGATAACCAGATAGATTCTGAATTCAATCGTGGCAACCTGAGGCAGTAGCATGGACGTTTTTGAGGCTGTACTATATTTTCCTTGTTGGTTTCCTTTTGGTTACAGGGAGACAACTGTTCCTTCCGCCACTGTGAAGCTGCTCTGGGGAACGAGACAGTCTGCACGCTGTGGCAGGAGGGTCGTTGTTTCAGGAATGTCTGCCGATTCAGACACATGGAAATCGATGTGAGTGCCTAAAGATGTGTTCTCAAAATAAATCAACAAAAGCATTTTTCAGTGCTGTAGGTGTGCTGATTGTGCTTTTGCAGGACAGAGTCCTTTGCTTTGGAATTACACTGGTTTCTGTTAGCAGGGGAGGGGGTGGGAGGAAGGAGAGGGAAATAAAATCAATGCCTTAGGTATGTCTTAGCAAGATTTTCTTTTATTAGACGCCGACAGTATTTTCTCAACAGATGCAGAATAACCGCTAACTAGACTGCTCAAACCTGCTGGAGCAGGGGGGTAATAAACAGGCTGTACTAGCCTCCTGAGAGCAGGCTTGATAATGATCTATCAGGTCTCTTGTGTCCCGGAGTCCTTCAGATAATGCTGTTCTAGCTGCCTGGGCTAGGAAGCAGTGGGGAAAGTTAAAGGTGCAGAAGAACGAAGTCTCCGAGAAGTAGTTCTGGATAGAGTTAACGTAGGCAATTTAAGATGTTCTTTTTCCCTCTGAATAATCCTAGTATAATCCTAGGTGTATTAGTTTAACCCACCCTAAACTGATGTCTGAGAGTGCCTGTCTTCTCAAACTGAATGATGACAAGGCTAAACGTGCATAGTGGTTACAGCTTCTGCAAACTTTGTGAATATGCCCGGAAATACTATACTTCCGTGATAAACTGACCTTTGGAATGATGTTTCAGCACTGTATTGTGACAGCCCTATCGCTGTCGTGACCTGGAACTGTGCATCTCTTTGCAAACCTTAGGTGCATGTTATCACGAGCTTGTCTTTCTTTCTGTCTTCAGAAAAAGCGCGCTGAGATTCCCTGCTACTGGGAGAAGCAGCCAGTGGGCTGTCAGAAAGCCAACTGTGCTTTTCATCACGCAAAGGGACGTTACATCGATGGCGTCTTCTTACCACCAAGCAAGAGTGAGTTTAGGTCCTTTTTCTTTAAGTATTGAAGAATTAATTTTGCATATTACTTAGTGGGTGCCAATAGTGTAGGAGACATCAGGTAACCGTTCATTTGTGAGTGCAGGAAAAGGTCTGCAGTCCTAGGTGGTCAGCTAAACCGAGTGTACTGCTGCTGTACTGCTGGTATTTGTTTTCTGCTTTCATGCTCAGCTTCTCTCTGCTTTGTGTGATATTTGCCTTGCAGTTTGCTTTCTGTTGTTTCGTCTTCTGCTGGGTGGTAGGGAGATGTGTTGTTGTTTGAAGGCAAGTCATTGTTCACGGTGTAAACAGTGGCGGGATGGGCAAAAGGAGATGCTGCATTCATTGCCTGTGCAGGTTATCTGCCTTAGCTACCATCTTCGTGCATTGTGGTCAAAGTTTTAAACTGCCATATTACTGATGATCCTCCTCTTCCTCTAGCTACACTGCCAAGTCCGCCTGAGTCCGCGGACGATGATTTGAAAGTGGCTCAGATGTCACTGCAGCAAAACAAACTTTCTGTCCAGTCCAATCCCTCTCCATAGCTAAGGCGGGTGATGAAAGTGGAAAACTCGGAAAATGTCCCAAGCCCTACACACCCTCCAGTTGTAATCAATGCTGCAGATGATGATGAAGATGATGATGGTGAGCATGGTTTGGTTCTTGGAAGGAATTTGTGCTGTAAATGATTGTGTAAGTCTTTGGTTCTTGGAAGGAATTTGTGCTGTAAATGATTGTGTAAGTCTTTGGTTCTTGGAAGGAATTTGTGCTGTAAATGAATGTATAAATCACAGATGACCTGAGGTCTGACTAGCGATAGGGCAGGCAGTCCGCTCAGGTCACTGGTGGCTTTGTCTGGCAGTCAGTGGACAGAACCTGAAATGTTGGAGGAAAGCTTAGAACCACTCTTGGCTTTAGCTGGTCTGTTGTGTAAAGCTCTATGTGAAACTAGGAAGGAAATTCCTTTTTTTTTGTCTGAAGAGTAATATGTTGTGTAGTAGTTAAAGCTGCAGAGAGAATCTAGAGTCCTAGATGTTTTGTCCTAGGGTAGTCTACTTACGAGTTCATCAGGTCAGTGTAGCTGTATTAAAAAAAAAAAAAAAAAAACAACTTTTTTATAGGAACCATGGACTGAAGTGTCATTGCATGAGCTACATAATCACGAACAATCTGGCCTATGCATAACTGAATAGATTTTTCCCCTTCAGACCAGCTTTCTGCGGAAGGAGAAGAAACTAAAACTCCCGTCCAGCAACCAGCTGAGGAAGGCCAAAATGGATTACGGATGATTTCCACTCGGAAAGCCAGTGCTACTACTGCTAAACAAGGTATTCCAGCACCTGTAGTAGGATAAATCGGAAGGAGAACTTGACAATTAACTCAAAAGCAATGTGGCGTAAAAACACAACAGAATGTAGGGGTGCTGAATGGACTCGGTTATTTCCATGATCTCATTTCTCCCTGATACCATCATGTGCCCATTGGGTCAGAAAGTTGAACTCCTTTTCTTTCCTTTTGGAGAACAAAACAGGGTCACAGCATGGAGTTTAAATGGCTGCACGTGCAGCCTGGCAACCACTGTTGAAAGCCATATCTAACGATAGAGGGATCTAATATCACGTAAATGGATTAAAATTAAAACTACAGTTTTTACCCTGAAGGGTGAAAGGAGGGGCAAAATGCCATTGATTCTATGGTTGTTTCACTTGTGAGGAGTGTTGACAGGCTTTATTCTAAATACTTCTGAAAGTTCCTGAGCACTAAGAAGCCTGAGGATCTGTGGTCCTCAGTGAGTGCCTCTAAGCCTTAGTCTCATTAACTGTTTTCTGTTTTCAGAGGACGGTCTGAATTTTGGAATAAAAACACTTGAAGAAATCAAATTGCAGAAAATGAAGGAAAAAACTAAGAGACACGGTGGTGAGTTAATATTCCCTGCTTCCTTACCCTGTTCACCTTCATCCTGTGTGATGATTTTTCTTTCAAAAAAAAACTCTTCCAGTAATACCGGGTAGCTGGCTATGCTTTGGTGAATCCAACTATTTTGCCAAAGAAGTGAAATTTGATTGGCTTCAGAATGGCAGGTGATGGTGGCTGGGAGCTGCTTGAGGGATAGACTTCCATGTTTAGCTGGGGGCATCGAGCAACCTGATTCTCAGCCAGCTGGTATTCTAGATGGGAATTCCAAGGGCAACCAGAGGCAAATTAGTCACCTCTCTTATTTGCATGCTCTGGTCACTGTATGTTTGACAGTAATGAATAATTAAAGTTTTTTGTTCTTCGTGATAGTTTTTTCTGTTTGGTAAACTTCCTTATGTTTTGCTTGCTCTGAGCAGAAGGTCCTTCAAGATCTTCTCTTCCTCCCGTCGATTCTATGATTTTTCCTGCTCCGGAAAAGGAAAATGTCCGGACAGTGGTGAGAACTGTGACACTGTCTACAGAGGAAGGTAATAATTCATGCTTTTGTTTTGATTTCATTACTCCTAAACTGGAAGGTTAAGCAAGAAGGAAGGCAATTCACCCCTGTTAGCCTCCTGGTGCTGCCGCCTTCTGTTCAAAACATGCTTTTATGCTGAAAGTCCCTGGTTGTACTGGAAAGCTTTGGTGCTCAGGTTAAGTGCAGTAGCAGGAGAAAGAAAAAAATGTGTCAGTATGCAAATAGGGGGATAACTGAAAAACAGGAGAGTAACGAGAAGAAAGAGCTCTAGAGGACAGTGCTATGTAAGAAGCAATTTCTGAAGCTTTAAAGAGGCTGACAGTGGCACGTGTGGACAGTAGTGCGATAGGAGTCTGTGTATAAATTATATTGTTTAGAGTTGTGCAAATTCCTTTGAAAGGGAAAGAAGTGAAGAAGTACTTCTACTCATAGACATTCACCTTAGAAAGGAATATTTCTCAGCATTTGTACCTAATAATATTCTGCTTGCTTATGCAGCTCTGTTCTGCACAAAGTATAGCTGTCAAGCAGACTCAGATTCATTCTCGACTACATTCAGCTGGAATTTGAGGCAAACACTGAGACTATGGATACTTTTTCTAAGTTAATTATAGTTGAAATGTGAGTTTGTGTGGTTTAGCTGTCAAAACAGTGCCTTGCTGGGTTTTTTTTGGACATGGGCTAACAGTATACTATTTCTATTGGCTACTGGTTTCTATGAAATAGAAAAATTTTACTTTTGTTTTAGGGGAGGAACCTGTGGTTCGACTAGATCTTGCTGAGAAACAAGGAAAACGGAAAGCCTCCGTGGGTAAGAACTTTTTATGAGCTGTTATTTAGGTGCCGCCTTCTCTATATGACTGCATTGAAGAGTATTTTTGACGTATGAGAGGAAAATGCATTGCAGTGGAGATCTGTGTTGACTGCAGAAATGGCAAAAAAACCATTTAGCAGCTGAAAGGCAATTTTATGAAAATATGCTTGAAAAATAGAAGCTTGTGGTTGACTGTTCTCAAATCTTCCTGCAAAGAAATGTTCTTAAAATATTCCTTGTTTTCTCTGTCTGAAGCTGATGTAAGCGCCCTTCCGGTGAAGCGCAGCCTTGCTGAAAGGCTGGGGAAGAAGGTGGAGGTTCCGGGAAATGCTGACAAAGCACCAAAGAGAGGTACAGCTACTAAACAGGCATCTGGATGTGATTCACGGGTTTTGTATTTAGGCTTTCTGTTTGTCCTTTTCCTGCGATGTTTCTTTTTGCATGTTGGCTGAGGTCTTAATCACCGGGATTCAAAGTTACCTTTCCTGCCTTGTTTTCGAATGTGAACACAAAGTTGACGTTTATGCAGCCTCCCTAATTTGGTCTTTTTCTGTTTTGCAGTTCAAGTTCCCAAGTCTGTGAAGGAGAGGCTAGGATTACCTTCTCAACGGACTAGTGCTGCGAAAGGTAACAACTGGCTATTAAATATACTTTCTCCTTCTTCCTTTCCGTGAACTTAGACCGTTTTCATACAGCCCTAAAAAGGAATTCAAATGAAAACAAAGAACTGATTCCTCTTGCTTGAGTGCTGAAGCTCTTCTGACAGCCACTATCAGAAATCTGCCTCTAGGTGTGTGTTTATTTTCCGCTTGTGCCTTGTCAAGGTTTTAAGCTGCTTCTGTGAACCATCATATACAATTAGAATAGAGCCACTGCCGGGAGCAGGAATTTGAAATGCAGTCTGAAAAAGTAATCAAGTAAACTAGCATTTCTGTGTAGCAACTCTCTCTGGATAGGGCTGGTCTTCAAAATACAACAAGTGGCTCAGAGGAGGAGGAGAATGTTAGGCTATTGTCCTAAGATGCGTTATTGGGAACGCTCAGGCTTAGTTTTCCTTAGTACTGTGACAAATTTTGGAGACTTAAACTATTGTTGGACTCTCTTTAAATGTTGGTGCTTCTCATTTCTTGATGATGACAGGGAAGGCTGCTAAGCCAAAGGGAGAGATCCATGTGAAAACACTGGAGGAAATCCGTCGTGAGAGAGCTCTTCAGAGACGAGAATGTCAAGCCAAAGCCCAGGCTGAATGGCATGGTAAAACCAAAGATCCCAGCGCAGGGGCAAAAATTGAGGGTGAGCCCAAGAAGCAGAGCGTGCTCACTCTTTCCGGGCCCAGCAAAGTGCAGTCGAAGGAGCCGGCAGGTAAAGCCAAGCCAGAAGGAGAAGTGCGTGTTAAAACCCTGGAAGAAATAAAGCGCGAGAAAGCTCTGCGGATGCAGCAGAGTGGAGGAAATGTGCCAGCTCCCCCAGCACAACCTGGACCTGCCCCAGCCGGGCAGAAATCGTTATGGAACACAAAGCTATCAGGTAATAAGATGCTTTAATACCTGCCCCGGTGAGGTGCTTCCCATATTGAGCAAGTTCCGTTTGCTCAGGATCTGCTTTGCTTTTTCCTTCAATGCAGAGGATAAAAGAGTTTAAGGCTACAAAGTTCAAAGGCAAAGAAGGGCCAGAACATGCAACCATGTCTGTTTTCGTTAATTACGTGATGGTATTCTGTATTTCCCACTAGAAAATTAACACATTGAGGGGCTTTTTAGTCTAATTTTGGTATTCTGTTTTTTTCTGCCATCTGTTTACGGTATGAAGTCCTCCCTGCGTTGAGTTCAAGTTCACCTTCCTCTTTGGCATGTGTTGCTTAACTTGACACGTGTATGTGTTTGTAAAGCATGCATCAGCGTCTTAATGTGGGGGGCCAGTTTCTGTCAAAAATGACAGAGGATCAAAGGCCTCGTTGTTAAGATTATATCAACTTTGTAAAATGAGATTGTGTGAGGGAGATAAGGAGGGCTTAAAGGCTGCATGCACTGCACATTGTAGCCTTTCTCTCTGTCTCATGGGACACGAGGAAATAAACACACAAAGAAAACAAGTACCCAGCCTTCTTTCGTTTCTTCTCCTGCCAGCCAGATGTTAGGTCAGGAATGGGAGACTAGAATATGACTCTACAAATTTGGATTTTGTAGAACAACTTAATAGATTTTGTGGGACATCACTGCAGGGGAGAGGAAGCTGGTACAACAGTTGCATACACTCTCTTGTCTTACTATACCTGCTGCTTTTCCTTTCCTAGAGGGAGCAAGACTTTAAATACAAAAGCTGTCAACATTTGTGAATCTTACTAGACTTCATACAACGTCTTAGAGTATTGCTTGCACTTGGGATCGCTCTGTGTCTGAGTTTCCCTCGTCCTGGATTATGATTTACTGTAGCTATTCAGTTCCTTTGTTCCTTTGTATGGATTGTTGGTAGACGGAGTTTACTATGTGGAAGATATTGCTGAGAATCCAGGCAATGGCAGTGTACTTCTGCTGGCCAAATACAGTTAACTGTGTAGACGGGCCGTGGAAATGAGGAAGAGAACGTGGATTTTTCATGAGGCAGAGCAAGACTGTATCAGTTCTCTCTTCCTTTTACTCTAGCCAACTTTAACATGTTTGCGAAGCCTTGGGATGGGAAAGTCGCTTCCCCCAAGAAGAAGGCACTGAAACGTAAGGCACCTGGCAGTTTTCCCTCTGCTGTAGCAGCTGTGAAGCCACGGACTGCCTCTGACGCTGACACAATGGGACCTCCAGCCAAAAAAGCAGCTATGGTAAGGACAGGGGCTAATGCAGAAATGGATCCCTTGTAAAATTTACACCCTCCTCTAGGAGAAAAGATGGAAAACTCAAAAGTTCTACAGGCTTTCTGTTTCCTTTTAAATCCAGTAGCTGCCTACAGAATTCTTGTAGTACCCTTCCATATTTATTAGATTAATGGCACTATTTACTTAGTCCTCTGTGATTCTGTGATTTCTCTGGTGTGGAGGATTTTGTCCATTAATGCTGTGTTCTTAAAAGACACAAGATCATTAGTAACCTCCACGTGAATATTAACTTTCTTCAGGAGCACCTTGGTTTTGTATTTTGGCTAAGGCTCCGCAATGCCAGAGGAGAAGCAGCATGGAGGAAAAAGCTAGTAAGGAATCTTTTACCCATGAGTCCTAAATACTGTTTTGCTGCTTTCTAGGCTGTTCCAGCCACGCTGGAGCACGTCCCAGCCACCAGACTTGAAGAAAATCCCCAAAACAGGTGATGACCACAACTTGTTCTTTTTCTCAATCGGTGTATATCCCCAGTGAAACATAAGTTCTGTCACACGTGGGGAAAAAAGGAGGGTTCTGAGATAATTAAAGCCCAAATCCATCAGAGGAATAAGTCACGTGAAATGACTTTCTAGCAGCTAGCAGGAATGCTTAATTAGACTTACTTTCTTTAAATGCTGCAAGTCGGTACAGCTTTCCAGTGACTTCTTGCTCTGTCTGAATACCTAAATGAGGATGAGGTGAAGTTCTCCTACTTCCTCGTGAGGTGATAAATGATGAGTAGTGTCCTCTGCCTTTTGGTCCTCAAGAATGCCACCCGAACAAACATACAAGGTGACAAGAGTGCAGGGAGAGCAGAGGGAAGTGATGGCTGCAGATCAGCTTCCTGTAGTGGGGAGCAAACTCTGCTGAGTGTGCCGTGGGAAAAATGACTAACTTAGCAAACAGATATTTGCAGATGGAGACTTCTTACCATTTTTACAGGAAAATTAAGCAAGGTGGCAAAGTGCCTCTTGCTACAACAATTGAACCATCTTTGCTAGACTCCAGGTGCTCTGGCTTCACAGAGAAACCCCCAAACTGAAAAATGTACCTGCTAATATATTGGGCTCTAAATGTAGCCCTGGGTTAATTGAATAACAATCCCTGGGTAAGATTGAAGTGCAGGAGGGGTTGGCTACGGTTTTAAGAGCCGGTTTGCAGAAAAGGGATTTCCCGTTAAGAAATGGCATATACTGATTGTTCTCTTCCTTGCTCTGCCAAGACCTGAAGCACATCTTGGAAGCCAGGCAGAATCTGTGGAGCCAATGGAGTTCTCAAGCTCGACTTCAGCTTCTTCCCAGCTAGAAGAAGCAAGGACACGCCGGCTGAGTTCCACAGGCAACGCGCCCGTATCTGTAGACGAGGATTTAGAGACGCTACTTTGGGAACTCTCAGACGGCATACTGGAAGCCGAGCTCGACTTGGACCCAGGGAAGGATGAGGATGACCTCCTCCTTGAGCTTTCCAAGATGATTGATGATTGAACTGCATAGTCCTATGGTATATTAAAAAAAAAAAAAAAAAACAAAAAACAACTCTTCTTCTTGTTGGATACCCCGAGGTGATCCTTTTTCTAACTGAGGCTTTGCAATGAGACTTAAAGCACAGTTGGAACTGGTAGAAATTGGCAGGATCTGCACTCAGTTGTCCTAAGTTTCCCTGCTGGTCAGAGTTAAGGTCTTGTGCATGGTTCCGTAACTATAGGTGGCTACCTTTGATATCAAGAGGACAAAGCACTTGTTTCTTTTGGCACAGAAAGATGACCATCGGCACGCTGCGGTGGCTGTGAATTGACGTAGTGATGGAGCGATGCTCTGAAGGCTTAAACGGAAAGCTTCTTCCTTCCCCCCCGCCTTGGCACAGCTCGATGTTGGGCACATTGTGAAGCCTGGGTGTTCTGATTTCTCGGACAGTTGATACCCAAATCCCGGAGTTACTATGTCAACTCTTGACTTTTATTTGTGTATGCCATTGTTTTGACTGTAATCTTTTCAGATGATGAAGCTGTAGGGGCGGGAGGGAGCAGAATAATTATTCTAGCGTTGTGGACCAAACATGCTGCCAGGAGTGGTGGTGGTGGGGTCAGCCCACCCGGCCTTACTTTCAATTATCAGGGATGATAAAATGGTGTGAAAAGCAGCAGCTCTGCGATACGGCTACGCTACCCCCACTCCCTTCTCTTGTGCTGTACCAAAGTTCCCCCAAGCTTTGGTTGGTGCTTTTTGCTGGTGACAGTAGGACTCCAGGGCGAGTAGTCGGGACTCTCCTGCAGTAACTGGGTCAATTAAGGGTTGGTTTAAGTGCCTCCTGGTTTTTAAAATTGCTCCCCTGAGCTGCTGGCTCTGCTGCCTGCTACAGCAAATGTTCGGGTGCCATCAGCGTCGCACTTGGGCGTGGGCACTGACCCTGCGGAGGAGAGCTGAGGCTCGGGTGTATTGTGTACCCTGCCGCCAGTGATCGTTTTCCCCTAGCAGATCTATTTTGAATCATTTCCCTAAATTTTAGAGGAACTTTAGGCTCTTTGTGCTATGATTTGTGAAGCTGTAGGGGCCCTCAGGCATTTGTTGCTGGCAGAGAAAAACCGCTTGTCGAATTTGTTGTAAATACTTTCTGTTTGGACAACAACGCCTGTGTGTGTGTGTGTGTGTGTGTGTGTGTGTACGTGCGTGCTTTGATGACCCCCTGCGACGCCCCAGCTCCGCGAGGGAAGCTTTGAAGCGGCTCTGCGAAAACCTCTGCGGAAGAAACTGCTGCTGGCGACTTGCGGAAAACGGACTCCACAATCAGTGAGATTGTAAAGTAGGTATGTTTATTCAGCGCTGGGCAGCACGGGAGGTCGTGGGCATGAAGATTGATGACTCTTCCTCGTCACCGCTAGTTGACCTCTTGTCTTTGCACAGACTCAGTTGCTCCTTGGCTCTTGTCCATCTGCAGGACCAGTTTCTCCCAGTTTCTTAAGATAGGCTCGCTCTCTTATTAGGAGACTGACCTTGGTAAGGGGCCCAAGGCTTCTTGCTTTAGTTAATTGGCACAATGCACCATAGTTAGCAAAGACACCAAGTAGCATCCTAGTTTAATGCCGTCAGCGCTCTATCTCTACTTGATAAGATTCTCCTAACTCCCTCTCTCACTGGAGCCCACGCAGCCCTCCGTCCTGCCGAAGGACTTCACGGGGACTTCTGCCGGCTCCGGGTGCCCGCACACAGACAGAAATGGCTTTGAGAGAAAACAATCAGGAGGAGGAGAGCTCAGAGACTGCGGCCGGCTTCGGCCACCTTCCCCTCGCTTTCCCTCTCCGAGTTCAAACCGAGCACTGTTCTGCCGTCAACCTTCGCTGCCTCTGCCCGCGGCGCTGGGCTTTCGCGTGTGCCATTGCTCCTCTACATATTTTATCCTTCCTTTTGTAAGGAATGGTCCAGCAATTCGTGTCACTAAGGGATTTGAAGGGTTAACATCGAGGTCCGGGTCTAGGTGATAAGAGAACAAAGGGGTTTTTAGGGAAAAGTGCTGACTACTGCAGGGGATGTTGCTAGAGTTTCTGAAATCCGGCGCAGAGGCTCCCAAACGAGGAGGAAGGGGGAGCTGAAGGACAATTGAAGGACAAAAGCCTGGGAGGAAGACAACCAGCATTCAGCCCGAGCAAGCCCCGAGAGACCACCAGAGACTGGTACGCAGGCGCCCCTGGGAGGGGTTTCGGATTCCGGAAACCAATTCTAATAACCCTGCCTCTTCTCGAAGTAGTAATGAATATGTATTAGCCTGGGAGCATCAAAACCAGCCGCCTTAAGTAACAGGTGTGCGTCCTGGGGGAGCAGAGACTCCCGGCGCACCCAGCGCTGCTTGCTTGCCTCTATTCGTTTAATAAATTGTAAACTTTGATTGTAATCCTATTTGGATTTATAACAGCCATTTATAACACTTTTTATATTTGTATTTTATTTAAGGCTGTCTTGCCCCCCTCCCCCCCCCAGCCTCGCTGCTCACCAATAAAGCTGGCGCAGGGACTCCTGCCTGCGACCATAGAGGCGCAGGGACTCCTGCCTGCGACCATAGAGACGCGGTCCTCCCGGCCTGCTAGAGCGGCCCGCCACGCTCCTCCAGCATCCCAGCGTCCCTTGCGCGCTCCCGCCCGGCCTCAGGGGCTTCCGGAGGCGGCCCAGCAGGGGCGGCGGGAGCAGCGAGGCGGCGGCAGCCATGGCGTACCGCGGGCAGGACCAGAAGGTGCAGACGGTGATGGTGCAGCCCATCGTAGCCTTCCTGCGGCTGGGGAGCGACGGGGGAGCGGGTGGGGGGCGGCCCGGGCCTCAGGGGTCTCGGCCCGGGCCTTGAGGCCTTGTCCCGGGGCCCTGGGGCCTCGTTGCAGGGTTTGAGGCCTTGTCTTGAGGCCTTGTCCCGGGCCTGGAGCTCTTGTCCCCGTGCTGAGCCCTTCACGCAGTGCCCCAGAACCTCATCTTCCGCTACCTGCAGAGCGTGAGTAGCGCGGGGAGAGGACGGGGAGGGGATGGGGATGGGGATTTGGGGGGGGTGGGGGGAGCGGGGAGGGTCCGGGGATCTCCCTCGCTGAGTTTTCGGCTCCCACCCGTTGCTCGGGGCAGGTTTGTGGGGAATGGAGAGCTGTGCGGCGTGCTGGTGGGTACAAGGAGCTGCTGCGCAGCCCGGCGTTTCCCCCTCGTGTTAACGGGAGTGGGATCGTGCAGCCGGGCGTGCAGGAGTGTTCCCTTGTGACTGGAAACGTGTCCTTCAGCAAACGTGTAGTATTCACCCAGTCATATAAGACTCTAAAATGTCAGACTGTTAATTGAAACTGCCCCTGAGAGTTGCTCCTTGGAGTGTTTGGGAGCTCTAGCGGCTATGGTTAGCGGGTATTTCTGAACACACGAGAGAGAACAAAACTGCTCGCGGTGTTTGTGTTCCAATTTACTCTCCTCCTTCGTTCTGCAGAGCTCGAGGATCCAGGTGTGGCTGAGCAAGTGAACGTGCGGATAGAAGGCTGCATCATCGTGAGTGTCAGCATGACCCCACGTTACATCGTTAGTTTGTTTTCCCTCATTCACAATCCTATTTTTTCTTGTCAAGAAAAACTAGCCCAAGGGAAAAAAGAAATCGTGCTTCTCTAACAATTAGTCTTCGTTGTCCAGCCTGGGTCAGCAAAGCTGACGATGGTTCGTGTTGTTGCTGAACTAATTGCCACTGTTGCCGATTTCTAGGGCTTTGACGAGTACGTGAATTTGGCGCTGGACGACGCAGAGGAGATTCACTCCAAGACAAAATCAAGGAAACAGCTGGGTGTGTCGTGTGTCTGTGCAACCCGAGTGACGCGCGGTCTGAAACCTGCCCGGGTGAGCCTTCTAGGTAGCAGCACTGAGACGTACCAACCGTGTGACGAGCCTTGCTGTTGAAGTTCAGTGAGCAATTCCTGGCTACATCTCTGTCCCTGATGATTTTTGAGCTGCTGATTTTGCTGGATGAAGGAGAATCTGTCCCTGCCTGAGACCAGTTCTGGTCTTTGAAACGTGTAATACCAGGCGGCCTGCACTCTGCATGATGGGCAAAACCCTGCTCAACCACACAAAACACTTTCTGAAAACACGAGATTATTCTCAGGTTCTGGGCTCTCTCTAATCCCCTCTTTCCCTTCTCTTTGCTGCAGGCCGGATCGTGTTAAAAGGGGACAACATCACTCTTCTACAGAGCATTTCTAAGTAGAATTTGCCATCCTTAGAACAAAGGTGGCTGCCGTGCTGCGGAGTGACTGAGTGCCAGGGGAACGCGGCCCGCTGGTAGATAGGAAGTTATTTGTAACTGGGGTTGCATGCTGAGGTCAAAAGTCTTTCCTTTGTGGGAGCGAGTTGTTTGTAGCTTGAAACAATACGTGATGTATTTCACAAATAGCCATTTTTCACATTAACTGTAAAAGGAAACCACAAATCTGCTTGTTTTCAGTCTCTTCCTTCTGTGAATGGAGAAGGAGGAGAAATATAGAAGCGTGGGCTTTTCTTTTTGCTGTGGATCTGATAAGTTTCGATAACGCTATGTGCTTTCTTGACCATTACATCTGCATTATGTGGCCAGGGTGGACTCGTTCAGGGCACGGAAGCCCCACACAGTCCTTGAGCTAGCAGGGTGCTAAGGAGGGTGTTGGAGATTTTGCATACAATTGCAGCCCTTTGTTGCTGCAGTGACAGGTTCCTCAGATTCTTTCTAAACAGGGTTTAGCTTGTTGAGAATCTTTTTGGGAGTGTTTATTGTGGATCAGTCAGTAAAAGTATCTTAGTGGGCCCGTGAGGGATTTGGGGCTGTGGTGCAGTAACCCAGTGTTTACAAGTGTTACTGCTATGCATGCTTGTCCAATAACGTCTCCAGATCAGAGAGTGAGAGCGGGCAAGTGGTTTGGATTAAATCTGTCACTTCTTGCTGCTTTGGACAGAGCCTGTAGATTAAACCCTTGTGCTGTTCAATAAGCTGGGGTATCAGATGTGTCGGTTGGGTTTTTATCATTTGATTTATTTTTTTTATCCGTTTGGAGATCTGTCTTTTCTATTTAAGTTTCCCCAAGAGAGCTGAGTTGCTTGATGCATCGACCAAAGAGAAGTTCCCCGGCTGACTTGGGACAGCCAGTCCCCTCGTTTTTCTGATCACAAAAAAAAAAAAAAAAAGAAAAAAAAAAGAAAAAAATCGAAGAAGAAAAATTTTGACTGTAACTGTAACTCAGAAACTAAGATTACCTAAATGGAGAGAAATGAATTTTGATGCACAGGCTGTGCTAGAAATCTGTTAATCAGCATTCAATTCAAGGTGGGAGATCCTTTCCTGAAAGGGAAGGACAGAAATACGAGTCTTGCTGTGGGGCCTACCCAGCGCAGTTCTGCCATTCCGAGAAGTAATACGTCAGGAGTGTCACAGCAGACGTTCCCAGGAAGAAACCTTTGAGGGGCAGCATGACACACTTGATTGGCTAAAGCAGCTTCAGCTGGACAGCCTGCTGCCGGGATGGGTAATTCTAAGTTGTGTTCAAGTTGCTGAGTTCCTTTCAGCATGTAGTAAAGATGTAACGTGCCGATGTCGTTTGGGAACAGGAGGCATTACGTGTCACCAGCAGTGGGCACGTAGGGAACAAAACAGTATCTTACGAGGTCCTCCACATCTGCCTTTCATTTTGTCCTTGGTTTGCCAGCTGGAGCTTTCAGGAGGTGAGGAAGGAGGCTGTCCCAGTGAATAGTTCAGGTGTTGCAGGGTATTTGTGATGCAGTGCTTGTAAAATTTACCTGCCCGCATCTCCTGTTACAGGCAGCCCCCCGCGGGCCCTGTGAGATGGGGAGCTGCTGCCCGGGGTTAGGCCCAAGGTGCCCTGTCAGGCCCAGGGCCGCCCTTCCCCTTCCCCTCGCCCTGCCCTTCCCTCCCGCTCCTCAGCCCTTGCTCAGGCCTTTTGGGCCGTCTGGCCGTCCATCTGGCCGTCTGTCCATCCATCCGGCCGTCTGGCCGTCCATCTGGCCCTGTGTCCCTCCATCCCACCGCCCTGCCCCGTCCCCGCCGTCTCCCTAGGGAAGCAAAGAGTCCCTGGGCTGCCTTCAGGGGGGAGGTTCTGCTCAGGAAATTAAAGCTTCCCCCTTAACGGGCGCCTTGCGAGTTATTTTGAGTTCCAACCTTCTGCCTTCCTTTCGTAGCAGTGCCTCTGAGGGGTGCGCTGTAAGGTAGCCGTCATCTGGCGCGCTGCTCCTGCGTTTCCCAAAGGAACTGCCTTCGGGATCTGACTAACTCTGGATGCACGCGGTTGTCACCTTAATTTCTCCGTTAGTTTGCTGAAAACAACCCGCTTGGGTGACCTTTGTGTTTGTTTCTTCAAACTTGGATCGAGGAGGTCTCTGTTTCCTTATGTTGATGTTCACGACGAAAGTGCAGAAGGGATGCTTACTGTTGCCCGGGTCAGTCCTGTTGCCAGGATGGGAATGTTTAGCCTACCGGCCCTCTGGTGCTGTTAGGCTGCACTCGGAGTGTGAGCTCTGGGCCTTATTTGGAAAAGACTGCGTTATTTGAGTGTACAAACCCGAGATATTCTGCGGATAGGTGATTCTCAAACCACGTCAGAACCACCGCTGTGACGTGTGCTGGAGTCGGACGCGCGTTTGACTGATCAGGCGGAGCAGGTGAATTGAATTTGTTGCTGGATGGCGAGGTGTTCTGGGGGAAGAGCTAGTCTAAGGAAAACTTCCTCTTACTGCCCCTTCCCATCTCAAATGGCCACTGCCTGGGGAAATTGCTTCTTTATGACATTAACTACAATGTTACAGTGAGGATGAGGAATCATCATTACTCCCATAGTTATTTGCTGCCAGGCCGCAGCGTTGATTTCAGAGATTTTAAAAAAAAAAAAAAACAGGAAAAAGAAAGGAAGTATGTATTCTTTCACATACTCTCTTTTCCCTGAGAGTAAATGTTGTAGCTTCAGCAGTACCCTTCCTCTGGAAACGATTCCCAGTGCCTGCTCAGACACTGGGGAGTAAAATGACAGAACAATGGAGGAGAGCCACCCGATATAAAGAAAGGAAAAAAGGGGTTATGGATGAAGGGAAAGCAACTACATAAAAAATTGGTGCTATCTAAAAATTGGTTAACGGTTTGGGACCTGCAGGTGCTGCCTACACGTGCGTGTGTTGCAGTCGTGCCTGTTGCCACTGCGCAAAATGGAGAGAGCTTCTTTGTCGAATGCAGCACGTTAAAGAATGCGCCATCCCTCGTGTGGGACTTCTTCCCCATTGATCTGTGGTTTACCTGAAGGTTTACCATAACCTACATAAGTTTCAAAAGCAAGCAAACAACCAACCAAAAAACAACACCAACATTAAAGAGTGGCAAGGCAGATGCTCATCTGGGGACTCTGACTCATCGGTGACATCACCAAGCAAAGCATTGTGAGCGCTTCGGGTCGGGGCTGCTGTGGCGAGCCTCGCAGCCGGGAGGGAGAGCGGGTACGGTTCGCCTCTGGTGGGTCTGTGTCAGCCCTCTGCCCTGGTGGCTTCGTTAGCAGTGAGAGTTTGACTGCTGTGTTCCCAGCTTTCGCTTCTGCACCGACCGTGTGGCAGAGCCCGCAAGCTGCTTCCTCGGCTGGAAGAGGAAGAGGAGTGACCTCAACTGTGCCGAGGTAAAGCAGAACCGTTGAAAAGATTTGTCAAAGATGCGGCTGGTACCAGCGCAGCCGCTGCAGCTGCAGCAGGTCCTGGAGCATTGGAGAAGATAGAGAGGGGTTTCTTCGTGAAAAGAATGCTGTGAAAGTGTTTTCACGCCAGAAATTAGGAGAAGCGCCTCTGTTGTTTGGATATCCTCTATTGACCTGGCACACGGGCATTACAGCATACCTGGCACACTCTTTGTATTGTTTGTAAAAGAAAAAAAAAAAAAAAGTGTTTTAGGGCAGGCCAAAAACCTGCCTTGGCACTTCCACATCGCAGCAGTGCTTGCAGGCCGTGCATCCTGGATGCCAGGCAAGGATCTAAATCCGATGGTGCTGTTGGTAACGTGAAGTTCAGGAAGCACTTCTGGTTTTTTCTGCTCTTCCATGTGAATTTTTGCCCTGTGAAGGTGGTGTACTGAGCTCTTTTCTTACCAACAAATAGGTTTAAAAGCAGTTACAGCAAGGATGAGCTGTGTTAGCAGGAGGCTGTTCTGTGCTTTGACCATGGGAAGATGAATGGTTTACCTATGCACCGTTAAATATAATTTGACACCTAGCACACAACACTTGCAGCCTGTGGGGTGCTTTAACAAGCAGGTAAATCAGCGGAGACTGTTTTGCAGCAAGGCTGATGCTGGGTGATTAAAAAGCAGGGTCACAACAAGGAGTTTATGCTGTTCTTTCTTGCTTGTCATCCGACTGTCCGCTTACACTGTTCTAAAAATAAAAAACCACCAAAACGGGGTAAGCATCTTTAATACCTTTATTATAAATGGAAGGCACAAAACAGGCCAGCAACAGAGACTGTCCAAGAGAAAGACTTTGCGCTTTATAAACAAACAAGAAATTACCCTTAGGTAGGTGTGATAATCCTTCCCTAATGCATTTTTTGGAGTGCAAAAATATTTTGTTCCCTTCTTGCTCTTCTCTCCAGGACAAAGGCAGAATAGCCAACTGGAAAGTTAGACCAGGGAGGTCAGTTTGTTCCGTACTGAGAAAGACAAGCCTGTAAAACAAACTAGGCAGGTTTTCTTTGGACTAGTTATCTTCCTTCAGCAAAGGCAAAGTTTATGACACTTGTTGGCATGTATTTCCAGACCCCCAGCTACCGTGACTGTAGTGCATCTGTAATTCTTTTGTACAAAAAGAGTTCAAAATCTCGTAACGCAAAAACTTTACTAGCACCCTGGAGAAAAAAGAAATCTAAAAATCTTGCCAACTTCTATTACAGACCTGCTGAGTGCACCAGAGTTACTCATTTTTATTCAGGCTTTCAGGGGCTAGTTCAGTTGGTTTCTGTTCAGCACTTGGATCGCCATATTGGCAGATGTCAGTTTAAAAAAAAAAAAAAAAGCTTTGGAGATCTTTTTTAAAATGAGACTGCTTTTTATGGCATTTAGGGCTGTGAGGTATCCTTGGTTTTTGCTTTCTTCCCATTCCTTAGACCAGATCCATTCATATCCTGAACAGCGTTCTGGGTCTGTTCAGGAAAATGGAAGGCAACAAGCAAAATGATGAGCTCCTTGGGCATTCAAAAGAGCTCAGTCTGGAAAAGATTTCAAGTCCAACTTCCATGCTAAGGAGCACCAGTAATTTTTAGAAGTAGATGCAGAGGAATCTGCATGGCACTAAGTGTGTTTCTGAAGGTGCTAAAGGTCAGAAGTGACGATTCCTCTCAATACTAAAGAAGAGAAGGAAACCTTGCACTTAACTACTGTTTTTATTCCCTTTGTCAAGCAGTCAAAACCAACAACTAATACGGGAACCCAACTTTTCCCCTCTTTACTTTAGATTTGGGAAAATTCCCTGCCAAAATAATACTTCCTGGAAAATTCACTAGTGTTTGTGTGAGTAAAAGGTTCCAACCTTTTATTATTAATTTGTAAGAACTATTTCATCCGCTTTTGTCCAGAAGAGTCCGAAATAATTTGCACAGAAATGTGCAGCATTTTAATGAAAGGCTTCAGAATCACTCTAATTTGAACTTTATCTGGTCTGGTTGCAGGTTTTATGACATTTAGTGTCTTAAAAAAAAAATCAAAATATCTGACTTCACATCAGAAAAAAAAAACCTGCTTGTGGCTAAATAAAATCTGTTGCAGCTCTGGTCATTGAAAAATCATTGGCTGTTAAATTGGACCTAAGTCATCTTTTCTAACCTTTCATGATCTTGCAGCAATGGATGATGATGGATATATGGATTAGGGAACAGCACGTGATGGCAAACCTGTGGTATTTGCTACAGCGCAGAAAGAAAACAAATTGCTTCCAAAAAATCAAACTAATTCAAAATTCTTGGTATCATGCAGCCATGCCACTGGCAAAGTGAGCATTGCCCTGCCTCTCAAAGCTTGCTGTATCCTTGATCTGCTGTCTTCCTGCTGTTAATTGATTGCAAGTCTACGTGTCTGATCAGGGCTACGAGTTGTTCTCGATATGGATACCATACGACATATACTGTGCACGCTTGTGTGTATAGATATGTTTATCCTGTATGCATGTACATATTTGATCTGGATAGGCTGGAGCGATGGGCTGAGGTCAACTGTATGAAGATCAACAAGGCCAAGTGCCGGGTCCTGCACCTGGGGCGCAACAACCCCAAGCAGAGCTACAGGCTGGGAGATGAGTGGCTGGAAAGCTGCCTGGCCGAGAAGGACCTGGGAGTGTTGGTTGACAGTCGGCTGAATATGAGCCAGCAGTGTGCCCAGGTGGCCAAGAAGGCCAACAGCATCCTGGCCTGTATAAGAAGCAGTGTGGCCAGCAGGTCTAGGGAAGTGATTGTGCCCCTGTACTCGGCTCTGGTGAGGCCGCACCTTGAGTACTGTGTTCAGTTTTGGGCCCCTCGCTACAGGAAGGACATGGACGTGCTCGAGCGAGTCCAGAGAAGGGCGACCAAGCTGGTGAGGGGTCTGGAGAACAAGTCTTACGAGGAGCGGCTGAGGGAGCTGGGCTTGTTCAGCCTGGAGAAGAGGAGGCTCAGGGGCGACCTCATCGCTCTCTACAGTTACCTTAAAGGAGGCTGTAAAGAGGTGGGGGTTGGTCTGTTCTCCTACGTGCCTGGTGACAGGACGAGGGGGAATGGGCAAAAGTTGCGACAGGGGAGTTTTAGGTTGGATGTTAGGAAGTACTTCTTTACCGAAAGGGTTATTAAGCATTGGAACGGGCTGCCCAGGGAGGTGGTGGATTCACCATCCCTGGAGGTCTTTAAAAGACGTTTAGATGTAGAGCTTAGCGATATGGTTTAGTGGAGTACTTAGTGTTAGGTCGGAGGTTGGACTCGATGATCTTGAGGTCTCTTCCAACCTAGAAATCCGTGATACTGTGTGATACATACGTATGCATATTTGTGTGCTGGCCCCCAGATCACTCATGGTATAAAGCATTGGCCTCGAAGGCATACTCATCAAAATATTTGGTAGATCCTCCATTTTTTTCTAGTTCCCTCAAAATGAGAGAGTTTTTACGCGCTCTCTGTGTCAAAAAGGCAAAACTTCTGATTTCCACTGTCGCTCTCGCTAACTTTCTATCACTCACTCCTCGTGTGTGTGTCTAAACACATATGTGTGTATGCGTATGCACATTTGTGTATTTCTGTGCACTGGTGTGTTTTTTGCTGTACAGGTAATAAAGACGGGGAAAGGTTTTAGTGTTTTCTTAATAGGTGAAGAAATCTTGAAGACCAGAGATTGGAACATACTGAATTTTGAATTAAAAAAAAAAAAAAAAGTCAAATTTTCTGGCTGTGGAAGATGGAGCCTCATTTTTGCAGCCACTTTGAATCACGAGTTCATCTCTAAATGCACTGGGTTTTTTTGTTTTCGTTTTGTTTTGTGTTTTTTTTTTTTTGGTTTTTATTTTTTGAAGAGCTAACTAACCCTGGCTGTCTCCAGTCTGAGAGAGTGTTCAGATGGACTTGCTTCCTCCATTAGTTATAAGCTGTTTAAAAGCACATCCTATGTTTGAATTGTGGATGAGAGGCTCCCTTGGCAAAGTGAGGAGGCAAATTCTTCCTACCCCTTTATCATTAATTCACGGATTCAGTGTTGGTTCGGCCTCCAGGAGAAGTTAACTGGAAGTCTTTGAAGATCGATAACTTTGCTGAGGTTGTCCAGGTAGGTGAACTCGAAGACCCACAGTGACTGGAACGTGCTATTTAATGCGTCATACTGCGTTCTGTAGAAGTTACTCGTAGCCATAGTTGATCATTGCCTTGCATGTATGATCAGGTGGTTTTTGAAGAAGTGACTCCATTTTCAGGCTTCCGGATGTGCTCCAAGGCATATTATTGAGGACGTGGAAGAGAACACTTGCTGACAAAGCTCCTGGCAGCTTTACAGAACTTTAGTTTAATATTGTGTTAGTTCCCGTAACAGCTGATTTCAAGGCATTGCTCTCCTCAAGAGACTAATTTGATGAACAGAAGAAAGCTGGAAAAATGCTTGTTACTCATTATTTTTCACTTGTTGGTACTTTCTTTAGGGTTACTTTTAAAAAGAAGATTTCACTGATCACAAGCCAGTGGAAGACTTTCAGCCCAAGCAAGGGTGAAGACAGCTCTCTCCAAGAGCAGAGGAAGTCCCTGTGGAGAGAACCCGAGCTTGTTATCAGAACTTGTCGGCATGTCTAAACAAGGAGACGATTGCTACTTCTATTTCTATTCTACCTGTACCAAGGTATGGCTGGGTTTCTTTTGCTTTGCTTTGCTTTGTTTTTTTGTTGTTTTTTTTTTTGTTTTTTTTCATTTTTTTCAGGAAGGGGTAGAGTAGGAGGAGGAGGCACACTGGTCTTTGGTTAACGTGATAACCAGATAGATTCTGAATTCAATCGTGGCAACCTGAGGCAGTAGCATGGACGTTTTTGAGGCTGTACTATATTTTCCTTGTTGGTTTCCTTTTGGTTACAGGGAGACAACTGTTCCTTCCGCCACTGTGAAGCTGCTCTGGGGAACGAGACAGTCTGCACGCTGTGGCAGGAGGGTCGTTGTTTCAGGAATGTCTGCCGATTCAGACACATGGAAATCGATGTGAGTGCCTAAAGATGTGTTCTCAAAATAAATCAACAAAAGCATTTTTCAGTGCTGTAGGTGTGCTGATTGTGCTTTTGCAGGACAGAGTCCTTTGCTTTGGAATTACACTGGTTTCTGTTAGCAGGGGAGGGGGTGGGAGGAAGGAGAGGGAAATAAAATCAATGCCTTAGGTATGTCTTAGCAAGATTTTCTTTTATTAGACGCCGACAGTATTTTCTCAACAGATGCAGAATAACCGCTAACTAGACTGCTCAAACCTGCTGGAGCAGGGGGGTAATAAACAGGCTGTACTAGCCTCCTGAGAGCAGGCTTGATAATGATCTATCAGGTCTCTTGTGTCCCGGAGTCCTTCAGATAATGCTGTTCTAGCTGCCTGGGCTAGGAAGCAGTGGGGAAAGTTAAAGGTGCAGAAGAACGAAGTCTCCGAGAAGTAGTTCTGGATAGAGTTAACGTAGGCAATTTAAGATGTTCTTTTTCCCTCTGAATAATCCTAGTATAATCCTAGGTGTATTAGTTTAACCCACCCTAAACTGATGTCTGAGAGTGCCTGTCTTCTCAAACTGAATGATGACAAGGCTAAACGTGCATAGTGGTTACAGCTTCTGCAAACTTTGTGAATATGCCCGGAAATACTATACTTCCGTGATAAACTGACCTTTGGAATGATGTTTCAGCACTGTATTGTGACAGCCCTATCGCTGTCGTGACCTGGAACTGTGCATCTCTTTGCAAACCTTAGGTGCATGTTATCACGAGCTTGTCTTTCTTTCTGTCTTCAGAAAAAGCGCGCTGAGATTCCCTGCTACTGGGAGAAGCAGCCAGTGGGCTGTCAGAAAGCCAACTGTGCTTTTCATCACGCAAAGGGACGTTACATCGATGGCGTCTTCTTACCACCAAGCAAGAGTGAGTTTAGGTCCTTTTTCTTTAAGTATTGAAGAATTAATTTTGCATATTACTTAGTGGGTGCCAATAGTGTAGGAGACATCAGGTAACCGTTCATTTGTGAGTGCAGGAAAAGGTCTGCAGTCCTAGGTGGTCAGCTAAACCGAGTGTACTGCTGCTGTACTGCTGGTATTTGTTTTCTGCTTTCATGCTCAGCTTCTCTCTGCTTTGTGTGATATTTGCCTTGCAGTTTGCTTTCTGTTGTTTCGTCTTCTGCTGGGTGGTAGGGAGATGTGTTGTTGTTTGAAGGCAAGTCATTGTTCACGGTGTAAACAGTGGCGGGATGGGCAAAAGGAGATGCTGCATTCATTGCCTGTGCAGGTTATCTGCCTTAGCTACCATCTTCGTGCATTGTGGTCAAAGTTTTAAACTGCCATATTACTGATGATCCTCCTCTTCCTCTAGCTACACTGCCAAGTCCGCCTGAGTCCGCGGACGATGATTTGAAAGTGGCTCAGATGTCACTGCAGCAAAACAAACTTTCTGTCCAGTCCAATCCCTCTCCATAGCTAAGGCGGGTGATGAAAGTGGAAAACTCGGAAAATGTCCCAAGCCCTACACACCCTCCAGTTGTAATCAATGCTGCAGATGATGATGAAGATGATGATGGTGAGCATGGTTTGGTTCTTGGAAGGAATTTGTGCTGTAAATGATTGTGTAAGTCTTTGGTTCTTGGAAGGAATTTGTGCTGTAAATGATTGTGTAAGTCTTTGGTTCTTGGAAGGAATTTGTGCTGTAAATGAATGTCTAAATCACAGATGACCTGAGGTCTGACTAGCGATAGGGCAGGCAGTCCGCTCAGGTCACTGGTGGCTTTGTCTGGCAGTCAGTGGACAGAACCTGAAATGTTGGAGGAAAGCTTAGAACCACTCTTGGCTTTAGCTGGTCTGTTGTGTAAAGCTCTATGTGAAACTAGGAAGGAAATTCCTTTTTTTTTGTCTGAAGAGTAATATGTTGTGTAGTAGTTAAAGCTGCAGAGAGAATCTAGAGTCCTAGATGTTTTGTCCTAGGGTAGTCTACTTACGAGTTCATCAGGTCAGTGTAGCTGTATTAAAAAAAAAAAAAAAAAAACAACTTTTTTATAGGAACCATGGACTGAAGTGTCATTGCATGAGCTACATAATCACGAACAATCTGGCCTATGCATAACTGAATAGATTTTTCCCCTTCAGACCAGCTTTCTGCGGAAGGAGAAGAAACTAAAACTCCCGTCCAGCAACCAGCTGAGGAAGGCCAAAATGGATTACGGATGATTTCCACTCGGAAAGCCAGTGCTACTACTGCTAAACAAGGTATTCCAGCACCTGTAGTAGGATAAATCGGAAGGAGAACTTGACAATTAACTCAAAAGCAATGTGGCGTAAAAACACAACAGAATGTAGGGGTGCTGAATGGACTCGGTTATTTCCATGATCTCATTTCTCCCTGATACCATCATGTGCCCATTGGGTCAGAAAGTTGAACTCCTTTTCTTTCCTTTTG
Organism: Anser anser; assembly: GCF_964211835.1. Taxonomy (NCBI): domain Eukaryota; kingdom Metazoa; phylum Chordata; class Aves; order Anseriformes; family Anatidae; genus Anser; species Anser anser. The sequence goes on along the minus strand of NW_028153844.1, from coordinate 132,789 downwards.
GAGAACAAAACAGGGTCACAGCATGGAGTTTAAATGGCTGCACGTGCAGCCTGGCAACCACTGTTGAAAGCCATATCTAACGATAGAGGGATCTAATATCACGTAAATGGATTAAAATTAAAACTACAGTTTTTACCCTGAAGGGTGAAAGGAGGGGCAAAATGCCATTGATTCTATGGTTGTTTCACTTGTGAGGAGTGTTGACAGGCTTTATTCTAAATACTTCTGAAAGTTCCTGAGCACTAAGAAGCCTGAGGATCTGTGGTCCTCAGTGAGTGCCTCTAAGCCTTAGTCTCATTAACTGTTTTCTGTTTTCAGAGGACGGTCTGAATTTTGGAATAAAAACACTTGAAGAAATCAAATTGCAGAAAATGAAGGAAAAAACTAAGAGACACGGTGGTGAGTTAATATTCCCTGCTTCCTTACCCTGTTCACCTTCATCCTGTGTGATGATTTTTCTTTCAAAAAAAAACTCTTCCAGTAATACCGGGTAGCTGGCTATGCTTTGGTGAATCCAACTATTTTGCCAAAGAAGTGAAATTTGATTGGCTTCAGAATGGCAGGTGATGGTGGCTGGGAGCTGCTTGAGGGATAGACTTCCATGTTTAGCTGGGGGCATCGAGCAACCTGATTCTCAGCCAGCTGGTATTCTAGATGGGAATTCCAAGGGCAACCAGAGGCAAATTAGTCACCTCTCTTATTTGCATGCTCTGGTCACTGTATGTTTGACAGTAATGAATAATTAAAGTTTTTTGTTCTTCGTGATAGTTTTTTCTGTTTGGTAAACTTCCTTATGTTTTGCTTGCTCTGAGCAGAAGGTCCTTCAAGATCTTCTCTTCCTCCCGTCGATTCTATGATTTTTCCTGCTCCGGAAAAGGAAAATGTCCGGACAGTGGTGAGAACTGTGACACTGTCTACAGAGGAAGGTAATAATTCATGCTTTTGTTTTGATTTCATTACTCCTAAACTGGAAGGTTAAGCAAGAAGGAAGGCAATTCACCCCTGTTAGCCTCCTGGTGCTGCCGCCTTCTGTTCAAAACATGCTTTTATGCTGAAAGTCCCTGGTTGTACTGGAAAGCTTTGGTGCTCAGGTTAAGTGCAGTAGCAGGAGAAAGAAAAAAATGTGTCAGTATGCAAATAGGGGGATAACTGAAAAACAGGAGAGTAACGAGAAGAAAGAGCTCTAGAGGACAGTGCTATGTAAGAAGCAATTTCTGAAGCTTTAAAGAGGCTGACAGTGGCACGTGTGGACAGTAGTGCGATAGGAGTCTGTGTATAAATTATATTGTTTAGAGTTGTGCAAATTCCTTTGAAAGGGAAAGAAGTGAAGAAGTACTTCTACTCATAGACATTCACCTTAGAAAGGAATATTTCTCAGCATTTGTACCTAATAATATTCTGCTTGCTTATGCAGCTCTGTTCTGCACAAAGTATAGCTGTCAAGCAGACTCAGATTCATTCTCGACTACATTCAGCTGGAATTTGAGGCAAACACTGAGACTATGGATACTTTTTCTAAGTTAATTATAGTTGAAATGTGAGTTTGTGTGGTTTAGCTGTCAAAACAGTGCCTTGCTGGGTTTTTTTTGGACATGGGCTAACAGTATACTATTTCTATTGGCTACTGGTTTCTATGAAATAGAAAAATTTTACTTTTGTTTTAGGGGAGGAACCTGTGGTTCGACTAGATCTTGCTGAGAAACAAGGAAAACGGAAAGCCTCCGTGGGTAAGAACTTTTTATGAGCTGTTATTTAGGTGCCGCCTTCTCTATATGACTGCATTGAAGAGTATTTTTGACGTATGAGAGGAAAATGCATTGCAGTGGAGATCTGTGTTGACTGCAGAAATGGCAAAAAAACCATTTAGCAGCTGAAAGGCAATTTTATGAAAATATGCTTGAAAAATAGAAGCTTGTGGTTGACTGTTCTCAAATCTTCCTGCAAAGAAATGTTCTTAAAATATTCCTTGTTTTCTCTGTCTGAAGCTGATGTAAGCGCCCTTCCGGTGAAGCGCAGCCTTGCTGAAAGGCTGGGGAAGAAGGTGGAGGTTCCGGGAAATGCTGACAAAGCACCAAAGAGAGGTACAGCTACTAAACAGGCATCTGGATGTGATTCACGGGTTTTGTATTTAGGCTTTCTGTTTGTCCTTTTCCTGCGATGTTTCTTTTTGCATGTTGGCTGAGGTCTTAATCACCGGGATTCAAAGTTACCTTTCCTGCCTTGTTTTCGAATGTGAACACAAAGTTGACGTTTATGCAGCCTCCCTAATTTGGTCTTTTTCTGTTTTGCAGTTCAAGTTCCCAAGTCTGTGAAGGAGAGGCTAGGATTACCTTCTCAACGGACTAGTGCTGCGAAAGGTAACAACTGGCTATTAAATATACTTTCTCCTTCTTCCTTTCCGTGAACTTAGACCGTTTTCATACAGCCCTAAAAAGGAATTCAAATGAAAACAAAGAACTGATTCCTCTTGCTTGAGTGCTGAAGCTCTTCTGACAGCCACTATCAGAAATCTGCCTCTAGGTGTGTGTTTATTTTCCGCTTGTGCCTTGTCAAGGTTTTAAGCTGCTTCTGTGAACCATCATATACAATTAGAATAGAGCCACTGCCGGGAGCAGGAATTTGAAATGCAGTCTGAAAAAGTAATCAAGTAAACTAGCATTTCTGTGTAGCAACTCTCTCTGGATAGGGCTGGTCTTCAAAATACAACAAGTGGCTCAGAGGAGGAGGAGAATGTTAGGCTATTGTCCTAAGATGCGTTATTGGGAACGCTCAGGCTTAGTTTTCCTTAGTACTGTGACAAATTTTGGAGACTTAAACTATTGTTGGACTCTCTTTAAATGTTGGTGCTTCTCATTTCTTGATGATGACAGGGAAGGCTGCTAAGCCAAAGGGAGAGATCCATGTGAAAACACTGGAGGAAATCCGTCGTGAGAGAGCTCTTCAGAGACGAGAATGTCAAGCCAAAGCCCAGGCTGAATGGCATGGTAAAACCAAAGATCCCAGCGCAGGGGCAAAAATTGAGGGTGAGCCCAAGAAGCAGAGCGTGCTCACTCTTTCCGGGCCCAGCAAAGTGCAGTCGAAGGAGCCGGCAGGTAAAGCCAAGCCAGAAGGAGAAGTGCGTGTTAAAACCCTGGAAGAAATAAAGCGCGAGAAAGCTCTGCGGATGCAGCAGAGTGGAGGAAATGTGCCAGCTCCCCCAGCACAACCTGGACCTGCCCCAGCCGGGCAGAAATCGTTATGGAACACAAAGCTATCAGGTAATAAGATGCTTTAATACCTGCCCCGGTGAGGTGCTTCCCATATTGAGCAAGTTCCGTTTGCTCAGGATCTGCTTTGCTTTTTCCTTCAATGCAGAGGATAAAAGAGTTTAAGGCTACAAAGTTCAAAGGCAAAGAAGGGCCAGAACATGCAACCATGTCTGTTTTCGTTAATTACGTGATGGTATTCTGTATTTCCCACTAGAAAATTAACACATTGAGGGGCTTTTTAGTCTAATTTTGGTATTCTGTTTTTTTCTGCCATCTGTTTACGGTATGAAGTCCTCCCTGCGTTGAGTTCAAGTTCACCTTCCTCTTTGGCATGTGTTGCTTAACTTGACACGTGTATGTGTTTGTAAAGCATGCATCAGCGTCTTAATGTGGGGGGCCAGTTTCTGTCAAAAATGACAGAGGATCAAAGGCCTCGTTGTTAAGATTATATCAACTTTGTAAAATGAGATTGTGTGAGGGAGATAAGGAGGGCTTAAAGGCTGCATGCACTGCACATTGTAGCCTTTCTCTCTGTCTCATGGGACACGAGGAAATAAACACACAAAGAAAACAAGTACCCAGCCTTCTTTCGTTTCTTCTCCTGCCAGCCAGATGTTAGGTCAGGAATGGGAGACTAGAATATGACTCTACAAATTTGGATTTTGTAGAACAACTTAATAGATTTTGTGGGACATCACTGCAGGGGAGAGGAAGCTGGTACAACAGTTGCATACACTCTCTTGTCTTACTATACCTGCTGCTTTTCCTTTCCTAGAGGGAGCAAGACTTTAAATACAAAAGCTGTCAACATTTGTGAATCTTACTAGACTTCATACAACGTCTTAGAGTATTGCTTGCACTTGGGATCGCTCTGTGTCTGAGTTTCCCTCGTCCTGGATTATGATTTACTGTAGCTATTCAGTTCCTTTGTTCCTTTGTATGGATTGTTGGTAGACGGAGTTTACTATGTGGAAGATATTGCTGAGAATCCAGGCAATGGCAGTGTACTTCTGCTGGCCAAATACAGTTAACTGTGTAGACGGGCCGTGGAAATGAGGAAGAGAACGTGGATTTTTCATGAGGCAGAGCAAGACTGTATCAGTTCTCTCTTCCTTTTACTCTAGCCAACTTTAACATGTTTGCGAAGCCTTGGGATGGGAAAGTCGCTTCCCCCAAGAAGAAGGCACTGAAACGTAAGGCACCTGGCAGTTTTCCCTCTGCTGTAGCAGCTGTGAAGCCACGGACTGCCTCTGACGCTGACACAATGGGACCTCCAGCCAAAAAAGCAGCTATGGTAAGGACAGGGGCTAATGCAGAAATGGATCCCTTGTAAAATTTACACCCTCCTCTAGGAGAAAAGATGGAAAACTCAAAAGTTCTACAGGCTTTCTGTTTCCTTTTAAATCCAGTAGCTGCCTACAGAATTCTTGTAGTACCCTTCCATATTTATTAGATTAATGGCACTATTTACTTAGTCCTCTGTGATTCTGTGATTTCTCTGGTGTGGAGGATTTTGTCCATTAATGCTGTGTTCTTAAAAGACACAAGATCATTAGTAACCTCCAAGTGAATATTAACTTTCTTCAGGAGCACCTTGGTTTTGTATTTTGGCTAAGGCTCCGCAATGCCAGAGGAGAAGCAGCATGGAGGAAAAAGCTAGTAAGGAATCTTTTACCCATGAGTCCTAAATACTGTTTTGCTGCTTTCTAGGCTGTTCCAGCCACGCTGGAGCACGTCCCAGCCACCAGACTTGAAGAAAATCCCCAAAACAGGTGATGACCACAACTTGTTCTTTTTCTCAATCGGTGTATATCCCCAGTGAAACATAAGTTCTGTCACACGTGGGGAAAAAAGGAGGGTTCTGAGATAATTAAAGCCCAAATCCATCAGAGGAATAAGTCACGTGAAATGACTTTCTAGCAGCTAGCAGGAATGCTTAATTAGACTTACTTTCTTTAAATGCTGCAAGTCGGTACAGCTTTCCAGTGACTTCTTGCTCTGTCTGAATACCTAAATGAGGATGAGGTGAAGTTCTCCTACTTCCTCGTGAGGTGATAAATGATGAGTAGTGTCCTCTGCCTTTTGGTCCTCAAGAATGCCACCCGAACAAACATACAAGGTGACAAGAGTGCAGGGAGAGCAGAGGGAAGTGATGGCTGCAGATCAGCTTCCTGTAGTGGGGAGCAAACTCTGCTGAGTGTGCCGTGGGAAAAATGACTAACTTAGCAAACAGATATTTGCAGATGGAGACTTCTTACCATTTTTACAGGAAAATTAAGCAAGGTGGCAAAGTGCCTCTTGCTACAACAATTGAACCATCTTTGCTAGACTCCAGGTGCTCTGGCTTCACAGAGAAACCCCCAAACTGAAAAATGTACCTGCTAATATATTGGGCTCTAAATGTAGCCCTGGGTTAATTGAATAACAATCCCTGGGTAAGATTGAAGTGCAGGAGGGGTTGGCTACGGTTTTAAGAGCCGGTTTGCAGAAAAGGGATTTCCCGTTAAGAAATGGCATATACTGATTGTTCTCTTCCTTGCTCTGCCAAGACCTGAAGCACATCTTGGAAGCCAGGCAGAATCTGTGGAGCCAATGGAGTTCTCAAGCTCGACTTCAGCTTCTTCCCAGCTAGAAGAAGCAAGGACACGCCGGCTGAGTTCCACAGGCAACGCGCCCGTATCTGTAGACGAGGATTTAGAGACGCTACTTTGGGAACTCTCAGACGGCATACTGGAAGCCGAGCTCGACTTGGACCCAGGGAAGGATGAGGATGACCTCCTCCTTGAGCTTTCCAAGATGATTGATGATTGAACTGCATAGTCCTATGGTATATTAAAAAAAACAAACAAACAAAAAAAAAATACAACTCTTCTTCTTGTTGGATACCCCGAGGTGATCCTTTTTCGAACTGAGGCTTTGCAATGAGACTTAAAGCACAGTTGGAACTGGTAGAAATTGGCAGGATCTGCACTCAGTTGTCCTAAGTTTCCCTGCTGGTCAGAGTTAAGGTCTTGTGCATGGTTCCGTAACTATAGGTGGCTACCTTTGATATCAAGAGGACAAAGCACTTGTTTCTTTTGGCACAGAAAGATGACCATCGGCACGCTGCGGTGGCTGTGAATTGACGTAGTGATGGAGCGATGCTCTGAAGGCTTAAACGGAAAGCTTCTTCCTTCCCCCCCGCCTTGGCACAGCTCGATGTTGGGCACATTGTGAAGCCTGGGTGTTCTGATTTCTCGGACAGTTGATACCCAAATCCCGGAGTTACTATGTCAACTCTTGACTTTTATTTGTGTATGCCATTGTTTTGACTGTAATCTTTTCAGATGATGAAGCTGTAGGGGCGGGAGGGAGCAGAATAATTATTCTAGCGTTGTGGACCAAACATGCTGCCAGGAGTGGTGGTGGTGGGGTCAGCCCACCCGGCCTTACTTTCAATTATCAGGGATGATAAAATGGTGTGAAAAGCAGCAGCTCTGCGATACGGCTACGCTACCCCCACTCCCTTCTCTTGTGCTGTACCAAAGTTCCCCCAAGCTTTGGTTGGTGCTTTTTGCTGGTGACAGTAGGACTCCAGGGCGAGTAGTCGGGACTCTCCTGCAGTAACTGGGTCAATTAAGGGTTGGTTTAAGTGCCTCCTGGTTTTTAAAATTGCTCCCCTGAGCTGCTGGCTCTGCTGCCTGCTACAGCAAATGTTCGGGTGCCATCAGCGTCGCACTTGGGCGTGGGCACTGACCCTGCGGAGGAGAGCTGAGGCTCGGGTGTATTGTGTACCCTGCCGCCAGTGATCGTTTTCCCCTAGCAGATCTATTTTGAATCATTTCCCTAAATTTTAGAGGAACTTTAGGCTCTTTGTGCTATGATTTGTGAAGCTGTAGGGGCCCTCAGGCATTTGTTGCTGGCAGAGAAAAACCGCTTGTCGAATTTGTTGTAAATACTTTCTGTTTGGACAACAACGCCTGTGTGTGTGTGTGTGTGTGTGTGTGTGTACGTGCGTGCTTTGATGACCCCCTGCGACGCCCCAGCTCCGCGAGGGAAGCTTTGAAGCGGCTCTGCGAAAACCTCTGCGGAAGAAACTGCTGCTGGCGACTTGCGGAAAACGGACTCCACAATCAGTGAGATTGTAAAGTAGGTATGTTTATTCAGCGCTGGGCAGCACGGGAGGTCGTGGGCATGAAGATTGATGACTCTTCCTCGTCACCGCTAGTTGACCTCTTGTCTTTGCACAGACTCAGTTGCTCCTTGGCTCTTGTCCATCTGCAGGACCAGTTTCTCCCAGTTTCTTAAGATAGGCTCGCTCTCTTATTAGGAGACTGACCTTGGTAAGGGGCCCAAGGCTTCTTGCTTTAGTTAATTGGCACAATGCACCATAGTTAGCAAAGACACTAAGTAGCATCCTAGTTTAATGCCGTCAGCGCTCTATCTCTACTTGATAAGATTCTCCTAACTCCCTCTCTCACTGGAGCCCACGCAGCCCTCCGTCCTGCCGAAGGACTTCACGGGGACTTCTGCCGGCTCCGGGTGCCCGCACACAGACAGAAATGGCTTTGAGAGAAAACAATCAGGAGGAGGAGAGCTCAGAGACTGCGGCCGGCTTCGGCCACCTTCCCCTCGCTTTCCCTCTCCGTGTTCAAACCGAGCACTGTTCTGCCGTCAACCTTCGCTGCCTCTGCCCGCGGCGCTGGGCTTTCGCGTGTGCCATTGCTCCTCTACATATTTTATCCTTCCTTTTGTAAGGAATGGTCCAGCAATTCGTGTCACTAAGGGATTTGAAGGGTTAACATTGAGGCCCGGGTCTAGGTGATAAGAGAACAAAGGGGTTTTTAGGGAAAAGTGCTGACTACTGCAGGGGATGTTGCTAGAGTTTCTGAAATCCGGCGCAGAGGCTCCCAAACGAGGAGGAAGGGGGAGCTGAAGGACAATTGAAGGACAAAAGCCTGGGAGGAAGACAACCAGCATTCAGCCCGAGCAAGCCCCGAGAGACCACCAGAGACTGGTACGCAGGCGCCCCTGGGAGGGGTTTCGGATTCCGGAAACCAATTCTAATAACCCTGCCTCTTCTCGAAGTAGTAATGAATATGTATTAGCCTGGGAGCATCAAAACCAGCCGCCTTAAGTAACAGGTGTGCGTCCTGGGGGAGCAGAGACTCCCGGCGCACCCAGCGCTGCTTGCTTGCCTCTATTCGTTTAATAAATTGTAAACTTTGATTGTAATCCTATTTGGATTTATAACAGCCATTTATAACACTTTTTATATTTGTATTTTATTTAAGGCTGTCTTGCCCCCCTCCCCCCCCCAGCCTCGCTGCTCACCAATAAAGCTGGCGCAGGGACTCCTGCCTGCGACCATAGAGGCGCAGGGACTCCTGCCTGCGACCATAGAGACGCGGTCCTCCCGGCCTGCTAGAGCGGCCCGCCACGCTCCTCCAGCATCCCAGCGTCCCTTGCGCGCTCCCGCCCGGCCTCAGGGGCTTCCGGAGGCGGCCCAGCAGGGGCGGCGGGAGCAGCGAGGCGGCGGCAGCCATGGCGTACCGCGGGCAGGACCAGAAGGTGCAGACGGTGATGGTGCAGCCCATCGTAGCCTTCCTGCGGCTGGGGAGCGACGGGGGAGCGGGTGGGGGGCGGCCCGGGCCTCAGGGGTCTCGGCCCGGGCCTTGAGGCCTTGTCCCGGGGCCCTGGGGCCTCGTTGCAGGGTTTGAGGCCTTGTCTTGAGGCCTTGTCCCGGGCCTGGAGCTCTTGTCCCCGTGCTGAGCCCTTCACGCAGTGCCCCAGAACCTCATCTTCCGCTACCTGCAGAGCGTGAGTAGCGCGGGGAGAGGACGGGGAGGGGATGGGGATGGGGATTTGGGGGGGGTGGGGGGAGCGGGGAGGGTCCGGGGATCTCCCTCGCTGAGTTTTCGGCTCCCACCCGTTGCTCGGGGCAGGTTTGTGGGGAATGGAGAGCTGTGCGGCGTGCTGGTGGGTACAAGGAGCTGCTGCGCAGCCCGGCGTTTCCCCCTCGTGTTAACGGGAGTGGGATCGTGCAGCCGGGCGTGCAGGAGTGTTCCCTTGTGACTGGAAACGTGTCCTTCAGCAAACGTGTAGTATTCACCCAGTCATATAAGACTCTAAAATGTCAGACTGTTAATTGAAACTGCCCCTGAGAGTTGCTCCTTGGAGTGTTTGGGAGCTCTAGCGGCTATGGTTAGCGGGTATTTCTGAACACACGAGAGAGAACAAAACTGCTCGCGGTGTTTGTGTTCCAATTTACTCTCCTCCTTCGTTCTGCAGAGCTCGAGGATCCAGGTGTGGCTGAGCAAGTGAACGTGCGGATAGAAGGCTGCATCATCGTGAGTGTCAGCATGACCCCACGTTACATCGTTAGTTTGTTTTCCCTCATTCACAATCCTATTTTTTCTTGTCAAGAAAAACTAGCCCAAGGGAAAAAAGAAATCGTGCTTCTCTAACAATTAGTCTTCGTTGTCCAGCCTGGGTCAGCAAAGCTGACGATGGTTCGTGTTGTTGCTGAACTAATTGCCACTGTTGCCGATTTCTAGGGCTTTGACGAGTACGTGAATTTGGCGCTGGACGACGCAGAGGAGATTCACTCCAAGACAAAATCAAGGAAACAGCTGGGTGTGTCGTGTGTCTGTGCAACCCGAGTGACGCGCGGTCTGAAACCTGCCCGGGTGAGCCTTCTAGGTAGCAGCACTGAGACGTACCAACCGTGTGACGAGCCTTGCTGTTGAAGTTCAGTGAGCAATTCCTGGCTACATCTCTGTCCCTGATGATTTTTGAGCTGCTGATTTTGCTGGATGAAGGAGAATCTGTCCCTGCCTGAGACCGGTTCTGGTCTTTGAAACGTGTAATACCAGGCGGCCTGCACTCTGCATGATGGGCAAAACCCTGCTCAACCACACAAAACACTTTCTGAAAACACGAGATTATTCTCAGGTTCTGGGCTCTCTCTAATCCCCTCTTTCCCTTCTCTTTGCTGCAGGCCGGATCGTGTTAAAAGGGGACAACATCACTCTTCTACAGAGCGTTTCTAAGTAGAATTTGCCATCCTTAGAAGAAAGGTGGCTGCCGTGCTGCGGAGTGACTGAGTGCCAGGGGAACGCGGCCCGCTGGTAGATAGGAAGTTATTTGTAACTGGGGTTGCATGCTGAGGTCAAAAGTCTTTCCTTTGTGGGAGCGAGTTGTTTGTAGCTTGAAACAATACGTGATGTATTTCACAAATAGCCATTTTTCACATTAACTGTAAATGTAAACCACAAATCTGCTTGTTTTCAGTCTCTTCCTTCTGTGAATGGAGAAGGAGGAGAAATATAGAAGCGTGGGCTTTTCTTTTTGCTGTGGATCTGATAAGTTTCGATAACGCTATGTGCTTTCTTGACCATTACATCTGCATTATGTGGCCAGGGTGGACTCGTTCAGGGCACGGAAGCCCCACACAGTCCTTGAGCTAGCAGGGTGCTAAGGAGGGTGTTGGAGATTTTGCATACAATTGCAGCCCTTTGTTGCTGCAGTGACAGGTTCCTCAGATTCTTTCTAAACAGGGTTTAGCTTGTTGAGAATCTTTTTGGGAGTGTTTATTGTGGATCAGTCAGTAAAAGTATCTTAGTGGGCCCGTGAGGGATTTGGGGCTGTGGTGCAGTAACCCAGTGTTTACAAGTGTTACTGCTATGCATGCTTGTCCAATAACGTCTCCAGATCAGAGAGTGAGAGCGGGCAACTGGTTTGGATTAAATCTGTCACTTCTTGCTGCTTTGGACAGAGCCTGTAGATTAAACCCTTGTGCTGTTCAATAAGCTGGGGTATCAGATGTGTCGGTTGGGTTTTTATCATTTGATTTATTTTTTTTATCCGTTTGGAGATCTGTCTTTTCTATTTAAGTTTCCCCAAGAGAGCTGAGTTGCTTGATGCATCGACCAAAGAGAAGTTCCCCGGCTGACTTGGGACAGCCAGTCCCCTCGTTTTTCTGATCACAAAAAAAAAAAAAAAGGAAAAAAAAAAGAAAAAAATCGAAGAAGAAAAATTTTGACTGTAACTGTAACTCAGAAACTAAGATTACCTAAATGGAGAGAAATGAATTTTGATGCACAGGCTGTGCTAGAAATCTGTTAATCAGCATTCAGTTTTTCAAAACTTCAATTTGTGTATCATCATCACGAAAATTAATAAATTCAAGGTGGGAGATCCTTTCCTGAAAGGGAAGGACAGAAATACGAGTCTTGCTGTGGGGCCTACCCAGCGCAGTTCTGCCATTCCGAGAAGTAATACGTCAGGAGTGTCACAGCAGACGTTCCCAGGAAGAAACCTTTGAGGGGCAGCATGACACACTTGATTGGCTAAAGCAGCTTCAGCTGGACAGCCTGCTGCCGGGATGGGTAATTCTAAGTTGTGTTCAAGTTGCTGAGTTCCTTTCAGCATGTAGTAAAGATGTAACGTGCCGATGTCGTTTGGGAACAGGAGGCATTACGTGTCACCAGCAGTGGGCACGTAGGGAACAAAACAGTATCTTACGAGGTCCTCCACATCTGCCTTTCATTTTGTCCTTGGTTTGCCAGCTGGAGCTTTCAGGAGGTGAGGAAGGAGGCTGTCCCAGTGAATAGTTCAGGTGTTGCAGGGTATTTGTGATGCAGTGCTTGTAAAATTTACCTGCCCGCATCTCCTGTTACAGGCAGCCCCCCGCGGGCCCTGTGAGATGGGGAGCTGCTGCCCGGGGTTAGGCCCAAGGTGCCCTGTCAGGCCCAGGGCCGCCCTTCCCCTTCCCCTCGCCCTGCCCTTCCCTCCCGCTCCTCAGCCCTTGCTCAGGCCTTTTGGGCCGTCTGGCCGTCCATCTGGCCGTCTGTCCATCCATCCGGCCGTCTGGCCGTCCATCTGGCCCTGTGTCCCTCCATCCCACCGCCCTGCCCCGTCCCCGCCGTCTCCCTAGGGAAGCAAAGAGTCCCTGGGCTGCCTTCAGGGGGGAGGTTCTGCTCAGGAAAATAAAGCTTCCCCCTTAACGGGCGCCTTGCGAGTTATTTTGAGTTCCAACCTTCTGCCTTCCTTTCGTAGCAGTGCCTCTGAGGGGTGCGCTGTAAGGTAGCCGTCATCTGGCGCGCTGCTCCTGCGTTTCCCAAAGGAACTGCCTTCAGGATCTGACTAACTCTGGATGCACGCGGTTGTCACCTTAATTTCTCCGTTAGTTTGCTGAAAACAACCCGCTTGGGTGACCTTTGTGTTTGTTTCTTCAAACTTGGATCGAGGAGGTCTCTGTTTCCTTATGTTGATGTTCACGACGAAAGTGCAGAAGGGATGCTTACTGTTGCCCGGGTCAGTCCTGTTGCCAGGATGGGAATGTTTAGCCTACCGGCCCTCTGGTGCTGTTAGGCTGCACTCGGAGTGTGAGCTCTGGGCCTTATTTGGAAAAGACTGCGTTATTTGAGTGTACAAACCCGAGATATTCTGCGGATAGGTGATTCTCAAACCACGTCAGAACCACCGCTGTGACGTGTGCTGGAGTCGGACGCGCGTTTGACTGATCAGGCGGAGCAGGTGAATTGAATTTGTTGCTGGATGGCGAGGTGTTCTGGGGGAAGAGCTAGTCTAAGGAAAACTTCCTCTTACTGCCCCTTCCCATCTCAAATGGCCACTGCCTGGGGAAATTGCTTCTTTATGACATTAACTACAATGTTACAGTGAGGATGAGGAATCATCATTACTCCCATAGTTATTTGCTGCCAGGCCGCAGCGTTGATTTCAGAGATTTTAAAAAAAAAAAAAAACAGGAAAAAGAAAGGAAGTATGTATTCTTTCACATACTCTCTTTTCCCTGAGAGTAAATGTTGTAGCTTCAGCAGTACCCTTCCTCTGGAAACGATTCCCAGTGCCTGCTCAGACACTGGGGAGTAAAATGACAGAACAATGGAGGAGAGCCACCCGATATAAAGAAAGGAAAAAAGGGGTTATGGATGAAGGGAAAGCAACTACATAAAAAATTGGTGCTATCTAAAAATTGGTTAACGGTTTGGGACCTGCAGGTGCTGCCTACACGTGCGTGTGTTGCAGTCGTGCCTGTTGCCACTGCGCAAAATGGAGAGAGCTTCTTTGTCGAATGCAGCACGTTAAAGAATGCGCCATCCCTCGTGTGGGACTTCTTCCCCATTGATCTGTGGTTTACCTGAAGGTTTACCATAACCTACATAAGTTTCAAAAGCAAGCAAACAACCAACCAAAAAACAACACCAACATTAAAGAGTGGCAAGGCAGATGCTCATCTGGGGACTCTGACTCATCGGTGACATCACCAAGCAAAGCATTGTGAGCGCTTCGGGTCGGGGCTGCTGTGGCGAGCCTCGCAGCCGGGAGGGAGAGCGGGTACGGTTCGCCTCTGGTGGGTCTGTGTCAGCCCTCTGCCCTGGTGGCTTCGTTAGCAGTGAGAGTTTGACTGCTGTGTTCCCAGCTTTCGCTTCTGCACCGACCGTGTGGCAGAGCCCGCAAGCTGCTTCCTCGGCTGGAAGAGGAAGAGGAGTGACCTCAACTGTGCCGAGGTAAAGCAGAACCGTTGAAAAGATTTGTCAAAGATGCGGCTGGTACCAGCGCAGCCGCTGCAGCTGCAGCAGGTCCTGGAGCATTGGAGAAGATAGAGAGGGGTTTCTTCGTGAAAAGAATGCTGTGAAAGTGTTTTCACGCCAGAAATTAGGAGAAGCGCCTCTGTTGTTTGGATATCCTCTATTGACCTGGCACACGGGCATTACAGCATACCTGGCACACTCTTTGTATTGTTTGTAAAAGAAAAAAAAAAAAAAAGTGTTTTAGGGCAGGCCAAAAACCTGCCTTGGCACTTCCACATCGCAGCAGTGCTTGCAGGCCGTGCATCCTGGATGCCAGGCAAGGATCTAAATCCGATGGTGCTGTTGGTAACGTGAAGTTCAGGAAGCACTTCTGGTTTTTTCTGCTCTTCCATGTGAATTTTTGCCCTGTGAAGGTGGTGTACTGAGCTCTTTTCTTACCAACAAATAGGTTTAAAAGCAGTTACAGCAAGGATGAGCTGTGTTAGCAGGAGGCTGTTCTGTGCTTTGACCATGGGAAGATGAATGGTTTACCTATGCACCGTTAAATATAATTTGACACCTAGCACACAACACTTGCAGCCTGTGGGGTGCTTTAACAAGCAGGTAAATCAGCGGAGACTGTTTTGCAGCAAGGCTGATGCTGGGTGATTAAAAAGCAGGGTCACAACAAGGAGTTTATGCTGTTCTTTCTTGCTTGTCATCCGACTGTCCGCTTACACTGTTCTAAAAATAAAAAACCACCAAAACGGGGTAAGCATCTTTAATACCTTTATTATAAATGGAAGGCACAAAACAGGCCAGCAACAGAGACTGTCCAAGAGAAAGACTTTGCGCTTTATAAACAAACAAGAAATTACCCTTAGGTAGGTGTGATAATCCTTCCCTAATGCATTTTTTGGAGTGCAAAAATATTTTGTTCCCTTCTTGCTCTTCTCTCCAGGACAAAGGCAGAATAGCCAACTGGAAAGTTAGACCAGGGAGGTCAGTTTGTTCCGTACTGAGAAAGACAAGCCTGTAAAACAAACTAGGCAGGTTTTCTTTGGACTAGTTATCTTCCTTCAGCAAAGGCAAAGTTTATGACACTTGTTGGCATGTATTTCCAGACCCCCAGCTACCGTGACTGTAGTGCATCTGTAATTCTTTTGTACAAAAAGAGTTCAAAATCTCGTAACGCAAAAACTTTACTAGCACCCTGGAGAAAAAAGAAATCTAAAAATCTTGCCAACTTCTATTACAGACCTGCTGAGTGCACCAGAGTTACTCATTTTTATTCAGGCTTTCAGGGGCTAGTTCAGTTGGTTTCTGTTCAGCACTTGGATCGCCATATTGGCAGATGTCAGTTTAAAAAAAAAAAAAAAAGCTTTGGAGATCTTTTTTAAAATGAGACTGCTTTTTATGGCATTTAGGGCTGTGAGGTATCCTTGGTTTTTGCTTTCTTCCCATTCCTTAGACCAGATCCATTCATATCCTGAACAGCGTTCTGGGTCTGTTCAGGAAAATGGAAGGCAACAAGCAAAATGATGAGCTCCTTGGGCATTCAAAAGAGCTCAGTCTGGAAAAGATTTCAAGTCCAACTTCCATGCTAAGGAGCACCAGTAATTTTTAGAAGTAGATGCAGAGGAATCTGCATGGCACTAAGTGTGTTTCTGAAGGTGCTAAAGGTCAGAAGTGACGATTCCTCTCAATACTAAAGAAGAGAAGGAAACCTTGCACTTAACTACTGTTTTTATTCCCTTTGTCAAGCAGTCAAAACCAACAACTAATACGGGAACCCAACTTTTCCCCTCTTTACTTTAGATTTGGGAAAATTCCCTGCCAAAATAATACTTCCTGGAAAATTCACTAGTGTTTGTGTGAGTAAAAGGTTCCAACCTTTTATTATTAATTTGTAAGAACTATTTCATCCGCTTTTGTCCAGAAGAGTCAGAAATAATTTGCACAGAAATGTGCAGCATTTTAATGAAAGGATTCAGAATCACTCTAATTTGAACTTTATCTGGTCTGGTTGCAGGTTTTATGACATTTAGTGTCCTAAAAAAAAAATCAAAATATCTGACTTCACATCAGAAAAAAAAAACCTGCTTGTGGCTAAATAAAATCTGTTGCAGCTCTGGTCATTGAAAAATCATTGGCTGTTAAATTGGACCTAAGTCATCTTTTCTAACCTTTCATGATCTTGCAGCAATGGATGATGATGGATATATGGATTAGGGAACAGCACGTGATGGCAAACCTGTGGTATTTGCTACAGCGCAGAAAGAAAACAAATTGCTTCCAAAAAATCAAACTAATTCAAAATTCTTGGTATCATGCAGCCATGCCACTGGCAAAGTGAGCATTGCCCTGCCTCTCAAAGCTTGCTGTATCCTTGATCTGCTGTCTTCCTGCTGTTAATTGATTGCAAGTCTACGTGTCTGATCAGGGCTACGAGTTGTTCTCGATATGGATACCATACGACATATACTGTGCACGCTTGTGTGTATAGATATGTTTATCCTGTATGCATGTACATATTTGATCTGGATAGGCTGGAGCGATGGGCTGAGGTCAACTGTATGAAGATCAACAAGGCCAAGTGCCGGGTCCTGCACCTGGGGCGCAACAACCCCAAGCAGAGCTACAGGCTGGGAGATGAGTGGCTGGAAAGCTGCCTGGCCGAGAAGGACCTGGGAGTGTTGGTTGACAGTCGGCTGAATATGAGCCAGCAGTGTGCCCAGGTGGCCAAGAAGGCCAACAGCATCCTGGCCTGTATAAGAAGCAGTGTGGCCAGCAGGTCTAGGGAAGTGATTGTGCCCCTGTACTCGGCTCTGGTGAGGCCGCACCTTGAGTACTGTGTTCAGTTTTGGGCCCCTCGCTACAGGAAGGACATGGACGTGCTCGAGCGAGTCCAGAGAAGGGCGACCAAGCTGGTGAGGGGTCTGGAGAACAAGTCTTACGAGGAGCGGCTGAGGGAGCTGGGCTTGTTCAGCCTGGAGAAGAGGAGGCTCAGGGGCGACCTCATCGCTCTCTACAGTTACCTTAAAGGAGGCTGTAAAGAGGTGGGGGTTGGTCTGTTCTCCTACGTGCCTGGTGACAGGACGAGGGGGAATGGGCAAAAGTTGCGACAGGGGAGTTTTAGGTTGGATGTTAGGAAGTACTTCTTTACCGAAAGGGTTATTAAGCATTGGAACGGGCTGCCCAGGGAGGTGGTGGAGTCACCATCCCTGGAGGTCTTTAAAAGACGTTTAGATGTAGAGCTTAGCGATATGGTTTAGTGGAGTACTTAGTGTTAGGTCGGAGGTTGGACTCGATGATCTTGAGGTCTCTTCCAACCTAGAAATCCGTGATACTGTGTGATACATACGTATGCATATTTGTGTGCTGGCCCCCAGATCACTCATGGTATAAAGCATTGGCCTCGAAGGCATACTCATCAAAATATTTGGTAGATCCTCCATTTTTTTCTAGTTCCCTCAAAATGAGAGAGTTTTTACGCGCTCTCTGTGTCAAAAAGGCAAAACTTCTGATTTCCACTGTCGCTCTCGCTAACTTTCTATCACTCACTCCTCGTGTGTGTGTCTAAACACATATGTGTGTATGCGTATGCACATTTGTGTATTTCTGTGCACTGGTGTGTTTTTTGCTGTACAGGTAATAAAGACGGGGAAAGGTTTTAGTGTTTTCTTAATAGGTGAAGAAATCTTGAAGACCAGAGATTGGAACATACTGAATTTTGAATTAAAAAAAAAAAAAAAAGTCAAATTTTCTGGCTGTGGAAGATGGAGCCTCATTTTTGCAGCCACTTTGAATCACGAGTTCATCTCTAAATGCACTGGGTTTTTTTGTTTTCGTTTTGTTTTGTGTTTTTTTTTTTTTGGTTTTTATTTTTTGAAGAGCTAACTAACCCTGGCTGTCTCCAGTCTGAGAGAGTGTTCAGATGGACTTGCTTCCTCCATTAGTTATAAGCTGTTTAAAAGCACATCCTATGTTTGAATTGTGGATGAGAGGCTCCCTTGGCAAAGTGAGGAGGCAAATTCTTCCTACCCCTTTATCATTAATTCACGGATTCAGTGTTGGTTCGGCCTCCAGGAGAAGTTAACTGGAAGTCTTTGAAGATCGATAACTTTGCTGAGGTTGTCCAGGTAGGTGAACTCGAAGACCCACAGTGACTGGAACGTGCTATTTAATGCGTCATACTGCGTTCTGTAGAAGTTACTCGTAGCCATAGTTGATCATTGCCTTGCATGTATGATCAGGTGGTTTTTGAAGAAGTGACTCCATTTTCAGGCTTCCGGATGTGCTCCAAGGCATATTATTGAGGACGTGGAAGAGAACACTTGCTGACAAAGCTCCTGGCAGCTTTACAGAACTTTAGTTTAATATTGTGTTAGTTCCCGTAACAGCTGATTTCAAGGCATTGCTCTCCTCAAGAGACTAATTTGATGAACAGAAGAAAGCTGGAAAAATGCTTGTTACTCATTATTTTTCACTTGTTGGTACTTTCTTTAGGGTTACTTTTAAAAAGAAGATTTCACTGATCACAAGCCAGTGGAAGACTTTCAGCCCAAGCAAGGGTGAAGACAGCTCTCTCCAAGAGCAGAGGAAGTCCCTGTGGAGAGAACCCGAGCTTGTTATCAGAACTTGTCGGCATGTCTAAACAAGGAGACGATTGCTACTTCTATTTCTATTCTACCTGTACCAAGGTATGGCTGGGTTTCTTTTGCTTTGCTTTGCTTTGTTTTTTTGTTGTTTTTTTTTTTGTTTTTTTTCATTTTTTTCAGGAAGGGGTAGAGTAGGAGGAGGAGGCACACTGGTCTTTGGTTAACGTGATAACCAGATAGATTCTGAATTCAATCGTGGCAACCTGAGGCAGTAGCATGGACGTTTTTGAGGCTGTACTATATTTTCCTTGTTGGTTTCCTTTTGGTTACAGGGAGACAACTGTTCCTTCCGCCACTGTGAAGCTGCTCTGGGGAACGAGACAGTCTGCACGCTGTGGCAGGAGGGTCGTTGTTTCAGGAATGTCTGCCGATTCAGACACATGGAAATCGATGTGAGTGCCTAAAGATGTGTTCTCAAAATAAATCAACAAAAGCATTTTTCAGTGCTGTAGGTGTGCTGATTGTGCTTTTGCAGGACAGAGTCCTTTGCTTTGGAATTACACTGGTTTCTGTTAGCAGGGGAGGGGGTGGGAGGAAGGAGAGGGAAATAAAATCAATGCCTTAGGTATGTCTTAGCAAGATTTTCTTTTATTAGACGCCGACAGTATTTTCTCAACAGATGCAGAATAACCGCTAACTAGACTGCTCAAACCTGCTGGAGCAGGGGGGTAATAAACAGGCTGTACTAGCCTCCTGAGAGCAGGCTTGATAATGATCTATCAGGTCTCTTGTGTCCCGGAGTCCTTCAGATAATGCTGTTCTAGCTGCCTGGGCTAGGAAGCAGTGGGGAAAGTTAAAGGTGCAGAAGAACGAAGTCTCCGAGAAGTAGTTCTGGATAGAGTTAACGTAGGCAATTTAAGATGTTCTTTTTCCCTCTGAATAATCCTAGTATAATCCTAGGTGTATTAGTTTAACCCACCCTAAACTGATGTCTGAGAGTGCCTGTCTTCTCAAACTGAATGATGACAAGGCTAAACGTGCATAGTGGTTACAGCTTCTGCAAACTTTGTGAATATGCCCGGAAATACTATACTTCCGTGATAAACTGACCTTTGGAATGATGTTTCAGCACTGTATTGTGACAGCCCTATCGCTGTCGTGACCTGGAACTGTGCATCTCTTTGCAAACCTTAGGTGCATGTTATCACGAGCTTGTCTTTCTTTCTGTCTTCAGAAAAAGCGCGCTGAGATTCCCTGCTACTGGGAGAAGCAGCCAGTGGGCTGTCAGAAAGCCAACTGTGCTTTTCATCACGCAAAGGGACGTTACATCGATGGCGTCTTCTTACCACCAAGCAAGAGTGAGTTTAGGTCCTTTTTCTTTAAGTATTGAAGAATTAATTTTGCATATTACTTAGTGGGTGCCAATAGTGTAGGAGACATCAGGTAACCGTTCATTTGTGAGTGCAGGAAAAGGTCTGCAGTCCTAGGTGGTCAGCTAAACCGAGTGTACTGCTGCTGTACTGCTGGTATTTGTTTTCTGCTTTCATGCTCAGCTTCTCTCTGCTTTGTGTGATATTTGCCTTGCAGTTTGCTTTCTGTTGTTTCGTCTTCTGCTGGGTGGTAGGGAGATGTGTTGTTGTTTGAAGGCAAGTCATTGTTCACGGTGTAAACAGTGGCGGGATGGGCAAAAGGAGATGCTGCATTCATTGCCTGTGCAGGTTATCTGCCTTAGCTACCATCTTCGTGCATTGTGGTCAAAGTTTTAAACTGCCATATTACTGATGATCCTCCTCTTCCTCTAGCTACACTGCCAAGTCCGCCTGAGTCCGCGGACGATGATTTGAAAGTGGCTCAGATGTCACTGCAGCAAAACAAACTTTCTGTCCAGTCCAATCCCTCTCCATAGCTAAGGCGGGTGATGAAAGTGGAAAACTCGGAAAATGTCCCAAGCCCTACACACCCTCCAGTTGTAATCAATGCTGCAGATGATGATGAAGATGATGATGGTGAGCATGGTTTGGTTCTTGGAAGGAATTTGTGCTGTAAATGATTGTGTAAGTCTTTGGTTCTTGGAAGGAATTTGTGCTGTAAATGATTGTGTAAGTCTTTGGTTCTTGGAAGGAATTTGTGCTGTAAATGAATGTATAAATCACAGATGACCTGAGGTCTGACTAGCGATAGGGCAGGCAGTCCGCTCAGGTCACTGGTGGCTTTGTCTGGCAGTCAGTGGACAGAACCTGAAATGTTGGAGGAAAGCTTAGAACCACTCTTGGCTTTAGCTGGTCTGTTGTGTAAAGCTCTATGTGAAACTAGGAAGGAAATTCCTTTTTTTTTGTCTGAAGAGTAATATGTTGTGTAGTAGTTAAAGCTGCAGAGAGAATCTAGAGTCCTAGATGTTTTGTCCTAGGGTAGTCTACTTACGAGTTCATCAGGTCAGTGTAGCTGTATTAAAAAAAAAAAAAAAAAAACAACTTTTTTATAGGAACCATGGACTGAAGTGTCATTGCATGAGCTACATAATCACGAACAATCTGGCCTATGCATAACTGAATAGATTTTTCCCCTTCAGACCAGCTTTCTGCGGAAGGAGAAGAAACTAAAACTCCCGTCCAGCAACCAGCTGAGGAAGGCCAAAATGGATTACGGATGATTTCCACTCGGAAAGCCAGTGCTACTACTGCTAAACAAGGTATTCCAGCACCTGTAGTAGGATAAATCGGAAGGAGAACTTGACAATTAACTCAAAAGCAATGTGGCGTAAAAACACAACAGAATGTAGGGGTGCTGAATGGACTCGGTTATTTCCATGATCTCATTTCTCCCTGATACCATCATGTGCCCATTGGGTCAGAAAGTTGAACTCCTTTTCTTTCCTTTTGGAGAACAAAACAGGGTCACAGCATGGAGTTTAAATGGCTGCACGTGCAGCCTGGCAACCACTGTTGAAAGCCATATCTAACGATAGAGGGATCTAATATCACGTAAATGGATTAAAATTAAAACTACAGTTTTTACCCTGAAGGGTGAAAGGAGGGGCAAAATGCCATTGATTCTATGGTTGTTTCACTTGTGAGGAGTGTTGACAGGCTTTATTCTAAATACTTCTGAAAGTTCCTGAGCACTAAGAAGCCTGAGGATCTGTGGTCCTCAGTGAGTGCCTCTAAGCCTTAGTCTCATTAACTGTTTTCTGTTTTCAGAGGACGGTCTGAATTTTGGAATAAAAACACTTGAAGAAATCAAATTGCAGAAAATGAAGGAAAAAACTAAGAGACACGGTGGTGAGTTAATATTCCCTGCTTCCTTACCCGGTTCACCTTCATCCTGTGTGATGATTTTTCTTTCAAAAAAAAACTCTTCCAGTAATACCGGGTAGCTGGCTATGCTTTGGTGAATCCAACTATTTTGCCAAAGAAGTGAAATTTGATTGGCTTCAGAATGGCAGGTGATGGTGGCTGGGAGCTGCTTGAGGGATAGACTTCCATGTTTAGCTGGGGGCATCGAGCAACCTGATTCTCAGCCAGCTGGTATTCTAGATGGGAATTCCAAGGGCAACCAGAGGCAAATTAGTCACCTCTCTTATTTGCATGCTCTGGTCACTGTATGTTTGACAGTAATGAATAATTAAAGTTTTTTGTTCTTCGTGATAGTTTTTTCTGTTTGGTAAACTTCCTTATGTTTTGCTTGCTCTGAGCAGAAGGTCCTTCAAGATCTTCTCTTCCTCCCGTCGATTCTATGATTTTTCCTGCTCCGGAAAAGGAAAATGTCCGGACAGTGGTGAGAACTGTGACACTGTCTACAGAGGAAGGTAATAATTCATGCTTTTGTTTTGATTTCATTACTCCTAAACTGGAAGGTTAAGCAAGAAGGAAGGCAATTCACCCCTGTTAGCCTCCTGGTGCTGCCGCCTTCTGTTCAAAACATGCTTTTATGCTGAAAGTCCCTGGTTGTACTGGAAAGCTTTGGTGCTCAGGTTAAGTGCAGTAGCAGGAGAAAGAAAAAAATGTGTCAGTATGCAAATAGGGGGATAACTGAAAAACAGGAGAGTAACGAGAAGAAAGAGCTCTAGAGGACAGTGCTATGTAAGAAGCAATTTCTGAAGCTTTAAAGAGGCTGACAGTGGCACGTGTGGACAGTAGTGCGATAGGAGTCTGTGTATAAATTATATTGTTTAGAGTTGTGCAAATTCCTTTGAAAGGGAAAGAAGTGAAGAAGTACTTCTACTCATAGACATTCACCTTAGAAAGGAATATTTCTCAGCATTTGTACCTAATAATATTCTGCTTGCTTATGCAGCTCTGTTCTGCACAAAGTATAGCTGTCAAGCAGACTCAGATTCATTCTCGACTACATTCAGCTGGAATTTGAGGCAAACACTGAGACTATGGATACTTTTTCTAAGTTAATTATAGTTGAAATGTGAGTTTGTGTGGTTTAGCTGTCAAAACAGTGCCTTGCTGGGTTTTTTTTGGACATGGGCTAACAGTATACTATTTCTATTGGCTACTGGTTTCTATGAAATAGAAAAATTTTACTTTTGTTTTAGGGGAGGAACCTGTGGTTCGACTAGATCTTGCTGAGAAACAAGGAAAACGGAAAGCCTCCGTGGGTAAGAACTTTTTATGAGCTGTTATTTAGGTGCCGCCTTCTCTATATGACTGCATTGAAGAGTATTTTTGACGTATGAGAGGAAAATGCATTGCAGTGGAGATCTGTGTTGACTGCAGAAATGGCAAAAAAACCATTTAGCAGCTGAAAGGCAATTTTATGAAAATATGCTTGAAAAATAGAAGCTTGTGGTTGACTGTTCTCAAATCTTCCTGCAAAGAAATGTTCTTAAAATATTCCTTGTTTTCTCTGTCTGAAGCTGATGTAAGCGCCCTTCCGGTGAAGCGCAGCCTTGCTGAAAGGCTGGGGAAGAAGGTGGAGGTTCCGGGAAATGCTGACAAAGCACCAAAGAGAGGTACAGCTACTAAACAGGCATCTGGATGTGATTCACGGGTTTTGTATTTAGGCTTTCTGTTTGTCCTTTTCCTGCGATGTTTCTTTTTGCATGTTGGCTGAGGTCTTAATCACCGGGATTCAAAGTTACCTTTCCTGCCTTGTTTTCGAATGTGAACACAAAGTTGACGTTTATGCAGCCTCCCTAATTTGGTCTTTTTCTGTTTTGCAGTTCAAGTTCCCAAGTCTGTGAAGGAGAGGCTAGGATTACCTTCTCAACGGACTAGTGCTGCGAAAGGTAACAACTGGCTATTAAATATACTTTCTCCTTCTTCCTTTCCGTGAACTTAGACCGTTTTCATACAGCCCTAAAAAGGAATTCAAATGAAAACAAAGAACTGATTCCTCTTGCTTGAGTGCTGAAGCTCTTCTGACAGCCACTATCAGAAATCTGCCTCTAGGTGTGTGTTTATTTTCCGCTTGTGCCTTGTCAAGGTTTTAAGCTGCTTCTGTGAACCATCATATACAATTAGAATAGAGCCACTGCCGGGAGCAGGAATTTGAAATGCAGTCTGAAAAAGTAATCAAGTAAACTAGCATTTCTGTGTAGCAACTCTCTCTGGATAGGGCTGGTCTTCAAAATACAACAAGTGGCTCAGAGGAGGAGGAGAATGTTAGGCTATTGTCCTAAGATGCGTTATTGGGAACGCTCAGGCTTAGTTTTCCTTAGTACTGTGACAAATTTTGGAGACTTAAACTATTGTTGGACTCTCTTTAAATGTTGGTGCTTCTCATTTCTTGATGATGACAGGGAAGGCTGCTAAGCCAAAGGGAGAGATCCATGTGAAAACACTGGAGGAAATCCGTCGTGAGAGAGCTCTTCAGAGACGAGAATGTCAAGCCAAAGCCCAGGCTGAATGGCATGGTAAAACCAAAGATCCCAGCGCAGGGGCAAAAATTGAGGGTGAGCCCAAGAAGCAGAGCGTGCTCACTCTTTCCGGGCCCAGCAAAGTGCAGTCGAAGGAGCCGGCAGGTAAAGCCAAGCCAGAAGGAGAAGTGCGTGTTAAAACCCTGGAAGAAATAAAGCGCGAGAAAGCTCTGCGGATGCAGCAGAGTGGAGGAAATGTGCCAGCTCCCCCAGCACAACCTGGACCTGCCCCAGCCGGGCAGAAATCGTTATGGAACACAAAGCTATCAGGTAATAAGATGCTTTAATACCTGCCCCGGTGAGGTGCTTCCCATATTGAGCAAGTTCCGTTTGCTCAGGATCTGCTTTGCTTTTTCCTTCAATGCAGAGGATAAAAGAGTTTAAGGCTACAAAGTTCAAAGGCAAAGAAGGGCCAGAACATGCAACCATGTCTGTTTTCGTTAATTACGTGATGGTATTCTGTATTTCCCACTAGAAAATTAACACATTGAGGGGCTTTTTAGTCTAATTTTGGTATTCTGTTTTTTTCTGCCATCTGTTTACGGTATGAAGTCCTCCCTGCGTTGAGTTCAAGTTCACCTTCCTCTTTGGCATGTGTTGCTTAACTTGACACGTGTATGTGTTTGTAAAGCATGCATCAGCGTCTTAATGTGGGGGGCCAGTTTCTGTCAAAAATGACAGAGGATCAAAGGCCTCGTTGTTAAGATTATATCAACTTTGTAAAATGAGATTGTGTGAGGGAGATAAGGAGGGCTTAAAGGCTGCATGCACTGCACATTGTAGCCTTTCTCTCTGTCTCATGGGACACGAGGAAATAAACACACAAAGAAAACAAGTACCCAGCCTTCTTTCGTTTCTTCTCCTGCCAGCCAGATGTTAGGTCAGGAATGGGAGACTAGAATATGACTCTACAAATTTGGATTTTGTAGAACAACTTAATAGATTTTGTGGGACATCACTGCAGGGGAGAGGAAGCTGGTACAACAGTTGCATACACTCTCTTGTCTTACTATACCTGCTGCTTTTCCTTTCCTAGAGGGAGCAAGACTTTAAATACAAAAGCTGTCAACATTTGTGAATCTTACTAGACTTCATACAACGTCTTAGAGTATTGCTTGCACTTGGGATCGCTCTGTGTCTGAGTTTCCCTCGTCCTGGATTATGATTTACTGTAGCTATTCAGTTCCTTTGTTCCTTTGTATGGATTGTTGGTAGACGGAGTTTACTATGTGGAAGATATTGCTGAGAATCCAGGCAATGGCAGTGTACTTCTGCTGGCCAAATACAGTTAACTGTGTAGACGGGCCGTGGAAATGAGGACGAGAACGTGGATTTTTCATGAGGCAGAGCAAGACTGTATCAGTTCTCTCTTCCTTTTACTCTAGCCAACTTTAACATGTTTGCGAAGCCTTGGGATGGGAAAGTCGTTTCCCCCAAGAAGAAGGCACTGAAACGTAAGGCACCTGGCAGTTTTCCCTCTGCTGTAGCAGCTGTGAAGCCACGGACTGCCTCTGACGCTGACACAATGGGACCTCCAGCCAAAAAAGCAGCTATGGTAAGGACAGGGGCTAATGCAGAAATGGATCCCTTGTAAAATTTACACCCTCCTCTAGGAGAAAAGATGGAAAACTCAAAAGTTCTACAGGCTTTCTGTTTCCTTTTAAATCCAGTAGCTGCCTACAGAATTCTTGTAGTACCCTTCCATATTTATTAGATTAATGGCACTATTTACTTAGTCCTCTGTGATTCTGTGATTTCTCTGGTGTGGAGGATTTTGTCCATTAATGCTGTGTTCTTAAAAGACACAAGATCATTAGTAACCTCCAAGTGAATATTAACTTTCTTCAGGAGCACCTTGGTTTTGTATTTTGGCTAAGGCTCCGCAATGCCAGAGGAGAAGCAGCATGGAGGAAAAAGCTAGTAAGGAATCTTTTACCCATGAGTCCTAAATACTGTTTTGCTGCTTTCTAGGCTGTTCCAGCCACGCTGGAGCACGTCCCAGCCACCAGACTTGAAGAAAATCCCCAAAACAGGTGATGACCACAACTTGTTCTTTTTCTCAATCGGTGTATATCCCCAGTGAAACATAAGTTCTGTCACACGTGGGGAAAAAAGGAGGGTTCTGAGATAATTAAAGCCCAAATCCATCAGAGGAATAAGTCACGTGAAATGACTTTCTAGCAGCTAGCAGGAATGCTTAATTAGACTTACTTTCTTTAAATGCTGCAAGTCGGTACAGCTTTCCAGTGACTTCTTGCTCTGTCTGAATACCTAAATGAGGATGAGGTGAAGTTCTCCTACTTCCTCGTGAGGTGATAAATGATGAGTAGTGTCCTCTGCCTTTTGGTCCTCAAGAATGCCACCCGAACAAACATACAAGGTGACAAGAGTGCAGGGAGAGCAGAGGGAAGTGATGGCTGCAGATCAGCTTCCTGTAGTGGGGAGCAAACTCTGCTGAGTGTGCCGTGGGAAAAATGACTAACTTAGCAAACAGATATTTGCAGATGGAGACTTCTTACCATTTTTACAGGAAAATTAAGCAAGGTGGCAAAGTGCCTCTTGCTACAACAATTGAACCATCTTTGCTAGACTCCAGGTGCTCTGGCTTCACAGAGAAACCCCCAAACTGAAAAATGTACCTGCTAATATATTGGGCTCTAAATGTAGCCCTGGGTTAATTGAATAACAATCCCTGGGTAAGATTGAAGTGCAGGAGGGGTTGGCTACGGTTTTAAGAGCCGGTTTGCAGAAAAGGGATTTCCCGTTAAGAAATGGCATATACTGATTGTTCTCTTCCTTGCTCTGCCAAGACCTGAAGCACATCTTGGAAGCCAGGCAGAATCTGTGGAGCCAATGGAGTTCTCAAGCTCGACTTCAGCTTCTTCCCAGCTAGAAGAAGCAAGGACACGCCGGCTGAGTTCCACAGGCAACGCGCCCGTATCTGTAGACGAGGATTTAGAGACGCTACTTTGGGAACTCTCAGACGGCATACTGGAAGCCGAGCTCGACTTGGACCCAGGGAAGGATGAGGATGACCTCCTCCTTGAGCTTTCCAAGATGATTGATGATTGAACTGCATAGTCCTATGGTATATTAAAAAAAACAAACAAACAAAAAAAAAATACAACTCTTCTTCTTGTTGGATACCCCGAGGTGATCCTTTTTCGAACTGAGGCTTTGCAATGAGACTTAAAGCACAGTTGGAACTGGTAGAAATTGGCAGGATCTGCACTCAGTTGTCCTAAGTTTCCCTGCTGGTCAGAGTTAAGGTCTTGTGCATGGTTCCGTAACTATAGGTGGCTACCTTTGATATCAAGAGGACAAAGCACTTGTTTCTTTTGGCACAGAAAGATGTCCATCGGCACGCTGCGGTGGCTGTGAATTGACGTAGTGATGGAGCGATGCTCTGAAGGCTTAAACGGAAAGCTTCTTCCTTCCCCCCCGCCTTGGCACAGCTCGATGTTGGGCACATTGTGAAGCCTGGGTGTTCTGATTTCTCGGACAGTTGATACCCAAATCCCGGAGTTACTATGTCAACTCTTGACTTTTATTTGTGTATGCCATTGTTTTGACTGTAATCTTTTCAGATGATGAAGCTGTAGGGGCGGGAGGGAGCAGAATAATTATTCTAGCGTTGTGGACCAAACATGCTGCCAGGAGTGGTGGTGGTGGGGTCAGCCCACCCGGCCTTACTTTCAATTATCAGGGATGATAAAATGGTGTGAAAAGCAGCAGCTCTGCGATACGGCTACGCTACCCCCACTCCCTTCTCTTGTGCTGTACCAAAGTTCCCCCAAGCTTTGGTTGGTGCTTTTTGCTGGTGACAGTAGGACTCCAGGGCGAGTAGTCGGGACTCTCCTGCAGTAACTGGGTCAATTAAGGGTTGGTTTAAGTGCCTCCTGGTTTTTAAAATTGCTCCCCTGAGCTGCTGGCTCTGCTGCCTGCTACAGCAAATGTTCGGGTGCCATCAGCGTCGCACTTGGGCGTGGGCACTGACCCTGCGGAGGAGAGCTGAGACTCGCGTGTATTGTGTACCCTGCCGCCAGTGATCGTTTTCCCCTAGCAGATCTATTTTGAATCATTTCCCTAAATTTTAGAGGAACTTTAGGCTCTTTGTGCTATGATTTGTGAAGCTGTAGGGGCCCTCAGGCATTTGTTGCTGGAAGAGAAAAACCGCTTGTCGAATTTGTTGTAAATACTTTCTGTTTGGACAACAACGCCTGTGTGTGTGTGTGTGTGTGTGTGTGTGTACGTGCGTGCTTTGATGACCCCCTGCGACGCCCCAGCTCCGCGAGGGAAGCTTTGAAGCGGCTCTGGGAAAACCTCTGCGGAAGAAACTGCTGCTGGCGACTTGCGGAAAACGGACTCCACAATCAGTGAGATTGTAAAGTAGGTATGTTTATTCAGCGCTGGGCAGCACGGGAGGTCGTGGGCATGAAGATTGATGACTCTTCCTCGTCACCGCTAGTTGACCTCTTGTCTTTGCACAGACTCAGTTGCTCCTTGGCTCTTGTCCATCTGCAGGACCAGTTTCTCCCAGTTTCTTAAGATAGGCTCGCTCTCTTATTAGGAGACTGACCTTGGTAAGGGGCCCAAGGCTTCTTGCTTTAGTTAATTGGCACAATGCACCATAGTTAGCAAAGACACTAAGTAGCATCCTAGTTTAATGCCGTCAGCGCTCTATCTCTACTTGATAAGATTCTCCTAACTCCCTCTCTCACTGGAGCCCACGCAGCCCTCCGTCCTGCCGAAGGACTTCACGGGGACTTCTGCCGGCTCCGGGTGCCCGCACACAGACAGAAATGGCTTTGAGAGAAAACAATCAGGAGGAGGAGAGCTCAGAGACTGCGGCCGGCTTCGGCCACCTTCCCCTCGCTTTCCCTCTCCGTGTTCAAACCGAGCACTGTTCTGCCGTCAACCTTCGCTGCCTCTGCCCGCGGCGCTGGGCTTTCGCGTGTGCCATTGCTCCTCTACATATTTTATCCTTCCTTTTGTAAGGAATGGTCCAGCAATTCGTGTCACTAAGGGATTTGAAGGGTTAACATTGAGGCCCGGGTCTAGGTGATAAGAGAACAAAGGGGTTTTTAGGGAAAAGTGCTGACTACTGCAGGGGATGTTGCTAGAGTTTCTGAAATCCGGCGCAGAGGCTCCCAAACGAGGAGGAAGGGGGAGCTGAAGGACAATTGAAGGACAAAAGCCTGGGAGGAAGACAACCAGCATTCAGCCCGAGCAAGCCCCGAGAGACCACCAGAGACTGGTACGCAGGCGCCCCTGGGAGGGGTTTCGGATTCCGGAAACCAATTCTAATAACCCTGCCTCTTCTCGAAGTAGTAATGAATATGTATTAGCCTGGGAGCATCAAAACCAGCCGCCTTAAGTAACAGGTGTGCGTCCTGGGGGAGCAGAGACTCCCGGCGCACCCAGCGCTGCTTGCTTGCCTCTATTCGTTTAATAAATTGTAAACTTTGATTGTAATCCTATTTGGATTTATAACAGCCATTTATAACACTTTTTATATTTGTATTTTATTTAAGGCTGTCTTGCCCCCCTCCCCCCCCCAGCCTCGCTGCTCACCAATAAAGCTGGCGCAGGGACTCCTGCCTGCGACCATAGAGGCGCAGGGACTCCTGCCTGCGACCATAGAGACGCGGTCCTCCCGGCCTGCTAGAGCGGCCCGCCACGCTCCTCCAGCATCCCAGCGTCCCTTGCGCGCTCCCGCCCGGCCTCAGGGGCTTCCGGAGGCGGCCCAGCAGGGGCGGCGGGAGCAGCGAGGCGGCGGCAGCCATGGCGTACCGCGGGCAGGACCAGAAGGTGCAGACGGTGATGGTGCAGCCCATCGTAGCCTTCCTGCGGCTGGGGAGCGACGGGGGAGCGGGTGGGGGGCGGCCCGGGCCTCAGGGGTCTCGGCCCAGGCCTTGAGGCCTTGTCCCGGGGCCCTGGGGCCTCGTTGCAGGGTTTGAGGCCTTGTCTTGAGGCCTTGTCCCGGGCCTGGAGCTCTTGTCCCCGTGCTGAGCCCTTCACGCAGTGCCCCAGAACCTCATCTTCCGCTACCTGCAGAGCGTGAGTAGCGCGGGGAGAGGACGGGGAGGGGATGGGGATGGGGATTTGGGGGGGGTGGGGGGAGCGGGGAGGGTCCGGGGATCTCCCTCGCTGAGTTTTCGGCTCCCACCCGTTGCTCGGGGCAGGTTTGTGGGGAATGGAGAGCTGTGCGGCGTGCTGGTGGGTACAAGGAGCTGCTGCGCAGCCCGGCGTTTCCCCCTCGTGTTAACGGGAGTGGGATCGTGCAGCCGGGCGTGCAGGAGTGTTCCCTTGTGACTGGAAACGTGTCCTTCAGCAAACGTGTAGTATTCACCCAGTCATATAAGACTCTAAAATGTCAGACTGTTAATTGAAACTGCCCCTGAGAGTTGCTCCTTGGAGTGTTTGGGAGCTCTAGCGGCTATGGTTAGCGGGTATTTCTGAACACACGAGAGAGAACAAAACTGCTCGCGGTGTTTGTGTTCCAATTTACTCTCCTCCTTCGTTCTGCAGAGCTCGAGGATCCAGGTGTGGCTGAGCAAGTGAACGTGCGGATAGAAGGCTGCATCATCGTGAGTGTCAGCATGACCCCACGTTACATCGTTAGTTTGTTTTCCCTCATTCACAATCCTATTTTTTCTTGTCAAGAAAAACTAGCCCAAGGGAAAAAAGAAATCGTGCTTCTCTAACAATTAGTCTTCGTTGTCCAGCCTGGGTCAGCAAAGCTGACGATGGTTCGTGTTGTTGCTGAACTAATTGCCACTGTTGCCGATTTCTAGGGCTTTGACGAGTACGTGAATTTGGCGCTGGACGACGCAGAGGAGATTCACTCCAAGACAAAATCAAGGAAACAGCTGGGTGTGTCGTGTGTCTGTGCAACCCGAGTGACGCGCGGTCTGAAACCTGCCCGGGTGAGCCTTCTAGGTAGCAGCACTGAGACGTACCAACCGTGTGACGAGCCTTGCTGTTGAAGTTCAGTGAGCAATTCCTGGCTACATCTCTGTCCCTGATGATTTTTGAGCTGCTGATTTTGCTGGATGAAGGAGAATCTGTCCCTGCCTGAGACCGGTTCTGGTCTTTGAAACGTGTAATACCAGGCGGCCTGCACTCTGCATGATGGGCAAAACCCTGCTCAACCACACAAAACACTTTCTGAAAACACGAGATTATTCTCAGGTTCTGGGCTCTCTCTAATCCCCTCTTTCCCTTCTCTTTGCTGCAGGCCGGATCGTGTTAAAAGGGGACAACATCACTCTTCTACAGAGCGTTTCTAAGTAGAATTTGCCATCCTTAGAAGAAAGGTGGCTGCCGTGCTGCGGAGTGACTGAGTGCCAGGGGAACGCGGCCCGCTGGTAGATAGGAAGTTATTTGTAACTGGGGTTGCATGCTGAGGTCAAAAGTCTTTCCTTTGTGGGAGCGAGTTGTTTGTAGCTTGAAACAATACGTGATGTATTTCACAAATAGCCATTTTTCACATTAACTGTAAAAGGAAACCACAAATCTGCTTGTTTTCAGTCTCTTCCTTCTGTGAATGGAGAAGGAGGAGAAATATAGAAGCGTGGGCTTTTCTTTTTGCTGTGGATCTGATAAGTTTCGATAACGCTATGTGCTTTCTTGACCATTACATCTGCATTATGTGGCCAGGGTGGACTCGTTCAGGGCACGGAAGCCCCACACAGTCCTTGAGCTAGCAGGGTGCTAAGGAGGGTGTTGGAGATTTTGCATACAATTGCAGCCCTTTGTTGCTGCAGTGACAGGTTCCTCAGATTCTTTCTAAACAGGGTTTAGCTTGTTGAGAATCTTTTTGGGAGTGTTTATTGTGGATCAGTCAGTAAAAGTATCTTAGTGGGCCCGTGAGGGATTTGGGGCTGTGGTGCAGTAACCCAGTGTTTACAAGTGTTACTGCTATGCATGCTTGTCCAATAACGTCTCCAGATCAGAGAGTGAGAGCGGGCAAGTGGTTTGGATTAAATCTGTCACTTCTTGCTGCTTTGGACAGAGCCTGTAGATTAAACCCTTGTGCTGTTCAATAAGCTGGGGTATCAGATGTGTCGGTTGGGTTTTTATCATTTGATTTATTTTTTTTATCCGTTTGGAGATCTGTCTTTTCTATTTAAGTTTCCCCAAGAGAGCTGAGTTGCTTGATGCATCGACCAAAGAGAAGTTCCCCGGCTGACTTGGGACAGCCAGTCCCCTCGTTTTTCTGATCACAAAAAAAAAAAAAAAAAAGGAAAAAAAAAAGAAAAAAATCGAAGAAGAAAAATTTTGACTGTAACTGTAACTCAGAAACTAAGATTACCTAAATGGAGAGAAATGAATTTTGATGCACAGGCTGTGCTAGAAATCTGTTAATCAGCATTCAGTTTTTCAAAACTTCAATTTGTGTATCATCATCATGAAAATTAATAAATTCAAGGTGGGAGATCCTTTCCTGAAAGGGAAGGACAGAAATACGAGTCTTGCTGTGGGGCCTACCCAGCGCAGTTCTGCCATTCCGAGAAGTAATACGTCAGGAGTGTCACAGCAGACGTTCCCAGGAAGAAACCTTTGAGGGGCAGCATGACACACTTGATTGGCTAAAGCAGCTTCAGCTGGACAGCCTGCTGCCGGGATGGGTAATTCTAAGTTGTGTTCAAGTTGCTGAGTTCCTTTCAGCATGTAGTAAAGATGTAACGTGCCGATGTCGTTTGGGAACAGGAGGCATTACGTGTCACCAGCAGTGGGCACGTAGGGAACAAAACAGTATCTTACGAGGTCCTCCACATCTGCCTTTCATTTTGTCCTTGGTTTGCCAGCTGGAGCTTTCAGGAGGTGAGGAAGGAGGCTGTCCCAGTGAATAGTTCAGGTGTTGCAGGGTATTTGTGATGCAGTGCTTGTAAAATTTACCTGCCCGCATCTCCTGTTACAGGCAGCCCCCCGCGGGCCCTGTGAGATGGGGAGCTGCTGCCCGGGGTTAGGCCCAAGGTGCCCTGTCAGGCCCAGGGCCGCCCTTCCCCTTCCCCTCGCCCTGCCCTTCCCTCCCGCTCCTCAGCCCTTGCTCAGGCCTTTTGGGCCGTCTGGCCGTCCATCTGGCCGTCTGTCCATCCATCCGGCCGTCTGGCCGTCCATCTGGCCCTGTGTCCCTCCATCCCACCGCCCTGCCCCGTCCCCGCCGTCTCCCTAGGGAAGCAAAGAGTCCCTGGGCTGCCTTCAGGGGGGAGGTTCTGCTCAGGAAATTAAAGCTTCCCCCTTAACGGGCGCCTTGCGAGTTATTTTGAGTTCCAACCTTCTGCCTTCCTTTCGTAGCAGTGCCTCTGAGGGGTGCGCTGTAAGGTAGCCGTCATCTGGCGCGCTGCTCCTGCGTTTCCCAAAGGAACTGCCTTCGGGATCTGACTAACTCTGGATGCACGCGGTTGTCACCTTAATTTCTCCGTTAGTTTGCTGAAAACAACCCGCTTGGGTGACCTTTGTGTTTGTTTCTTCAAACTTGGATCGAGGAGGTCTCTGTTTCCTTATGTTGATGTTCACGACGAAAGTGCAGAAGGGATGCTTACTGTTGCCCGGGTCAGTCCTGTTGCCAGGATGGGAATGTTTAGCCTACCGGCCCTCTGGTGCTGTTAGGCTGCACTCGGAGTGTGAGCTCTGGGCCTTATTTGGAAAAGACTGCGTTATTTGAGTGTACAAACCCGAGATATTCTGCGGATAGGTGATTCTCAAACCACGTCAGAACCACCGCTGTGACGTGTGCTGGAGTCGGACGCGCGTTTGACTGATCAGGCGGAGCAGGTGAATTGAATTTGTTGCTGGATGGCGAGGTGTTCTGGGGGAAGAGCTAGTCTAAGGAAAACTTCCTCTTACTGCCCCTTCCCATCTCAAATGGCCACTGCCTGGGGAAATTGCTTCTTTATGACATTAACTACAATGTTACAGTGAGGA
Organism: Anser anser; assembly: GCF_964211835.1. Classification (NCBI taxonomy): domain Eukaryota; kingdom Metazoa; phylum Chordata; class Aves; order Anseriformes; family Anatidae; genus Anser; species Anser anser. The sequence goes on along the minus strand of NW_028153844.1, from coordinate 98,624 downwards.
TGAGGAATCATCATTACTCCCATAGTTATTTGCTGCCAGGCCGCAGCGTTGATTTCAGAGATTTAAAAAAAAAAAAAAAAACAGGAAAAAGAAAGGAAGTATGTATTCTTTCACATACTCTCTTTTCCCTGAGAGTAAATGTTGTAGCTTCAGCAGTACCCTTCCTCTGGAAACGATTCCCAGTGCCTGCTCAGACACTGGGGAGTAAAATGACAGAACAATGGAGGAGAGCCACCCGATATAAAGAAAGGAAAAAAGGGGTTATGGATGAAGGGAAAGCAACTACATAAAAAATTGGTGCTATCTAAAAATTGGTTAACGGTTTGGGACCCGCAGGTGCTGCCTACACGTGCGTGTGTTGCAGTCGTGCCTGTTGCCACTGCGCAAAATGGAGAGAGCTTCTTTGTCGAATGCAGCACGTTAAAGAATGCGCCATCCCTCGTGTGGGACTTCTTCCCCATTGATCTGTGGTTTACCTGAAGGTTTACCATAACCTACATAAGTTTCAAAAGCAAGCAAACAACCAACCAAAAAACAACACCAACATTAAAGAGTGGCAAGGCAGATGCTCATCTGGGGACTCTGACTCATCGGTGACATCACCAAGCAAAGCATTGTGAGCGCTTCGGGTCGGGGCTGCTGTGGCGAGCCTCGCAGCCGGGAGGGAGAGCGGGTACGGTTCGCCTCTGGTGGGTCTGTGTCAGCCCTCTGCCCTGGTGGCTTCGTTAGCAGTGAGAGTTTGACTGCTGTGTTCCCAGATTTCGCTTCTGCACCGACCGTGTGGCAGAGCCCGCAAGCTGCTTCCTCGGCTGGAAGAGGAAGAGGAGTGACCTCAACTGTGCCGAGGTAAAGCAGAACCTTTGAAAAGATTTGTCAAAGATGCGGCTGGTACCAGCGCAGCCGCTGCAGCTGCAGCAGGTCCTGGAGCATTGGAGAAGATAGAGAGGGGTTTCTTCGTGAAAAGAATGCTGTGAAAGTGTTTTCACGCCAGAAATTAGGAGAAGCGCCTCTGTTGTTTGGATATCCTCTATTGACCTGGCACACGGGCATTACAGCATACCTGGCACACTCTTTGTATTGTTTGTAAAAGAAAAAAAAAAAAAAAGTGTTTTAGGGCAGGCCAAAAACCTGCCTTGGCACTTCCACATCGCAGCAGTGCTTGCAGGCCGTGCATCCTGGATGCCAGGCAAGGATCTAAATCCGATGGTGCTGTTGGTAACGTGAAGTTCAGGAAGCACTTCTGGTTTTTTCTGCTCTTCCATGTGAATTTTTGCCCTGTGAAGGTGGTGTACTGAGCTCTTTTCTTACCAACAAATAGGTTTAAAAGCAGTTACAGCAAGGATGAGCTGTGTTAGCAGGAGGCTGTTCTGTGCTTTGACCATGGGAAGATGAATGGTTTACCTATGCACCGTTAAATATAATTTGACACCTAGCACACAACACTTGCAGCCTGTGGGGTGCTTTAACAAGCAGGTAAATCAGCGGAGACTGTTTTGCAGCAAGGCTGATGCTGGGTGATTAAAAAGCAGGGTCACAACAAGGAGTTTATGCTGTTCTTTCTTGCTTGTCATCCGACTGTCCGCTTACACTGTTCTAAAAATAAAAAACCACCAAAACGGGGTAAGCATCTTTAATACCTTTATTATAAATGGAAGGCACAAAACAGGCCAGCAACAGAGACTGTCCAAGAGAAAGACTTTGCGCTTTATAAACAAACAAGAAATTACCCTTAGGTAGGTGTGATAATCCTTCCCTAATGCATTTTTTGGAGTGCAAAAATATTTTGTTCCCTTCTTGCTCTTCTCTCCAGGACAAAGGCAGAATAGCCAACTGGAAAGTTAGACCAGGGAGGTCAGTTTGTTCCGTACTGAGAAAGACAAGTCTGTAAAACAAACTAGGCAGGTTTTCTTTGGACTAGTTATCTTCCTTCAGCAAAGGCAAAGTTTATGACACTTGTTGGCATGTATTTCCAGACCCCCAGCTACCGTGACTGTAGTGCATCTGTAATTCTTTTGTACAAAAAGAGTTCAAAATCTCGTAACGCAAAAACTTTACTAGCACCCTGGAGAAAAAAGAAATCTAAAAATCTTGCCAACTTCTATTACAGACCTGCTGAGTGCACCAGAGTTACTCATTTTTATTCAGGCTTTCAGGGGCTAGTTCAGTTGGTTTCTGTTCAGCACTTGGATCGCCATATTGGCAGATGTCAGTTTAAAAAAAAAAAAAAAGCTTTGGAGATCTTTTTTAAAATGAGACTGCTTTTTATGGCATTTAGGGCTGTGAGGTATCCTTGGTTTTTGCTTTCTTCCCATTCCTTAGACCAGATCCATTCATATCCTGAACAGCGTTCTGGGTCTGTTCAGGAAAATGGAAGGCAACAAGCAAAATGATGAGCTCCTTGGGCATTCAAAAGAGCTCAGTCTGGAAAAGATTTCAAGTCCAACTTCCATGCTAAGGAGCACCAGTAATTTTTAGAAGTAGATGCAGAGGAATCTGCATGGCACTAAGTGTGTTTCTGAAGGTGCTAAAGGTCAGAAGTGACGATTCCTCTCAATACTAAAGAAGAGAAGGAAACCTTGCACTTAACTACTGTTTTTATTCCCTTTGTCAAGCAGTCAAAACCAACAACTAATACGGGAACCCAACTTTTCCCCTCTTTACTTTAGATTTGGGAAAATTCCCTGCCAAAATAATACTTCCTGGAAAATTCACTAGTGTTTGTGTGAGTAAAAGGTTCCAACCTTTTATTATTAATTTGTAAGAACTATTTCATCCGCTTTTGTCCAGAAGAGTCAGAAATAATTTGCACAGAAATGTGCAGCATTTTAATGAAAGGATTCAGAATCACTCTAATTTGAACTTTATCTGGTCTGGTTGCAGGTTTTATGACATTTAGTGTCTTAAAAAAAAAATCAAAATATCTGACTTCACATCAGAAAAAAAAAACCTGCTTGTGGCTAAATAAAATCTGTTGCAGCTCTGGTCATTGAAAAATCATTGGCTGTTAAATTGGACCTAAGTCATCTTTTCTAACCTTTCATGATCTTGCAGCAATGGATGATGATGGATATATGGATTAGGGAACAGCACGTGATGGCAAACCTGTGGTATTTGCTACAGCGCAGAAAGAAAACAAATTGCTTCCAAAAAATCAAACTAATTCAAAATTCTTGGTATCATGCAGCCATGCCACTGGCAAAGTGAGCATTGCCCTGCCTCTCAAAGCTTGCTGTATCCTTGATCTGCTGTCTTCCTGCTGTTAATTGATTGCAAGTCTACGTGTCTGATCAGGGCTACGAGTTGTTCTCGATATGGATACCATACGACATATACTGTGCACGCTTGTGTGTATAGATATGTTTATCCTGTATGCATGTACATATTTGATCTGGATAGGCTGGAGCGATGGGCTGAGGTCAACTGTATGAAGATCAACAAGGCCAAGTGCCGGGTCCTGCACCTGGGGCGCAACAACCCCAAGCAGAGCTACAGGCTGGGAGATGAGTGGCTGGAAAGCTGCCTGGCCGAGAAGGACCTGGGAGTGTTGGTTGACAGTCGGCTGAATATGAGCCAGCAGTGTGCCCAGGTGGCCAAGAAGGCCAACAGCATCCTGGCCTGTATAAGAAGCAGTGTGGCCAGCAGGTCTAGGGAAGTGATTGTGCCCCTGTACTCGGCTCTGGTGAGGCCGCACCTTGAGTACTGTGTTCAGTTTTGGGCCCCTCGCTACAGGAAGGACATGGACGTGCTCGAGCGAGTCCAGAGAAGGGCGACCAAGCTGGTGAGGGGTCTGGAGAACAAGTCTTACGAGGAGCGGCTGAGGGAGCTGGGCTTGTTCAGCCTGGAGAAGAGGAGGCTCAGGGGCGACCTCATCGCTCTCTACAGTTACCTTAAAGGAGGCTGTAAAGAGGTGGGGGTTGGTCTGTTCTCCTACGTGCCTGGTGACAGGACGAGGGGGAATGGGCAAAAGTTGCGACAGGGGAGTTTTAGGTTGGATGTTAGGAAGTACTTCTTTACCGAAAGGGTTATTAAGCATTGGAACGGGCTGCCCAGGGAGGTGGTGGAGTCACCATCCCTGGAGGTCTTTAAAAGACGTTTAGATGTAGAGCTTAGCGATATGGTTTAGTGGAGTACTTAGTGTTAGGTCGGAGGTTGGACTCGATGATCTTGAGGTCTCTTCCAACCTAGAAATCCGTGATACTGTGTGATACATACGTATGCCTATTTGTGTGCTGGCCCCCAGATCACTCATGGTATAAAGCATTGGCCTCGAAGGCATACTCATCAAAATATTTGGTAGATCCTCCATTTTTTTCTAGTTCCCTCAAAATGAGAGAGTTTTTACGCGCTCTCTGTGTCAAAAAGGCAAAACTTCTGATTTCCACTGTCGCTCTCGCTAACTTTCTATCACTCACTCCTCGTGTGTGTGTCTAAACACATATGTGTGTATGCGTATGCACATTTGTGTATTTCTGTGCACTGGTGTGTTTTTTGCTGTACAGGTAATAAAGACGGGGAAAGGTTTTAGTGTTTTCTTAATAGGTGAAGAAATCTTGAAGACCAGAGATTGGAACATACTGAATTTTGAATTAAAAAAAAAAAAAAAAGTCAAATTTTCTGGCTGTGGAAGATGGAGCCTCATTTTTGCAGCCACTTTGAATCACGAGTTCATCTCTAAATGCACTGGGTTTTTTTGTTTTCGTTTTGTTTTGTGTTTTTTTTTTTTTGGTTTTTATTTTTTGAAGAGCTAACTAACCCTGGCTGTCTCCAGTCTGAGAGAGTGTTCAGATGGACTTGCTTCCTCCATTAGTTATAAGCTGTTTAAAAGCACATCCTATGTTTGAATTGTGGATGAGAGGCTCCCTTGGCAAAGTGAGGAGGCAAATTCTTCCTACCCCTTTATCATTAATTCACGGATTCAGTGTTGGTTCGGCCTCCAGGAGAAGTTAACTGGAAGTCTTTGAAGATCGATAACTTTGCTGAGGTTGTCCAGGTAGGTGAACTCGAAGACCCACAGTGACTGGAACGTGCTATTTAATGCGTCATACTGCGTTCTGTAGAAGTTACTCGTAGCCATAGTTGATCATTGCCTTGCATGTATGATCAGGTGGTTTTTGAAGAAGTGACTCCATTTTCAGGCTTCCGGATGTGCTCCAAGGCATATTATTGAGGACGTGGAAGAGAACACTTGCTGACAAAGCTCCTGGCAGCTTTACAGAACTTTAGTTTAATATTGTGTTAGTTCCCGTAACAGCTGATTTCAAGGCATTGCTCTCCTCAAGAGACTAATTTGATGAACAGAAGAAAGCTGGAAAAATGCTTGTTACTCATTATTTTTCACTTGTTGGTACTTTCTTTAGGGTTACTTTTAAAAAGAAGATTTCACTGATCACAAGCCAGTGGAAGACTTTCAGCCCAAGCAAGGGTGAAGACAGCTCTCTCCAAGAGCAGAGGAAGTCCCTGTGGAGAGAACCCGAGCTTGTTATCAGAACTTGTCGGCATGTCTAAACAAGGAGACGATTGCTACTTCTATTTCTATTCTACCTGTACCAAGGTATGGCTGGGTTTCTTTTGCTTTGCTTTGCTTTGTTTTTTTGTTGTTTTTTTTTTTTTTTCATTTTTTTCAGGAAGGGGTAGAGTAGGAGGAGGAGGCACACTGGTCTTTGGTTAACGTGATAACCAGATAGATTCTGAATTCAATCGTGGCAACCTGAGGCAGTAGCATGGACGTTTTTGAGGTTGTACTATATTTTCCTTGTTGGTTTCCTTTTGGTTACAGGGAGACAACTGTTCCTTCCGCCACTGTGAAGCTGCTCTGGGGAACGAGACAGTCTGCACGCTGTGGCAGGAGGGTCGTTGTTTCAGGAATGTCTGCCGATTCAGACACATGGAAATCGATGTGAGTGCCTAAAGATGTGTTCTCAAAATAAATCAACAAAAGCATTTTTCAGTGCTGTAGGTGTGCTGATTGTGCTTTTGCAGGACAGAGTCCTTTGCTTTGGAATTACACTGGTTTCTGTTAGCAGGGGAGGGGGTGGGAGGAAGGAGAGGGAAATAAAATCAATGCCTTAGGTATGTCTTAGCAAGATTTTCTTTTATTAGACGCCGACAGTATTTTCTCAACAGATGCAGAATAACCGCTAACTAGACTGCTCAAACCTGCTGGAGCAGGGGGGTAATAAACAGGCTGTACTAGCCTCCTGAGAGCAGGCTTGATAATGATCTATCAGGTCTCTTGTGTCCCGGAGTCCTTCAGATAATGCTGTTCTAGCTGCCTGGGCTAGGAAGCAGTGGGGAAAGTTAAAGGTGCAGAAGAACGAAGTCTCCGAGAAGTAGTTCTGGATAGAGTTAACGTAGGCAATTTAAGATGTTCTTTTTCCCTCTGAATAATCCTAGTATAATCCTAGGTGTATTAGTTTAACCCACCCTAAACTGATGTCTGAGAGTGCCTGTCTTCTCAAACTGAATGATGACAAGGCTAAACGTGCATAGTGGTTACAGCTTCTGCAAACTTTGTGAATATGCCCGGAAATACTATACTTCCGTGATAAACTGACCTTTGGAATGATGTTTCAGCACTGTATTGTGACAGCCCTATCGCTGTCGTGACCTGGAACTGTGCATCTCTTTGCAAACCTTAGGTGCATGTTATCACGAGCTTGTCTTTCTTTCTGTCTTCAGAAAAAGCGCGCTGAGATTCCCTGCTACTGGGAGAAGCAGCCAGTGGGCTGTCAGAAAGCCAACTGTGCTTTTCATCACGCAAAGGGACGTTACATCGATGGCGTCTTCTTACCACCAAGCAAGAGTGAGTTTAGGTCCTTTTTCTTTAAGTATTGAAGAATTAATTTTGCATATTACTTAGTGGGTGCCAATAGTGTAGGAGACATCAGGTAACCGTTCATTTGTGAGTGCAGGAAAAGGTCTGCAGTCCTAGGTGGTCAGCTAAACCGAGTGTACTGCTGCTGTACTGCTGGTATTTGTTTTCTGCTTTCATGCTCAGCTTCTCTCTGCTTTGTGTGATATTTGCCTTGCAGTTTGCTTTCTGTTGTTTCGTCTTCTGCTGGGTGGTAGGGAGATGTGTTGTTGTTTGAAGGCAAGTCATTGTTCACGGTGTAAACAGTGGCGGGATGGGCAAAAGGAGATGCTGCATTCATTGCCTGTGCAGGTTATCTGCCTTAGCTACCATCTTCGTGCATTGTGGTCAAAGTTTTAAACTGCCATATTACTGATGATCCTCCTCTTCCTCTAGCTACACTGCCAAGTCCGCCTGAGTCCGCGGACGATGATTTGAAAGTGGCTCAGATGTCACTGCAGCAAAACAAACTTTCTGTCCAGTCCAATCCCTCTCCATAGCTAAGGCGGGTGATGAAAGTGGAAAACTCGGAAAATGTCCCAAGCCCTACACACCCTCCAGTTGTAATCAATGCTGCAGATGATGATGAAGATGATGATGGTGAGCATGGTTTGGTTCTTGGAAGGAATTTGTGCTGTAAATGATTGTGTAAGTCTTTGGTTCTTGGAAGGAATTTGTGCTGTAAATGATTGTGTAAGTCTTTGGTTCTTGGAAGGAATTTGTGCTGTAAATGAATGTATAAATCACAGATGACCTGAGGTCTGACTAGCGATAGGGCAGGCAGTCCGCTCAGGTCACTGGTGGCTTTGTCTGGCAGTCAGTGGACAGAACCTGAAATGTTGGAGGAAAGCTTAGAACCACTCTTGGCTTTAGCTGGTCTGTTGTGTAAAGCTCTATGTGAAACTAGGAAGGAAATTCCTTTTTTTTTGTCTGAAGAGTAATATGTTGTGTAGTAGTTAAAGCTGCAGAGAGAATCTAGAGTCCTAGATGTTTTGTCCTAGGGTAGTCTACTTACGAGTTCATCAGGTCAGTGTAGCTGTATTAAAAAAAAAAAAAAAAAAACAACTTTTTTATAGGAACCATGGACTGAAGTGTCATTGCATGAGCTACATAATCACGAACAATCTGGCCTATGCATAACTGAATAGATTTTTCCCCTTCAGACCAGCTTTCTGCGGAAGGAGAAGAAACTAAAACTCCCGTCCAGCAACCAGCTGAGGAAGGCCAAAATGGATTACGGATGATTTCCACTCGGAAAGCCAGTGCTACTACTGCTAAACAAGGTATTCCAGCACCTGTAGTAGGATAAATCGGAAGGAGAACTTGACAATTAACTCAAAAGCAATGTGGCGTAAAAACACAACAGAATGTAGGGGTGCTGAATGGACTCGGTTATTTCCATGATCTCATTTCTCCCTGATACCATCATGTGCCCATTGGGTCAGAAAGTTGAACTCCTTTTCTTTCCTTTTGGAGAACAAAACAGGGTCACAGCATGGAGTTTAAATGGCTGCACGTGCAGCCTGGCAACCACTGTTGAAAGCCATATCTAACGATAGAGGGATCTAATATCACGTAAATGGATTAAAATTAAAACTACAGTTTTTACCCTGAAGGGTGAAAGGAGGGGCAAAATGCCATTGATTCTATGGTTGTTTCACTTGTGAGGAGTGTTGACAGGCTTTATTCTAAATACTTCTGAAAGTTCCTGAGCACTAAGAAGCCTGAGGATCTGTGGTCCTCAGTGAGTGCCTCTAAGCCTTAGTCTCATTAACTGTTTTCTGTTTTCAGAGGACGGTCTGAATTTTGGAATAAAAACACTTGAAGAAATCAAATTGCAGAAAATGAAGGAAAAAACTAAGAGACACGGTGGTGAGTTAATATTCCCTGCTTCCTTACCCGGTTCACCTTCATCCTGTGTGATGATTTTTCTTTCAAAAAAAAACTCTTCCAGTAATACCGGGTAGCTGGCTATGCTTTGGTGAATCCAACTATTTTGCCAAAGAAGTGAAATTTGATTGGCTTCAGAATGGCAGGTGATGGTGGCTGGGAGCTGCTTGAGGGATAGACTTCCATGTTTAGCTGGGGGCATCGAGCAACCTGATTCTCAGCCAGCTGGTATTCTAGATGGGAATTCCAAGGGCAACCAGAGGCAAATTAGTCACCTCTCTTATTTGCATGCTCTGGTCACTGTATGTTTGACAGTAATGAATAATTAAAGTTTTTTGTTCTTCGTGATAGTTTTTTCTGTTTGGTAAACTTCCTTATGTTTTGCTTGCTCTGAGCAGAAGGTCCTTCAAGATCTTCTCTTCCTCCCGTCGATTCTATGATTTTTCCTGCTCCGGAAAAGGAAAATGTCCGGACAGTGGTGAGAACTGTGACACTGTCTACAGAGGAAGGTAATAATTCATGCTTTTGTTTTGATTTCATTACTCCTAAACTGGAAGGTTAAGCAAGAAGGAAGGCAATTCACCCCTGTTAGCCTCCTGGTGCTGCCGCCTTCTGTTCAAAACATGCTTTTATGCTGAAAGTCCCTGGTTGTACTGGAAAGCTTTGGTGCTCAGGTTAAGTGCAGTAGCAGGAGAAAGAAAAAAATGTGTCAGTATGCAAATAGGGGGATAACTGAAAAACAGGAGAGTAACGAGAAGAAAGAGCTCTAGAGGACAGTGCTATGTAAGAAGCAATTTCTGAAGCTTTAAAGAGGCTGACAGTGGCACGTGTGGACAGTAGTGCGATAGGAGTCTGTGTATAAATTATATTGTTTAGAGTTGTGCAAATTCCTTTGAAAGGGAAAGAAGTGAAGAAGTACTTCTACTCATAGACATTCACCTTAGAAAGGAATATTTCTCAGCATTTGTACCTAATAATATTCTGCTTGCTTATGCAGCTCTGTTCTGCACAAAGTATAGCTGTCAAGCAGACTCAGATTCATTCTCGACTACATTCAGCTGGAATTTGAGGCAAACACTGAGACTATGGATACTTTTTCTAAGTTAATTATAGTTGAAATGTGAGTTTGTGTGGTTTAGCTGTCAAAACAGTGCCTTGCTGGTTTTTTTTTGGACATGGGCTAACAGTATACTATTTCTATTGGCTACTGGTTTCTATGAAATAGAAAAATTTTACTTTTGTTTTAGGGGAGGAACCTGTGGTTCGACTAGATCTTGCTGAGAAACAAGGAAAACGGAAAGCCTCCGTGGGTAAGAACTTTTTATGAGCTGTTATTTAGGTGCCGCCTTCTCTATATGACTGCATTGAAGAGTATTTTTGACGTATGAGAGGAAAATGCATTGCAGTGGAGATCTGTGTTGACTGCAGAAATGGCAAAAAAACCATTTAGCAGCTGAAAGGCAATTTTATGAAAATATGCTTGAAAAATAGAAGCTTGTGGTTGACTGTTCTCAAATCTTCCTGCAAAGAAATGTTCTTAAAATATTCCTTGTTTTCTCTGTCTGAAGCTGATGTAAGCGCCCTTCCGGTGAAGCGCAGCCTTGCTGAAAGGCTGGGGAAGAAGGTGGAGGTTCCGGGAAATGCTGACAAAGCACCAAAGAGAGGTACAGCTACTAAACAGGCATCTGGATGTGATTCACGGGTTTTGTATTTAGGCTTTCTGTTTGTCCTTTTCCTGCGATGTTTCTTTTTGCATGTTGGCTGAGGTCTTAATCACCGGGATTCAAAGTTACCTTTCCTGCCTTGTTTTCGAATGTGAACACAAAGTTGACGTTTATGCAGCCTCCCTAATTTGGTCTTTTTCTGTTTTGCAGTTCAAGTTCCCAAGTCTGTGAAGGAGAGGCTAGGATTACCTTCTCAACGGACTAGTGCTGCGAAAGGTAACAACTGGCTATTAAATATACTTTCTCCTTCTTCCTTTCCGTGAACTTAGACTGTTTTCATACAGCCCTAAAAAGGAATTCAAATGAAAACAAAGAACTGATTCCTCTTGCTTGAGTGCTGAAGCTCTTCTGACAGCCACTATCAGAAATCTGCCTCTAGGTGTGTGTTTATTTTCCGCTTGTGCCTTGTCAAGGTTTTAAGCTGCTTCTGTGAACCATCATATACAATTAGAATAGAGCCACTGCCGGGAGCAGGAATTTGAAATGCAGTCTGAAAAAGTAATCAAGTAAACTAGCATTTCTGTGTAGCAACTCTCTCTGGATAGGGCTGGTCTTCAAAATACAACAAGTGGCTCAGAGGAGGAGGAGAATGTTAGGCTATTGTCCTAAGATGCGGTATTGGGAACGCTCAGGCTTAGTTTTCCTTAGTACTGTGACAAATTTTGGAGACTTAAACTATTGTTGGACTCTCTTTAAATGTTGGTGCTTCTCATTTCTTGATGATGACAGGGAAGGCTGCTAAGCCAAAGGGAGAGATCCATGTGAAAACACTGGAGGAAATCCGTCGTGAGAGAGCTCTTCAGAGACGAGAATGTCAAGCCAAAGCCCAGGCTGAATGGCATGGTAAAACCAAAGATCCCAGCGCAGGGGCAAAAATTGAGGGTGAGCCCAAGAAGCAGAGCGTGCTCACTCTTTCCGGGCCCAGCAAAGTGCAGTCGAAGGAGCCGGCAGGTAAAGCCAAGCCAGAAGGAGAAGTGCGTGTTAAAACCCTGGAAGAAATAAAGCGCGAGAAAGCTCTGCGGATGCAGCAGAGTGGAGGAAATGTGCCAGCTCCCCCAGCACAACCTGGACCTGCCCCAGCTGGGCAGAAATCGTTATGGAACACAAAGCTATCAGGTAATAAGATGCTTTAATACCTGCCCCGGTGAGGTGCTTCCCATATTGAGCAAGTTCCGTTTGCTCAGGATCTGCTTTGCTTTTTCCTTCAATGCAGAGGATAAAAGAGTTTAAGGCTACAAAGTTCAAAGGCAAAGAAGGGCCAGAACATGCAACCATGTCTGTTTTCGTTAATTACGTGATGGTATTCTGTATTTCCCACTAGAAAATTAACACATTGAGGGGCTTTTTAGTCTAATTTTGGTATTCTGTTTTTTTCTGCCATCTGTTTACGGTATGAAGTCCTCCCTGCGTTGAGTTCAAGTTCACCTTCCTCTTTGGCATGTGTTGCTTAACTTGACACGTGTATGTGTTTGTAAAGCATGCATCAGCGTCTTAATGTGGGGGGCCAGTTTCTGTCAAAAATGACAGAGGATCAAAGGCCTCGTTGTTAAGATTATATCAACTTTGTAAAATGAGATTGTGTGAGGGAGATAAGGAGGGCTTAAAGGCTGCATGCACTGCACATTGTAGCCTTTCTCTCTGTCTCATGGGACACGAGGAAATAAACACACAAAGAAAACAAGTACCCAGCCTTCTTTCGTTTCTTCTCCTGCCAGCCAGATGTTAGGTCAGGAATGGGAGACTAGAATATGACTCTACAAATTTGGATTTTGTAGAACAACTTAATAGATTTTGTGGGACATCACTGCAGGGGAGAGGAAGCTGGTACAACAGTTGCATACACTCTCTTGTCTTACTATACCTGCTGCTTTTCCTTTCCTAGAGGGAGCAAGACTTTAAATACAAAAGCTGTCAACATTTGTGAATCTTACTAGACTTCATACAACGTCTTAGAGTATTGCTTGCACTTGGGATCGCTCTGTGTCTGAGTTTCCCTCGTCCTGGATTATGATTTACTGTAGCTATTCAGTTCCTTTGTTCCTTTGTATGGATTGTTGGTAGACGGAGTTTACTATGTGGAAGATATTGCTGAGAATCCAGGCAATGGCAGTGTACTTCTGCTGGCCAAATACAGTTAACTGTGTAGACGGGCCGTGGAAATGAGGAAGAGAACGTGGATTTTTCATGAGGCAGAGCAAGACTGTATCAGTTCTCTCTTCCTTTTACTCTAGCCAACTTTAACATGTTTGCGAAGCCTTGGGATGGGAAAGTCGCTTCCCCCAAGAAGAAGGCACTGAAACGTAAGGCACCTGGCAGTTTTCCCTCTGCTGTAGCAGCTGTGAAGCCACGGACTGCCTCTGACGCTGACACAATGGGACCTCCAGCCAAAAAAGCAGCTATGGTAAGGACAGGGGCTAATGCAGAAATGGATCCCTTGTAAAATTTACACCCTCCTCTAGGAGAAAAGATGGAAAACTCAAAAGTTCTACAGGCTTTCTGTTTCCTTTTAAATCCAGTAGCTGCCTACAGAATTCTTGTAGTACCCTTCCATATTTATTAGATTAATGGCACTATTTACTTAGTCCTCTGTGATTCTGTGATTTCTCTGGTGTGGAGGATTTTGTCCATTAATGCTGTGTTCTTAAAAGACACAAGATCATTAGTAACCTCCACGTGAATATTAACTTTCTTCAGGAGCACCTTGGTTTTGTATTTTGGCTAAGGCTCCGCAATGCCAGAGGAGAAGCAGCATGGAGGAAAAAGCTAGTAAGGAATCTTTTACCCATGAGTCCTAAATACTGTTTTGCTGCTTTCTAGGCTGTTCCAGCCACGCTGGAGCACGTCCCAGCCACCAGACTTGAAGAAAATCCCCAAAACAGGTGATGACCACAACTTGTTCTTTTTCTCAATCGGTGTATATCCCCAGTGAAACATAAGTTCTGTCACACGTGGGGAAAAAAGGAGGGTTCTGAGATAATTAAAGCCCAAATCCATCAGAGGAATAAGTCACGTGAAATGACTTTCTAGCAGCTAGCAGGAATGCTTAATTAGACTTACTTTCTTTAAATGCTGCAAGTCGGTACAGCTTTCCAGTGACTTCTTGCTCTGTCTGAATACCTAAATGAGGATGAGGTGAAGTTCTCCTACTTCCTCGTGAGGTGATAAATGATGAGTAGTGTCCTCTGCCTTTTGGTCCTCAAGAATGCCACCCGAACAAACATACAAGGTGACAAGAGTGCAGGGAGAGCAGAGGGAAGTGATGGCTGCAGATCAGCTTCCTGTAGTGGGGAGCAAACTCTGCTGAGTGTGCCGTGGGAAAAATGACTAACTTAGCAAACAGATATTTGCAGATGGAGACTTCTTACCATTTTTACAGGAAAATTAAGCAAGGTGGCAAAGTGCCTCTTGCTACAACAATTGAACCATCTTTGCTAGACTCCAGGTGCTCTGGCTTCACAGAGAAACCCCCAAACTGAAAAATGTACCTGCTAATATATTGGGCTCTAAATGTAGCCCTGGGTTAATTGAATAACAATCCCTGGGTAAGATTGAAGTGCAGGAGGGGTTGGCTACGGTTTTAAGAGCCGGTTTGCAGAAAAGGGATTTCCCGTTAAGAAATGGCATATACTGATTGTTCTCTTCCTTGCTCTGCCAAGACCTGAAGCACATCTTGGAAGCCAGGCAGAATCTGTGGAGCCAATGGAGTTCTCAAGCTCGACTTCAGCTTCTTCCCAGCTAGAAGAAGCAAGGACACGCCGGCTGAGTTCCACAGGCAACGCGCCCGTATCTGTAGACGAGGATTTAGAGACGCTACTTTGGGAACTCTCAGACGGCATACTGGAAGCCGAGCTCGACTTGGACCCAGGGAAGGATGAGGATGACCTCCTCCTTGAGCTTTCCAAGATGATTGATGATTGAACTGCATAGTCCTATGGTATATTAAAAAAAACAAACAAACAAAAAAAAAATACAACTCTTCTTCTTGTTGGATACCCCGAGGTGATCCTTTTTCGAACTGAGGCTTTGCAATGAGACTTAAAGCACAGTTGGAACTGGTAGAAATTGGCAGGATCTGCACTCAGTTGTCCTAAGTTTCCCTGCTGGTCAGAGTTAAGGTCTTGTGCATGGTTCCGTAACTATAGGTGGCTACCTTTGATATCAAGAGGACAAAGCACTTGTTTCTTTTGGCACAGAAAGATGTCCATCGGCACGCTGCGGTGGCTGTGAATTGACGTAGTGATGGAGCGATGCTCTGAAGGCTTAAACGGAAAGCTTCTTCCTTCCCCCCCGCCTTGGCACAGCTCGATGTTGGGCACATTGTGAAGCCTGGGTGTTCTGATTTCTCGGACAGTTGATACCCAAATCCCGGAGTTACTATGTCAACTCTTGACTTTTATTTGTGTATGCCATTGTTTTGACTGTAATCTTTTCAGATGATGAAGCTGTAGGGGCGGGAGGGAGCAGAATAATTATTCTAGCGTTGTGGACCAAACATGCTGCCAGGAGTGGTGGTGGTGGGGTCAGCCCACCCGGCCTTACTTTCAATTATCAGGGATGATAAAATGGTGTGAAAAGCAGCAGCTCTGCGATACGGCTACGCTACCCCCACTCCCTTCTCTTGTGCTGTACCAAAGTTCCCCCAAGCTTTGGTTGGTGCTTTTTGCTGGTGACAGTAGGACTCCAGGGCGAGTAGTCGGGACTCTCCTGCAGTAACTGGGTCAATTAAGGGTTGGTTTAAGTGCCTCCTGGTTTTTAAAATTGCTCCCCTGAGCTGCTGGCTCTGCTGCCTGCTACAGCAAATGTTCGGGTGCCATCAGCGTCGCACTTGGGCGTGGGCACTGACCCTGCGGAGGAGAGCTGAGGCTCGCGTGTATTGTGTACCCTGCCGCCAGTGATCGTTTTCCCCTAGCAGATCTATTTTGAATCATTTCCCTAAATTTTAGAGGAACTTTAGGCTCTTTGTGCTATGATTTGTGAAGCTGTAGGGGCCCTCAGGCATTTGTTGCTAGCAGAGAAAAACCGCTTGTCGAATTTGTTGTAAATACTTTCTGTTTGGACAACAACGCCTGTGTGTGTGTGTGTGTGTGTGTGTGTGTACGTGCGTGCTTTGATGACCCCCTGCGACGCCCCAGCTCCGCGAGGGAAGCTTTGAAGCGGCTCTGGGAAAACCTCTGCGGAAGAAACTGCTGCTGGCGACTTGCGGAAAACGGACTCCACAATCAGTGAGATTGTAAAGTAGGTATGTTTATTCAGCGCTGGGCAGCACGGGAGGTCGTGGGCATGAAGATTGATGACTCTTCCTCGTCACCGCTAGTTGACCTCTTGTCTTTGCACAGACTCAGTTGCTCCTTGGCTCTTGTCCATCTGCAGGACCAGTTTCTCCCAGTTTCTTAAGATAGGCTCGCTCTCTTATTAGGAGACTGACCTTGGTAAGGGGCCCAAGGCTTCTTGCTTTAGTTAATTGGCACAATGCACCATAGTTAGCAAAGACACTAAGTAGCATCCTAGTTTAATGCCGTCAGCGCTCTATCTCTACTTGATAAGATTCTCCTAACTCCCTCTCTCACTGGAGCCCACGCAGCCCTCCGTCCTGCCGAAGGACTTCACGGGGACTTCTGCCGGCTCCGGGTGCCCGCACACAGACAGAAATGGCTTTGAGAGAAAACAATCAGGAGGAGGAGAGCTCAGAGACTGCGGCCGGCTTCGGCCACCTTCCCCTCGCTTTCCCTCTCCGTGTTCAAACCGAGCACTGTTCTGCCGTCAACCTTCGCTGCCTCTGCCCGCGGCGCTGGGCTTTCGCGTGTGCCATTGCTCCTCTACATATTTTATCCTTCCTTTTGTAAGGAATGGTCCAGCAATTCGTGTCACTAAGGGATTTGAAGGGTTAACATTGAGGCCCGGGTCTAGGTGATAAGAGAACAAAGGGGTTTTTAGGGAAAAGTGCTGACTACTGCAGGGGATGTTGCTAGAGTTTCTGAAATCCGGCGCAGAGGCTCCCAAACGAGGAGGAAGGGGGAGCTGAAGGACAATTGAAGGACAAAAGCCTGGGAGGAAGACAACCAGCATTCAGCCCGAGCAAGCCCCGAGAGACCACCAGAGACTGGTACGCAGGCGCCCCTGGGAGGGGTTTCGGATTCCGGAAACCAATTCTAATAACCCTGCCTCTTCTCGAAGTAGTAATGAATATGTATTAGCCTGGGAGCATCAAAACCAGCCGCCTTAAGTAACAGGTGTGCGTCCTGGGGGAGCAGAGACTCCCGGCGCACCCAGCGCTGCTTGCTTGCCTCTATTCGTTTAATAAATTGTAAACTTTGATTGTAATCCTATTTGGATTTATAACAGCCATTTATAACACTTTTTATATTTGTATTTTATTTAAGGCTGTCTTGCCCCCCTCCCCCCCCCAGCCTCGCTGCTCACCAATAAAGCTGGCGCAGGGACTCCTGCCTGCGACCATAGAGGCGCAGGGACTCCTGCCTGCGACCATAGAGACGCGGTCCTCCCGGCCTGCTAGAGCGGCCCGCCACGCTCCTCCAGCATCCCAGCGTCCCTTGCGCGCTCCCGCCCGGCCTCAGGGGCTTCCGGAGGCGGCCCAGCAGGGGCGGCGGGAGCAGCGAGGCGGCGGCAGCCATGGCGTACCGCGGGCAGGACCAGAAGGTGCAGACGGTGATGGTGCAGCCCATCGTAGCCTTCCTGCGGCTGGGGAGCGACGGGGGAGCGGGTGGGGGGCGGCCCGGGCCTCAGGGGTCTCGGCCCGGGCCTTGAGGCCTTGTCCCGGGGCCCTGGGGCCTCGTTGCAGGGTTTGAGGCCTTGTCTTGAGGCCTTGTCCCGGGCCTGGAGCTCTTGTCCCCGTGCTGAGCCCTTCACGCAGTGCCCCAGAACCTCATCTTCCGCTACCTGCAGAGCGTGAGTAGCGCGGGGAGAGGACGGGGAGGGGATGGGGATGGGGATTTGGGGGGGGTGGGGGGAGCGGGGAGGGTCCGGGGATCTCCCTCGCTGAGTTTTCGGCTCCCACCCGTTGCTCGGGGCAGGTTTGTGGGGAATGGAGAGCTGTGCGGCGTGCTGGTGGGTACAAGGAGCTGCTGCGCAGCCCGGCGTTTCCCCCTCGTGTTAACGGGAGTGGGATCGTGCAGCCGGGCGTGCAGGAGTGTTCCCTTGTGACTGGAAACATGTCCTTCAGCAAACGTGTAGTATTCACCCAGTCATATAAGACTCTAAAATGTCAGACTGTTAATTGAAACTGCCCCTGAGAGTTGCTCCTTGGAGTGTTTGGGAGCTCTAGCGGCTATGGTTAGCGGGTATTTCTGAACACACGAGAGAGAACAAAACTGCTCGCGGTGTTTGTGTTCCAATTTACTCTCCTCCTTCGTTCTGCAGAGCTCGAGGATCCAGGTGTGGCTGAGCAAGTGAACGTGCGGATAGAAGGCTGCATCATCGTGAGTGTCAGCACGACCCCGCGTTACATCGTTAGTTTGTTTTCCCTCATTCACAATCCTATTTTTTCTTGTCAAGAAAAACTAGCCCAAGGGAAAAAAGAAATCGTGCTTCTCTAACAATTAGTCTTCGTTGTCCAGCCTGGGTCAGCAAAGCTGACGATGGTTCGTGTTGTTGCTGAACTAATTGCCACTGTTGCCGATTTCTAGGGCTTTGACGAGTACGTGAATTTGGCGCTGGACGACGCAGAGGAGATTCACTCCAAGACAAAATCAAGGAAACAGCTGGGTGTGTCGTGTGTCTGTGCAACCCGAGTGACGCGCGGTCTGAAACCTGCCCGGGTGAGCCTTCTAGGTAGCAGCACTGAGACGTACCAACCGTGTGACGAGCCTTGCTGTTGAAGTTCAGTGAGCAATTCCTGGCTACATCTCTGTCCCTGATGATTTTTGAGCTGCTGATTTTGCTGGATGAAGGAGAATCTGTCCCTGCCTGAGACCGGTTCTGGTCTTTGAAACGTGTAATACCAGGCGGCCTGCACTCTGCATGATGGGCAAAGCCCTGCTCAACCACACAAAACACTTTCTGAAAACACGAGATTATTCTCAGGTTCTGGGCTCTCTCTAATCCCCTCTTTCCCTTCTCTTTGCTGCAGGCCGGATCGTGTTAAAAGGGGACAACATCACTCTTCTACAGAGCGTTTCTAAGTAGAATTTGCCATCCTTAGAACAAAGGTGGCTGCCGTGCTGCGGAGTGACTGAGTGCCAGGGGAACGCGGCCCGCTGGTAGATAGGAAGTTATTTGTAACTGGGGTTGCATGCTGAGGTCAAAAGTCTTTCCTTTGTGGGAGCGAGTTGTTTGTAGCTTGAAACAATACGTGATGTATTTCACAAATAGCCATTTTTCACATTAACTGTAAATGTAAACCACAAATCTGCTTGTTTTCAGTCTCTTCCTTCTGTGAATGGAGAAGGAGGAGAAATATAGAAGCGTGGGCTTTTCTTTTTGCTGTGGATCTGATAAGTTTCGATAACGCTATGTGCTTTCTTGACCATTACATCTGCATTATGTGGCCAGGGTGGACTCGTTCAGGGCACGGAAGCCCCACACAGTCCTTGAGCTAGCAGGGTGCTAAGGAGGGTGTTGGAGATTTTGCATACAATTGCAGCCCTTTGTTGCTGCAGTGACAGGTTCCTCAGATTCTTTCTAAACAGGGTTTAGCTTGTTGAGAATCTTTTTGGGAGTGTTTATTGTGGATCAGTCAGTAAAAGTATCTTAGTGGGCCCGTGAGGGATTTGGGGCTGTGGTGCAGTAACCCAGTGTTTACAAGTGTTACTGCTATGCATGCTTGTCCAATAACGTCTCCAGATCAGAGAGTGAGAGCGGGCAACTGGTTTGGATTAAATCTGTCACTTCTTGCTGCTTTGGACAGAGCCTGTAGATTAAACCCTTGTGCTGTTCAATAAGCTGGGGTATCAGATGTGTCGGTTGGGTTTTTATCATTTGATTTATTTTTTTTATCCGTTTGGAGATCTGTCTTTTCTATTTAAGTTTCCCCAAGAGAGCTGAGTTGCTTGATGCATCGACCAAAGAGAAGTTCCCCGGCTGACTTGGGACAGCCAGTCCCCTCGTTTTTCTGATCACAAAAAAAAAAAAAAAAAGGAAAAAAAAAAGAAAAAAATCGAAGAAGAAAAATTTTGACTGTAACTGTAACTCAGAAACTAAGATTACCTAAATGGAGAGAAATGAATTTTGATGCACAGGCTGTGCTAGAAATCTGTTAATCAGCATTCAGTTTTTCAAAACTTCA
This sequence comes from Anser anser, assembly GCF_964211835.1. Classification (NCBI taxonomy): domain Eukaryota; kingdom Metazoa; phylum Chordata; class Aves; order Anseriformes; family Anatidae; genus Anser; species Anser anser. The sequence goes on along the minus strand of NW_028153844.1, from coordinate 78,919 downwards.
ATTTGTGTATCATCATCATGAAAATTAATAAATTCAAGGTGGGAGATCCTTTCCTGAAAGGGAAGGACAGAAATACGAGTCTTGCTGTGGGGCCTACCCAGCGCAGTTCTGCCATTCCGAGAAGTAATACGTCAGGAGTGTCACAGCAGACGTTCCCAGGAAGAAACCTTTGAGGGGCAGCATGACACACTTGATTGGCTAAAGCAGCTTCAGCTGGACAGCCTGCTGCCGGGATGGGTAATTCTAAGTTGTGTTCAAGTTGCTGAGTTCCTTTCAGCATGTAGTAAAGATGTAACGTGCCGATGTCGTTTGGGAACAGGAGGCATTACGTGTCACCAGCAGTGGGCACGTAGGGAACAAAACAGTATCTTACGAGGTCCTCCACATCTGCCTTTCATTTTGTCCTTGGTTTGCCAGCTGGAGCTTTCAGGAGGTGAGGAAGGAGGCTGTCCCAGTGAATAGTTCAGGTGTTGCAGGGTATTTGTGATGCAGTGCTTGTAAAATTTACCTGCCCGCATCTCCTGTTACAGGCAGCCCCCCGCGGGCCCTGTGAGATGGGGAGCTGCTGCCCGGGGTTAGGCCCAAGGTGCCCTGTCAGGCCCAGGGCCGCCCTTCCCCTTCCCCTCGCCCTGCCCTTCCCTCCCGCTCCTCAGCCCTTGCTCAGGCCTTTTGGGCCGTCTGGCCGTCCATCTGGCCGTCTGTCCATCCATCCGGCCGTCTGGCCGTCCATCTGGCCCTGTGTCCCTCCATCCCACCGCCCTGCCCCGTCCCTGCCGTCTCCCTAGGGAAGCAAAGAGTCCCTGGGCTGCCTTCAGGGGGGAGGTTCTGCTCAGGAAATTAAAGCTTCCCCCTTAACGGGCGCCTTGCGAGTTATTTTGAGTTCCAACCTTCTGCCTTCCTTTCGTAGCAGTGCCTCTGAGGGGTGCGCTGTAAGGTAGCCGTCATCTGGTGCGCTGCTCCTGCGTTTCCCAAAGGAACTGCCTTCGGGATCTGACTAACTCTGGATGCACGCGGTTGTCACCTTAATTTCTCCGTTAGTTTGCTGAAAACAACCCGCTTGGGTGACCTTTGTGTTTGTTTCTTCAAACTTGGATCGAGGAGGTCTCTGTTTCCTTATGTTGATGTTCACGACGAAAGTGCAGAAGGGATGCTTACTGTTGCCCGGGTCAGTCCTGTTGCCAGGATGGGAATGTTTAGCCTACCGGCCCTCTGGTGCTGTTAGGCTGCACTCGGAGTGTGAGCTCTGGGCCTTATTTGGAAAAGACTGCGTTATTTGAGTGTACAAACCCGAGATATTCTGCGGATAGGTGATTCTCAAACCACGTCAGAACCACCGCTGTGACGTGTGCTGGAGTCGGACGCGCGTTTGACTGATCAGGCGGAGCAGGTGAATTGAATTTGTTGCTGGATGGCGAGGTGTTCTGGGGGAAGAGCTAGTCTAAGGAAAACTTCCTCTTACTGCCCCTTCCCATCTCAAATGGCCACTGCCTGGGGAAATTGCTTCTTTATGACATTAACTACAACGTTACAGTGAGGATGAGGAATCATCATTACTCCCATAGTTATTTGCTGCCAGGCCGCAGCGTTGATTTCAGAGATTTAAAAAAAAAAAAAACAGGAAAAAGAAAGGAAGTATGTATTCTTTCACATACTCTCTTTTCCCTGAGAGTAAATGTTGTAGCTTCAGCAGTACCCTTCCTCTGGAAACGATTCCCAGTGCCTGCTCAGACACTGGGGAGTAAAATGACAGAACAATGGAGGAGAGCCACCCGATATAAAGAAAGGAAAAAAGGGGTTATGGATGAAGGGAAAGCAACTACATAAAAAATTGGTGCTATCTAAAAATTGGTTAACGGTTTGGGACCCGCAGGTGCTGCCTACACGTGCGTGTGTTGCAGTCGTGCCTGTTGCCACTGCGCAAAATGGAGAGAGCTTCTTTGTCGAATGCAGCACGTTAAAGAATGCGCCATCCCTCGTGTGGGACTTCTTCCCCATTGATCTGTGGTTTACCTGAAGGTTTACCATAACCTACATAAGTTTCAAAAGCAAGCAAGCAACCAACCAAAAAACAACACCAACATTAAAGAGTGGCAAGGCAGATGCTCATCTGGGGACTCTGACTCATCGGTGACATCACCAAGCAAAGCATTGTGAGCGCTTCGGGTCGGGGCTGCTGTGGCGAGCCTCACAGCCGGGAGGGAGAGCGGGTACGGTTCGCCTCTGGCGGGTCTGTGTCAGCCCTCTGCCCTGGTGGCTTCGTTAGCAGTGAGAGTTTGACTGCTGTGTTCCCAGCTTTCGCTTCTGCACCGACCGTGTGGCAGAGCCCGCAAGCTGCTTCCTCAGCTGGAAGAGGAAGAGGAGTGACCTCAACTGTGCCGAGGTAAAGCAGAACCGTTGAAAAGATTTGTCAAAGATGCGGCTGGTACCAGCGCAGCCGCTGCAGCTGCAGCAGGTCCTGGAGCATTGGAGAAGATAGAGAGGGGTTTCTTCGTGAAAAGAATGCTGTGAAAGTGTTTTCACGCCAGAAATTAGGAGAAGCGCCTCTGTTGTTTGGATATCCTCTATTGACCTGGCACACGGGCATTACAGCATACCTGGCACACTCTTTGTATTGTTTGTAAAAGAAAAAAAAAAAAAAAGTGTTTTAGGGCAGGCCAAAAACCTGCCTTGGCACTTCCACATCGCAGCAGTGCTTGCAGGCCGTGCATCCTGGATGCCAGGCAAGGATCTAAATCCGATGGTGCTGTTGGTAACGTGAAGTTCAGGAAGCACTTCTGGTTTTTTCTGCTCTTCCATGTGAATTTTTGCCCTGTGAAGGTGGTGTACTGAGCTCTTTTCTTACCAACAAATAGGTTTAAAAGCAGTTACAGCAAGGATGAGCTGTGTTAGCAGGAGGCTGTTCTGTGCTTTGACCATGGGAAGATGAATGGTTTACCTATGCACCGTTAAATATAATTTGACACCTAGCACACAACACTTGCAGCCTGTGGGGTGCTTTAACAAGCAGGTAAATCAGCGGAGACTGTTTTGCAGCAAGGCTGATGCTGGGTGATTAAAAAGCAGGGTCACAACAAGGAGTTTATGCTGTTCTTTCTTGCTTGTCATCCGACTGTCCGCTTACACTGTTCTAAAAATAAAAAACCACCAAAACGGGGTAAGCATCTTTAATACCTTTATTATAAATGGAAGGCACAAAACAGGCCAGCAACAGAGACTGTCCAAGAGAAAGACTTTGCGCTTTATAAACAAACAAGAAATTACCCTTAGGTAGGTGTGATAATCCTTCCCTAATGCATTTTTTGGAGTGCAAAAATATTTTGTTCCCTTCTTGCTCTTCTCTCCAGGACAAAGGCAGAATAGCCAACTGGAAAGTTAGACCAGGGAGGTCAGTTTGTTCCGTACTGAGAAAGACAAGCCTGTAAAACAAACTAGGCAGGTTTTCTTTGGACTAGTTATCTTCCTTCAGCAAAGGCAAAGTTTATGACACTTGTTGGCATGTATTTCCAGACCCCCAGCTACCGTGACTGTAGTGCATCTGTAATTCTTTTGTACAAAAAGAGTTCAAAATCTTGTAACGCAAAAACTTTACTAGCACCCTGGAGAAAAAAGAAATCTAAAAATCTTGCCAACTTCTATTACAGACCTGCTGAGTGCACCAGAGTTACTCATTTTTATTCAGGCTTTCAGGGGCTAGTTCAGTTGGTTTCTGTTCAGCACTTGGATCGCCATATTGGCAGATGTCAGTTTAAAAAAAAAAAAAAAAAGCTTTGGAGATCTTTTTTAAAATGAGACTGCTTTTTATGGCATTTAGGGCTGTGAGGTATCCTTGGTTTTTGCTTTCTTCCCATTCCTTAGACCAGATCCATTCATATCCTGAACAGCGTTCTGGGTCTGTTCAGGAAAATGGAAGGCAACAAGCAAAATGATGAGCTCCTTGGGCATTCAAAAGAGCTCAGTCTGGAAAAGATTTCAAGTCCAACTTCCATGCTAAGGAGCACCAGTAATTTTTAGAAGTAGATGCAGAGGAATCTGCATGGCACTAAGTGTGTTTCTGAAGGTGCTAAAGGTCAGAAGTGACGATTCCTCTCAATACTAAAGAAGAGAAGGAAACCTTGCACTTAACTACTGTTTTTATTCCCTTTGTCAAGCAGTCAAAACCAACAACTAATACGGGAACCCAACTTTTCCCCTCTTTACTTTAGATTTGGGAAAATTCCCTGCCAAAATAATACTTCCTGGAAAATTCACTAGTGTTTGTGTGAGTAAAAGGTTCCAACCTTTTATTATTAATTTGTAAGAACTATTTCATCCGCTTTTGTCCAGAAGAGTCCGAAATAATTTGCACAGAAATGTGCAGCATTTTAATGAAAGGCTTCAGAATCACTCTAATTTGAACTTTATCTGGTCTGGTTGCAGGTTTTATGACATTTAGTGTCTTAAAAAAAAAATCAAAATATCTGACTTCACATCAGAAAAAAAAAACCTGCTTGTGGCTAAATAAAATCTGTTGCAGCTCTGGTCATTGAAAAATCATTGGCTGTTAAATTGGACCTAAGTCATCTTTTCTAACCTTTCATGATCTTGCAGCAATGGATGATGATGGATATATGGATTAGGGAACAGCACGTGATGGCAAACCTGTGGTATTTGCTACAGCGCAGAAAGAAAACAAATTGCTTCCAAAAAATCAAACTAATTCAAAATTCTTGGTATCATGCAGCCATGCCACTGGCAAAGTGAGCATTGCCCTGCCTCTCAAAGCTTGCTGTATCCTTGATCTGCTGTCTTCCTGCTGTTAATTGATTGCAAGTCTACGTGTCTGATCAGGGCTACGAGTTGTTCTCGATATGGATACCATACGACATATACTGTGCACGCTTGTGTGTATAGATATGTTTATCCTGTATGCATGTACATATTTGATCTGGATAGGCTGGAGCGATGGGCTGAGGTCAACTGTATGAAGATCAACAAGGCCAAGTGCCGGGTCCTGCACCTGGGGCGCAACAACCCCAAGCAGAGCTACAGGCTGGGAGATGAGTGGCTGGAAAGCTGCCTGGCCGAGAAGGACCTGGGAGTGTTGGTTGACAGTCGGCTGAATATGAGCCAGCAGTGTGCCCAGGTGGCCAAGAAGGCCAACAGCATCCTGGCCTGTATAAGAAGCAGTGTGGCCAGCAGGTCTAGGGAAGTGATTGTGCCCCTGTACTCGGCTCTGGTGAGGCCGCACCTTGAGTACTGTGTTCAGTTTTGGGCCCCTCGCTACAGGAAGGACATGGACGTGCTCGAGCGAGTCCAGAGAAGGGCGACCAAGCTGGTGAGGGGTCTGGAGAACAAGTCTTACGAGGAGCGGCTGAGGGAGCTGGGCTTGTTCAGCCTGGAGAAGAGGAGGCTCAGGGGCGACCTCATCGCTCTCTACAGTTACCTTAAAGGAGGCTGTAAGGAGGTGGGGGTTGGTCTGTTCTCCTACGTGCCTGGTGACAGGACGAGGGGGAATGGGCAAAAGTTGCGACAGGGGAGTTTTAGGTTGGATGTTAGGAAGTACTTCTTTACCGAAAGGGTTATTAAGCATTGGAACGGGCTGCCCAGGGAGGTGGTGGAGTCACCATCCCTGGAGGTCTTTAAAAGACGTTTAGATGTAGAGCTTAGCGATATGGTTTAGTGGAGTACTTAGTGTTAGGTCGGAGGTTGGACTCGATGATCTTGAGGTCTCTTCCAACCTAGAAATCCGTGATACTGTGTGATACATACGTATGCATATTTGTGTGCTGGCCCCCAGATCACTCATGGTATAAAGCATTGGCCTCGAAGGCATACTCATCAAAATATTTGGTAGATCCTCCATTTTTTTCTAGTTCCCTCAAAATGAGAGAGTTTTTACGCGCTCTCTGTGTCAAAAAGGCAAAACTTCTGATTTCCACTGTCGCTCTCGCTAACTTTCTATCACTCACTCCTCGTGTGTGTGTCTAAACACATATGTGTGTATGCGTATGCACATTTGTGTATTTCTGTGCACTGGTGTGTTTTTTGCTGTACAGGTAATAAAGACGGGGAAAGGTTTTAGTGTTTTCTTAATAGGTGAAGAAATCTTGAAGACCAGAGATTGGAACATACTGAATTTTGAATTAAAAAAAAAAAAAAAAAGTCAAATTTTCTGGCTGTGGAAGATGGAGCCTCATTTTTGCAGCCACTTTGAATCACGAGTTCATCTCTAAATGCACTGGGTTTTTTTGTTTTTGTTTTGTTTTGTGGTTTTTTTTTTTTGGTTTTTATTTTTTGAAGAGCTAACTAACCCTGGCTGTCTCCAGTCTGAGAGAGTGTTCAGATGGACTTGCTTCCTCCATTAGTTATAAGCTGTTTAAAAGCACATCCTATGTTTGAATTGTGGATGAGAGGCTCCCTTGGCAAAGTGAGGAGGCAAATTCTTCCTACCCCTTTATCATTAATTCACGGATTCAGTGTTGGTTCGGCCTCCAGGAGAAGTTAACTGGAAGTCTTTGAAGATCGATAACTTTGCTGAGGTTGTCCAGGTAGGTGAACTCGAAGACCCACAGTGACTGGAACGTGCTATTTAATGCGTCATACTGCGTTCTGTAGAAGTTACTCGTAGCCATAGTTGATCATTGCCTTGCATGTATGATCAGGTGGTTTTTGAAGAAGTGACTCCATTTTCAGGCTTCCGGATGTGCTCCAAGGCATATTATTGAGGACGTGGAAGAGAACACTTGCTGACAAAGCTCCTGGCAGCTTTACAGAACTTTAGTTTAATATTGTGTTAGTTCCCGTAACAGCTGATTTCAAGGCATTGCTCTCCTCAAGAGACTAATTTGATGAACAGAAGAAAGCTGGAAAAATGCTTGTTACTCATTATTTTTCACTTGTTGGTACTTTCTTTAGGGTTACTTTTAAAAAGAAGATTTCACTGATCACAAGCCAGTGGAAGACTTTCAGCCCAAGCAAGGGTGAAGACAGCTCTCTCCAAGAGCAGAGGAAGTCCCTGTGGAGAGAACCCGAGCTTGTTATCAGAACTTGTCGGCATGTCTAAACAAGGAGACGATTGCTACTTCTATTTCTATTCTACCTGTACCAAGGTATGGCTGGGTTTCTTTTGCTTTGCTTTGCTTTGTTTTTTTTTTTTTTTTTTTTTTTTTTTTTTCATTTTTTTCAGGAAGGGGTAGAGTAGGAGGAGGAGGCACACTGGTCTTTGGTTAACGTGATAACCAGATAGATTCTGAATTCAATCGTGGCAACCTGAGGCAGTAGCATGGACGTTTTTGAGGCTGTACTATATTTTCCTTGTTGGTTTCCTTTTGGTTACAGGGAGACAACTGTTCCTTCCGCCACTGTGAAGCTGCTCTGGGGAACGAGACAGTCTGCACGCTGTGGCAGGAGGGTCGTTGTTTCAGGAATGTCTGCCGATTCAGACACATGGAAATCGATGTGAGTGCCTAAAGATGTGTTCTCAAAATAAATCAACAAAAGCATTTTTCAGTGCTGTAGGTGTGCTGATTGTGCTTTTGCAGGACAGAGTCCTTTGCTTTGGAATTACACTGGTTTCTGTTAGCAGGGGAGGGGGTGGGAGGAAGGAGAGGGAAATAAAATCAATGCCTTAGGTATGTCTTAGCAAGATTTTCTTTTATTAGACGCCGACAGTATTTTCTCAACAGATGCAGAATAACCGCTAACTAGACTGCTAAAAGCTGCTGGAGCAGGGGGGTAATAAACAGGCTGTACTAGCCTCCTGAGAGCAGGCTTGATAATGATCTATCAGGTCTCTTGTGTCCCGGAGTCCTTCAGATAATGCTGTTCTAGCTGCCTGGGCTAGGAAGCAGTGGGGAAAGTTAAAGGTGCAGAAGAACGAAGTCTCCGAGAAGTAGTTCTGGATAGAGTTAACGTAGGCAATTTAAGATGTTCTTTTTCCCTCTGAATAATCCTAGTATAATCCTAGGTGTATTAGTTTAACCCACCCTAAACTGATGTCTGAGAGTGCCTGTCTTCTCAAACTGAATGATGACAAGGCTAAACGTGCATAGTGGTTACAGCTTCTGCAAACTTTGTGAATATGCCCGGAAATACTATACTTCCGTGATAAACTGACCTTTGGAATGATGTTTCAGCACTGTATTGTGACAGCCCTATCGCTGTCGTGACCTGGAACTGTGCATCTCTTTGCAAACCTTAGGTGCATGTTATCACGAGCTTGTCTTTCTTTCTGTCTTCAGAAAAAGCGCGCTGAGATTCCCTGCTACTGGGAGAAGCAGCCAGTGGGCTGTCAGAAAGCCAACTGTGCTTTTCATCACGCAAAGGGACGTTACATCGATGGCGTCTTCTTACCACCAAGCAAGAGTGAGTTTAGGTCCTTTTTCTTTAAGTATTGAAGAATTAATTTTGCATATTACTTAGTGGGTGCCAATAGTGTAGGAGACATCAGGTAACCGTTCATTTGTGAGTGCAGGAAAAGGTCTGCAGTCCTAGGTGGTCAGCTAAACCGAGTGTACTGCTGCTGTACTGCTGGTATTTGTTTTCTGCTTTCATGCTCAGCTTCTCTCTGCTTTGTGTGATATTTGCCTTGCAGTTTGCTTTCTGTTGTTTCGTCTTCTGCTGGGTGGTAGGGAGATGTGTTGTTGTTTGAAGGCAAGTCATTGTTCACGGTGTAAACAGTGGCGGGATGGGCAAAAGGAGATGCTGCATTCATTGCCTGTGCAGGTTATCTGCCTTAGCTACCATCTTCGTGCATTGTGGTCAAAGTTTTAAACTGCCATATTACTGATGATCCTCCTCTTCCTCTAGCTACACTGCCAAGTCCGCCTGAGTCCGCGGACGATGATTTGAAAGTGGCTCAGATGTCACTGCAGCAAAACAAACTTTCTGTCCAGTCCAATCCCTCTCCATAGCTAAGGCGGGTGATGAAAGTGGAAAACTCGGAAAATGTCCCAAGCCCTACACACCCTCCAGTTGTAATCAATGCTGCAGATGATGATGAAGATGATGATGGTGAGCATGGTTTGGTTCTTGGAAGGAATTTGTGCTGTAAATGATTGTGTAAGTCTTTGGTTCTTGGAAGGAATTTGTGCTGTAAATGATTGTGTAAGTCTTTGGTTCTTGGAAGGAATTTGTGCTGTAAATGAATGTATAAATCACAGATGACCTGAGGTCTGACTAGCGATAGGGCAGGCAGTCCGCTCAGGTCACTGGTGGCTTTGTCTGGCAGTCAGTGGACAGAACCTGAAATGTTGGAGGAAAGCTTAGAACCACTCTTGGCTTTAGCTGGTCTGTTGTGTAAAGCTCTATGTGAAACTAGGAAGGAAATTCCTTTTTTTTTGTCTGAAGAGTAATATGTTGTGTAGTAGTTAAAGCTGCAGAGAGAATCTAGAGTCCTAGATGTTTTGTCCTAGGGTAGTCTACTTACGAGTTCATCAGGTCAGTGTAGCTGTATTAAAAAAAAAAAAAAAAAAACAACTTTTTTATAGGAACCATGGACTGAAGTGTCATTGCATGAGCTACATAATCACGAACAATCTGGCCTATGCATAACTGAATAGATTTTTCCCCTTCAGACCAGCTTTCTGCGGAAGGAGAAGAAACTAAAACTCCCGTCCAGCAACCAGCTGAGGAAGGCCAAAATGGATTACGGATGATTTCCACTCGGAAAGCCAGTGCTACTACTGCTAAACAAGGTATTCCAGCACCTGTAGTAGGATAAATCGGAAGGAGAACTTGACAATTAACTCAAAAGCAATGTGGCGTAAAAACACAACAGAATGTAGGGGTGCTGAATGGACTCGGTTATTTCCATGATCTCATTTCTCCCTGATACCATCATGTGCCCATTGGGTCAGAAAGTTGAACTCCTTTTCTTTCCTTTTGGAGAACAAAACAGGGTCACAGCATGGAGTTTAAATGGCTGCACGTGCAGCCTGGCAACCACTGTTGAAAGCCATATCTAACGATAGAGGGATCTAATATCACGTAAATGGATTAAAATTAAAACTACAGTTTTTACCCTGAAGGGTGAAAGGAGGGGCAAAATGCCATTGATTCTATGGTTGTTTCACTTGTGAGGAGTGTTGACAGGCTTTATTCTAAATACTTCTGAAAGTTCCTGAGCACTAAGAAGCCTGAGGATCTGTGGTCCTCAGTGAGTGCCTCTAAGCCTTAGTCTCATTAACTGTTTTCTGTTTTCAGAGGACGGTCTGAATTTTGGAATAAAAACACTTGAAGAAATCAAATTGCAGAAAATGAAGGAAAAAACTAAGAGACACGGTGGTGAGTTAATATTCCCTGCTTCCTTACCCGGTTCACCTTCATCCTGTGTGATGATTTTTCTTTCAAAAAAAAACTCTTCCAGTAATACCGGGTAGCTGGCTATGCTTTGGTGAATCCAACTATTTTGCCAAAGAAGTGAAATTTGATTGGCTTCAGAATGGCAGGTGATGGTGGCTGGGAGCTGCTTGAGGGATAGACTTCCATGTTTAGCTGGGGGCATCGAGCAACCTGATTCTCAGCCAGCTGGTATTCTAGATGGGAATTCCAAGGGCAACCAGAGGCAAATTAGTCACCTCTCTTATTTGCATGCTCTGGTCACTGTATGTTTGACAGTAATGAATAATTAAAGTTTTTTGTTCTTCGTGATAGTTTTTTCTGTTTGGTAAACTTCCTTATGTTTTGCTTGCTCTGAGCAGAAGGTCCTTCAAGATCTTCTCTTCCTCCCGTCGATTCTATGATTTTTCCTGCTCCGGAAAAGGAAAATGTCCGGACAGTGGTGAGAACTGTGACACTGTCTACAGAGGAAGGTAATAATTCATGCTTTTGTTTTGATTTCATTACTCCTAAACTGGAAGGTTAAGCAAGAAGGAAGGCAATTCACCCCTGTTAGCCTCCTGGTGCTGCCGCCTTCTGTTCAAAACATGCTTTTATGCTGAAAGTCCCTGGTTGTACTGGAAAGCTTTGGTGCTCAGGTTAAGTGCAGTAGCAGGAGAAAGAAAAAAATGTGTCAGTATGCAAATAGGGGGATAACTGAAAAACAGGAGAGTAACGAGAAGAAAGAGCTCTAGAGGACAGTGCTATGTAAGAAGCAATTTCTGAAGCTTTAAAGAGGCTGACAGTGGCACGTGTGGACAGTAGTGCGATAGGAGTCTGTGTATAAATTATATTGTTTAGAGTTGTGCAAATTCCTTTGAAAGGGAAAGAAGTGAAGAAGTACTTCTACTCATAGACATTCACCTTAGAAAGGAATATTTCTCAGCATTTGTACCTAATAATATTCTGCTTGCTTATGCAGCTCTGTTCTGCACAAAGTATAGCTGTCAAGCAGACTCAGATTCATTCTCGACTACATTCAGCTGGAATTTGAGGCAAACACTGAGACTATGGATACTTTTTCTAAGTTAATTATAGTTGAAATGTGAGTTTGTGTGGTTTAGCTGTCAAAACAGTGCCTTGCTGGTTTTTTTTTGGACATGGGCTAACAGTATACTATTTCTATTGGCTACTGGTTTCTATGAAATAGAAAAATTTTACTTTTGTTTTAGGGGAGGAACCTGTGGTTCGACTAGATCTTGCTGAGAAACAAGGAAAACGGAAAGCCTCCGTGGGTAAGAACTTTTTATGAGCTGTTATTTAGGTGCCGCCTTCTCTATATGACTGCATTGAAGAGTATTTTTGACGTATGAGAGGAAAATGCATTGCAGTGGAGATCTGTGTTGACTGCAGAAATGGCAAAAAAACCATTTAGCAGCTGAAAGGCAATTTTATGAAAATATGCTTGAAAAATAGAAGCTTGTGGTTGACTGTTCTCAAATCTTCCTGCAAAGAAATGTTCTTAAAATATTCCTTGTTTTCTCTGTCTGAAGCTGATGTAAGCGCCCTTCCGGTGAAGCGCAGCCTTGCTGAAAGGCTGGGGAAGAAGGTGGAGGTTCCGGGAAATGCTGACAAAGCACCAAAGAGAGGTACAGCTACTAAACAGGCATCTGGATGTGATTCACGGGTTTTGTATTTAGGCTTTCTGTTTGTCCTTTTCCTGCGATGTTTCTTTTTGCATGTTGGCTGAGGTCTTAATCACCGGGATTCAAAGTTACCTTTCCTGCCTTGTTTTCGAATGTGAACACAAAGTTGACGTTTATGCAGCCTCCCTAATTTGGTCTTTTTCTGTTTTGCAGTTCAAGTTCCCAAGTCTGTGAAGGAGAGGCTAGGATTACCTTCTCAACGGACTAGTGCTGCGAAAGGTAACAACTGGCTATTAAATATACTTTCTCCTTCTTCCTTTCCGTGAACTTAGACCGTTTTCATACAGCCCTAAAAAGGAATTCAAATGAAAACAAAGAACTGATTCCTCTTGCTTGAGTGCTGAAGCTCTTCTGACAGCCACTATCAGAAATCTGCCTCTAGGTGTGTGTTTATTTTCCGCTTGTGCCTTGTCAAGGTTTTAAGCTGCTTCTGTGAACCATCATATACAATTAGAATAGAGCCACTGCCGGGAGCAGGAATTTGAAATGCAGTCTGAAAAAGTAATCAAGTAAACTAGCATTTCTGTGTAGCAACTCTCTCTGGATAGGGCTGGTCTTCAAAATACAACAAGTGGCTCAGAGGAGGAGGAGAATGTTAGGCTATTGTCCTAAGATGCGTTATTGGGAACGCTCAGGCTTAGTTTTCCTTAGTACTGTGACAAATTTTGGAGACTTAAACTATTGTTGGACTCTCTTTAAATGTTGGTGCTTCTCATTTCTTGATGATGACAGGGAAGGCTGCTAAGCCAAAGGGAGAGATCCATGTGAAAACACTGGAGGAAATCCGTCGTGAGAGAGCTCTTCAGAGACGAGAATGTCAAGCCAAAGCCCAGGCTGAATGGCATGGTAAAACCAAAGATCCCAGCGCAGGGGCAAAAATTGAGGGTGAGCCCAAGAAGCAGAGCGTGCTCACTCTTTCCGGGCCCAGCAAAGTGCAGTCGAAGGAGCCGGCAGGTAAAGCCAAGCCAGAAGGAGAAGTGCGTGTTAAAACCCTGGAAGAAATAAAGCGCGAGAAAGCTCTGCGGATGCAGCAGAGTGGAGGAAATGTGCCAGCTCCCCCAGCACAACCTGGACCTGCCCCAGCCGGGCAGAAATCGTTATGGAACACAAAGCTATCAGGTAATAAGATGCTTTAATACCTGCCCCGGTGAGGTGCTTCCCATATTGAGCAAGTTCCGTTTGCTCAGGATCTGCTTTGCTTTTTCCTTCAATGCAGAGGATAAAAGAGTTTAAGGCTACAAAGTTCAAAGGCAAAGAAGGGCCAGAACATGCAACCATGTCTGTTTTCGTTAATTACGTGATGGTATTCTGTATTTCCCACTAGAAAATTAACACATTGAGGGGCTTTTTAGTCTAATTTTGGTATTCTGTTTTTTTCTGCCATCTGTTTACGGTATGAAGTCCTCCCTGCGTTGAGTTCAAGTTCACCTTCCTCTTTGGCATGTGTTGCTTAACTTGACACGTGTATGTGTTTGTAAAGCATGCATCAGCGTCTTAATGTGGGGGGCCAGTTTCTGTCAAAAATGACAGAGGATCAAAGGCCTCGTTGTTAAGATTATATCAACTTTGTAAAATGAGATTGTGTGAGGGAGATAAGGAGGGCTTAAAGGCTGCATGCACTGCACATTGTAGCCTTTCTCTCTGTCTCATGGGACACGAGGAAATAAACACACAAAGAAAACAAGTACCCAGCCTTCTTTCGTTTCTTCTCCTGCCAGCCAGATGTTAGGTCAGGAATGGGAGACTAGAATATGACTCTACAAATTTGGATTTTGTAGAACAACTTAATAGATTTTGTGGGACATCACTGCAGGGGAGAGGAAGCTGGTACAACAGTTGCATACACTCTCTTGTCTTACTATACCTGCTGCTTTTCCTTTCCTAGAGGGAGCAAGACTTTAAATACAAAAGCTGTCAACATTTGTGAATCTTACTAGACTTCATACAACGTCTTAGAGTATTGCTTGCACTTGGGATCGCTCTGTGTCTGAGTTTCCCTCGTCCTGGATTATGATTTACTGTAGCTATTCAGTTCCTTTGTTCCTTTGTATGGATTGTTGGTAGACGGAGTTTACTATGTGGAAGATATTGCTGAGAATCCAGGCAATGGCAGTGTACTTCTGCTGGCCAAATACAGTTAACTGTGTAGACGGGCCGTGGAAATGAGGAAGAGAACGTGGATTTTTCATGAGGCAGAGCAAGACTGTATCAGTTCTCTCTTCCTTTTACTCTAGCCAACTTTAACATGTTTGCGAAGCCTTGGGATGGGAAAGTCGCTTCCCCCAAGAAGAAGGCACTGAAACGTAAGGCACCTGGCAGTTTTCCCTCTGCTGTAGCAGCTGTGAAGCCACGGACTGCCTCTGACGCTGACACAATGGGACCTCCAGCCAAAAAAGCAGCTATGGTAAGGACAGGGGCTAATGCAGAAATGGATCCCTTGTAAAATTTACACCCTCCTCTAGGAGAAAAGATGGAAAACTCAAAAGTTCTACAGGCTTTCTGTTTCCTTTTAAATCCAGTAGCTGCCTACAGAATTCTTGTAGTACCCTTCCATATTTATTAGATTAATGGCACTATTTACTTAGTCCTCTGTGATTCTGTGATTTCTCTGGTGTGGAGGATTTTGTCCATTAATGCTGTGTTCTTAAAAGACACAAGATCATTAGTAACCTCCACGTGAATATTAACTTTCTTCAGGAGCACCTTGGTTTTGTATTTTGGCTAAGGCTCCGCAATGCCAGAGGAGAAGCAGCATGGAGGAAAAAGCTAGTAAGGAATCTTTTACCCATGAGTCCTAAATACTGTTTTGCTGCTTTCTAGGCTGTTCCAGCCACGCTGGAGCACGTCCCAGCCACCAGACTTGAAGAAAATCCCCAAAACAGGTGATGACCACAACTTGTTCTTTTTCTCAATCGGTGTATATCCCCAGTGAAACATAAGTTCTGTCACACGTGGGGAAAAAAGGAGGGTTCTGAGATAATTAAAGCCCAAATCCATCAGAGGAATAAGTCACGTGAAATGACTTTCTAGCAGCTAGCAGGAATGCTTAATTAGACTTACTTTCTTTAAATGCTGCAAGTCGGTACAGCTTTCCAGTGACTTCTTGCTCTGTCTGAATACCTAAATGAGGATGAGGTGAAGTTCTCCTACTTCCTCGTGAGGTGATAAATGATGAGTAGTGTCCTCTGCCTTTTGGTCCTCAAGAATGCCACCCGAACAAACATACAAGGTGACAAGAGTGCAGGGAGAGCAGAGGGAAGTGATGGCTGCAGATCAGCTTCCTGTAGTGGGGAGCAAACTCTGCTGAGTGTGCCGTGGGAAAAATGACTAACTTAGCAAACAGATATTTGCAGATGGAGACTTCTTACCATTTTTACAGGAAAATTAAGCAAGGTGGCAAAGTGCCTCTTGCTACAACAATTGAACCATCTTTGCTAGACTCCAGGTGCTCTGGCTTCACAGAGAAACCCCCAAACTGAAAAATGTACCTGCTAATATATTGGGCTCTAAATGTAGCCCTGGGTTAATTGAATAACAATCCCTGGGTAAGATTGAAGTGCAGGAGGGGTTGGCTACGGTTTTAAGAGCCGGTTTGCAGAAAAGGGATTTCCCGTTAAGAAATGGCATATACTGATTGTTCTCTTCCTTGCTCTGCCAAGACCTGAAGCACATCTTGGAAGCCAGGCAGAATCTGTGGAGCCAATGGAGTTCTCAAGCTCGACTTCAGCTTCTTCCCAGCTAGAAGAAGCAAGGACACGCCGGCTGAGTTCCACAGGCAACGCGCCCGTATCTGTAGACGAGGATTTAGAGACGCTACTTTGGGAACTCTCAGACGGCATACTGGAAGCCGAGCTCGACTTGGACCCAGGGAAGGATGAGGATGACCTCCTCCTTGAGCTTTCCAAGATGATTGATGATTGAACTGCATAGTCCTATGGTATATTAAAAAAAACAAACAAACAAAAAAAAAATACAACTCTTCTTCTTGTTGGATACCCCGAGGTGATCCTTTTTCGAACTGAGGCTTTGCAATGAGACTTAAAGCACAGTTGGAACTGGTAGAAATTGGCAGGATCTGCACTCAGTTGTCCTAAGTTTCCCTGCTGGTCAGAGTTAAGGTCTTGTGCATGGTTCCGTAACTATAGGTGGCTACCTTTGATATCAAGAGGACAAAGCACTTGTTTCTTTTGGCACAGAAAGATGTCCATCGGCACGCTGCGGTGGCTGTGAATTGACGTAGTGATGGAGCGATGCTCTGAAGGCTTAAACGGAAAGCTTCTTCCTTCCCCCCCCCGCCTTGGCACAGCTCGATGTTGGGCACATTGTGAAGCCTGGGTGTTCTGATTTCTCGGACAGTTGATACCCAAATCCCGGAGTTACTATGTCAACTCTTGACTTTTATTTGTGTATGCCATTGTTTTGACTGTAATCTTTTCAGATGATGAAGCTGTAGGGGCGGGAGGGAGCAGAATAATTATTCTAGCGTTGTGGACCAAACATGCTGCCAGGAGTGGTGGTGGTGGGGTCAGCCCACCCGGCCTTACTTTCAATTATCAGGGATGATAAAATGGTGTGAAAAGCAGCAGCTCTGCGATACGGCTACGCTACCCCCACTCCCTTCTCTTGTGCTGTACCAAAGTTCCCCCAAGCTTTGGTTGGTGCTTTTTGCTGGTGACAGTAGGACTCCAGGGCGAGTAGTCGGGACTCTCCTGCAGTAACTGGGTCAATTAAGGGTTGGTTTAAGTGCCTCCTGGTTTTTAAAATTGCTCCCCTGAGCTGCTGGCTCTGCTGCCTGCTACAGCAAATGTTCGGGTGCCATCAGCGTCGCACTTGGGCGTGGGCACTGACCCTGCGGAGGAGAGCTGAGACTCGCGTGTATTGTGTACCCTGCCGCCAGTGATCGTTTTCCCCTAGCAGATCTATTTTGAATCATTTCCCTAAATTTTAGAGGAACTTTAGGCTCTTTGTGCTATGATTTGTGAAGCTGTAGGGGCCCTCAGGCATTTGTTGCTGGAAGAGAAAAACCGCTTGTCGAATTTGTTGTAAATACTTTCTGTTTGGACAACAACGCCTGTGTGTGTGTGTGTGTGTGTGTGTGTGTACGTGCGTGCTTTGATGACCCCCTGCGACGCCCCAGCTCCGCGAGGGAAGCTTTGAAGCGGCTCTGGGAAAACCTCTGCGGAAGAAACTGCTGCTGGCGACTTGCGGAAAACGGACTCCACAATCAGTGAGATTGTAAAGTAGGTATGTTTATTCAGCGCTGGGCAGCACGGGAGGTCGTGGGCATGAAGATTGATGACTCTTCCTCGTCACCGCTAGTTGACCTCTTGTCTTTGCACAGACTCAGTTGCTCCTTGGCTCTTGTCCATCTGCAGGACCAGTTTCTCCCAGTTTCTTAAGATAGGCTCGCTCTCTTATTAGGAGACTGACCTTGGTAAGGGGCCCAAGGCTTCTTGCTTTAGTTAATTGGCACAATGCACCATAGTTAGCAAAGACACTAAGTAGCATCCTAGTTTAATGCCGTCAGCGCTCTATCTCTACTTGATAAGATTCTCCTAACTCCCTCTCTCACTGGAGCCCACGCAGCCCTCCGTCCTGCCGAAGGACTTCACGGGGACTTCTGCCGGCTCCGGGTGCCCGCACACAGACAGAAATGGCTTTGAGAGAAAACAATCAGGAGGAGGAGAGCTCAGAGACTGCGGCCGGCTTCGGCCACCTTCCCCTCGCTTTCCCTCTCCGTGTTCAAACCGAGCACTGTTCTGCCGTCAACCTTCGCTGCCTCTGCCCGCGGCGCTGGGCTTTCGCGTGTGCCATTGCTCCTCTACATATTTTATCCTTCCTTTTGTAAGGAATGGTCCAGCAATTCGTGTCACTAAGGGATTTGAAGGGTTAACATTGAGGCCCGGGTCTAGGTGATAAGAGAACAAAGGGGTTTTTAGGGAAAAGTGCTGACTACTGCAGGGGATGTTGCTAGAGTTTCTGAAATCCGGCGCAGAGGCTCCCAAACGAGGAGGAAGGGGGAGCTGAAGGACAATTGAAGGACAAAAGCCTGGGAGGAAGACAACCAGCATTCAGCCCGAGCAAGCCCCGAGAGACCACCAGAGACTGGTACGCAGGCGCCCCTGGGAGGGGTTTCGGATTCCGGAAACCAATTCTAATAACCCTGCCTCTTCTCGAAGTAGTAATGAATATGTATTAGCCTGGGAGCATCAAAACCAGCCGCCTTAAGTAACAGGTGTGCGTCCTGGGGGAGCAGAGACTCCCGGCGCACCCAGCGCTGCTTGCTTGCCTCTATTCGTTTAATAAATTGTAAACTTTGATTGTAATCCTATTTGGATTTATAACAGCCATTTATAACACTTTTTATATTTGTATTTTATTTAAGGCTGTCTTGCCCCCCTCCCCCCCCCAGCCTCGCTGCTCACCAATAAAGCTGGCGCAGGGACTCCTGCCTGCGACCATAGAGGCGCAGGGACTCCTGCCTGCGACCATAGAGACGCGGTCCTCCCGGCCTGCTAGAGCGGCCCGCCACGCTCCTCCAGCATCCCAGCGTCCCTTGCGCGCTCCCGCCCGGCCTCAGGGGCTTCCAGAGGCGGCCCAGCAGGGGCGGCGGGAGCAGCGAGGCGGCGGCAGCCATGGCGTACCGCGGGCAGGACCAGAAGGTGCAGACGGTGATGGTGCAGCCCATCGTAGCCTTCCTGCGGCTGGGGAGCGACGGGGGAGCGGGTGGGGGGCGGCCCGGGCCTCAGGGGTCTCGGCCCGGGCCTTGAGGCCTTGTCCCGGGGCCCTGGGGCCTCGTTGCAGGGTTTGAGGCCTTGTCTTGAGGCCTTGTCCCGGGCCTGGAGCTCTTGTCCCCGTGCTGAGCCCTTCACGCAGTGCCCCAGAACCTCATCTTCCGCTACCTGCAGAGCGTGAGTAGCGCGGGGAGAGGACGGGGAGGGGATGGGGATGGGGATTTGGGGGGGGTGGGGGGAGCGGGGAGGGTCCGGGGATCTCCCTCGCTGAGTTTTCGGCTCCCACCCGTTGCTCGGGGCAGGTTTGTGGGGAATGGAGAGCTGTGCGGCGTGCTGGTGGGTACAAGGAGCTGCTGCGCAGCCCGGCGTTTCCCCCTCGTGTTAACGGGAGTGGGATCGTGCAGCCGGGCGTGCAGGAGTGTTCCCTTGTGACTGGAAACATGTCCTTCAGCAAACGTGTAGTATTCACCCAGTCATATAAGACTCTAAAATGTCAGACTGTTAATTGAAACTGCCCCTGAGAGTTGCTCCTTGGAGTGTTTGGGAGCTCTAGCGGCTATGGTTAGCGGGTATTTCTGAACACACGAGAGAGAACAAAACTGCTCGCGGTGTTTGTGTTCCAATTTACTCTCCTCCTTCGTTCTGCAGAGCTCGAGGATCCAGGTGTGGCTGAGCAAGTGAACGTGCGGATAGAAGGCTGCATCATCGTGAGTGTCAGCACGACCCCGCGTTACATCGTTAGTTTGTTTTCCCTCATTCACAATCCTATTTTTTCTTGTCAAGAAAAACTAGCCCAAGGGAAAAAAGAAATCGTGCTTCTCTAACAATTAGTCTTCGTTGTCCAGCCTGGGTCAGCAAAGCTGACGATGGTTCGTGTTGTTGCTGAACTAATTGCCACTGTTGCCGATTTCTAGGGCTTTGACGAGTACGTGAATTTGGCGCTGGACGACGCAGAGGAGATTCACTCCAAGACAAAATCAAGGAAACAGCTGGGTGTGTCGTGTGTCTGTGCAACCCGAGTGACGCGCGGTCTGAAACCTGCCCGGGTGAGCCTTCTAGGTAGCAGCACTGAGACGTACCAACCGTGTGACGAGCCTTGCTGTTGAAGTTCAGTGAGCAATTCCTGGCTACATCTCTGTCCCTGATGATTTTTGAGCTGCTGATTTTGCTGGATGAAGGAGAATCTGTCCCTGCCTGAGACCGGTTCTGGTCTTTGAAACGTGTAATACCAGGCGGCCTGCACTCTGCATGATGGGCAAAGCCCTGCTCAACCACACAAAACACTTTCTGAAAACACGAGATTATTCTCAGGTTCTGGGCTCTCTCTAATCCCCTCTTTCCCTTCTCTTTGCTGCAGGCCGGATCGTGTTAAAAGGGGACAACATCACTCTTCTACAGAGCGTTTCTAAGTAGAATTTGCCATCCTTAGAAGAAAGGTGGCTGCCGTGCTGCGGAGTGACTGAGTGCCAGGGGAACGCGGCCCGCTGGTAGATAGGAAGTTATTTGTAACTGGGGTTGCATGCTGAGGTCAAAAGTCTTTCCTTTGTGGGAGCGAGTTGTTTGTAGCTTGAAACAATACGTGATGTATTTCACAAATAGCCATTTTTCACATTAACTGTAAATGTAAACCACAAATCTGCTTGTTTTCAGTCTCTTCCTTCTGTGAATGGAGAAGGAGGAGAAATATAGAAGCGTGGGCTTTTCTTTTTGCTGTGGATCTGATAAGTTTCGATAACGCTATGTGCTTTCTTGACCATTACATCTGCATTATGTGGCCAGGGTGGACTCGTTCAGGGCACGGAAGCCCCACACAGTCCTTGAGCTAGCAGGGTGCTAAGGAGGGTGTTGGAGATTTTGCATACAATTGCAGCCCTTTGTTGCTGCAGTGACAGGTTCCTCAGATTCTTTCTAAACAGGGTTTAGCTTGTTGAGAATCTTTTTGGGAGTGTTTATTGTGGATCAGTCAGTAAAAGTATCTTAGTGGGCCCGTGAGGGATTTGGGGCTGTGGTGCAGTAACCCAGTGTTTACAAGTGTTACTGCTATGCATGCTTGTCCAATAACGTCTCCAGATCAGAGAGTGAGAGCGGGCAACTGGTTTGGATTAAATCTGTCACTTCTTGCTGCTTTGGACAGAGCCTGTAGATTAAACCCTTGTGCTGTTCAATAAGCTGGGGTATCAGATGTGTCGGTTGGGTTTTTATCATTTGATTTATTTTTTTTATCCGTTTGGAGATCTGTCTTTTCTATTTAAGTTTCCCCAAGAGAGCTGAGTTGCTTGATGCATCGACCAAAGAGAAGTTCCCCGGCTGACTTGGGACAGCCAGTCCCCTCGTTTTTCTGATCACAAAAAAAAAAAAAAAAAGGAAAAAAAAAAGAAAAAAATCGAAGAAGAAAAATTTTGACTGTAACTGTAACTCAGAAACTAAGATTACCTAAATGGAGAGAAATGAATTTTGATGCACAGGCTGTGCTAGAAATCTGTTAATCAGCATTCAGTTTTTCAAAACTTCAATTTGTGTATCATCATCACGAAAATTAATAAATTCAAGGTGGGAGATCCTTTCCTGAAAGGGAAGGACAGAAATACGAGTCTTGCTGTGGGGCCTACCCAGCGCAGTTCTGCCATTCCGAGAAGTAATACGTCAGGAGTGTCACAGCAGACGTTCCCAGGAAGAAACCTTTGAGGGGCAGCATGACACACTTGATTGGCTAAAGCAGCTTCAGCTGGACAGCCTGCTGCCGGGATGGGTAATTCTAAGTTGTGTTCAAGTTGCTGAGTTCCTTTCAGCATGTAGTAAAGATGTAACGTGCCGATGTCGTTTGGGAACAGGAGGCATTACGTGTCACCAGCAGTGGGCACGTAGGGAACAAAACAGTATCTTACGAGGTCCTCCACATCTGCCTTTCATTTTGTCCTTGGTTTGCCAGCTGGAGCTTTCAGGAGGTGAGGAAGGAGGCTGTCCCAGTGAATAGTTCAGGTGTTGCAGGGTATTTGTGATGCAGTGCTTGTAAAATTTACCTGCCCGCATCTCCTGTTACAGGCAGCCCCCCGCGGGCCCTGTGAGATGGGGAGCTGCTGCCCGGGGTTAGGCCCAAGGTGCCCTGTCAGGCCCAGGGCCGCCCTTCCCCTTCCCCTCGCCCTGCCCTTCCCTCCCGCTCCTCAGCCCTTGCTCAGGCCTTTTGGGCCGTCTGGCCGTCCATCTGGCCGTCTGTCCATCCATCCGGCCGTCTGGCCGTCCATCTGGCCCTGTGTCCCTCCATCCCACCGCCCTGCCCCGTCCCTGCCGTCTCCCTAGGGAAGCAAAGAGTCCCTGGGCTGCCTTCAGGGGGGAGGTTCTGCTCAGGAAATTAAAGCTTCCCCCTTAACGGGCGCCTTGCGAGTTATTTTGAGTTCCAACCTTCTGCCTTCCTTTCGTAGCAGTGCCTCTGAGGGGTGCGCTGTAAGGTAGCCGTCATCTGGTGCGCTGCTCCTGCGTTTCCCAAAGGAACTGCCTTCGGGATCTGACTAACTCTGGATGCACGCGGTTGTCACCTTAATTTCTCCGTTAGTTTGCTGAAAACAACCCGCTTGGGTGACCTTTGTGTTTGTTTCTTCAAACTTGGATCGAGGAGGTCTCTGTTTCCTTATGTTGATGTTCACGACGAAAGTGCAGAAGGGATGCTTACTGTTGCCCGGGTCAGTCCTGTTGCCAGGATGGGAATGTTTAGCCTACCGGCCCTCTGGTGCTGTTAGGCTGCACTCGGAGTGTGAGCTCTGGGCCTTATTTGGAAAAGACTGCGTTATTTGAGTGTACAAACCCGAGATATTCTGCGGATAGGTGATTCTCAAACCACGTCAGAACCACCGCTGTGACGTGTGCTGGAGTCGGACGCGCGTTTGACTGATCAGGCGGAGCAGGTGAATTGAATTTGTTGCTGGATGGCGAGGTGTTCTGGGGGAAGAGCTAGTCTAAGGAAAACTTCCTCTTACTGCCCCTTCCCATCTCAAATGGCCACTGCCTGGGGAAATTGCTTCTTTATGACATTAACTACAACGTTACAGTGAGGATGAGGAATCATCATTACTCCCATAGTTATTTGCTGCCAGGCCGCAGCGTTGATTTCAGAGATTTAAAAAAAAAAAAAACAGGAAAAAGAAAGGAAGTATGTATTCTTTCACATACTCTCTTTTCCCTGAGAGTAAATGTTGTAGCTTCAGCAGTACCCTTCCTCTGGAAACGATTCCCAGTGCCTGCTCAGACACTGGGGAGTAAAATGACAGAACAATGGAGGAGAGCCACCCGATATAAAGAAAGGAAAAAAGGGGTTATGGATGAAGGGAAAGCAACTACATAAAAAATTGGTGCTATCTAAAAATTGGTTAACGGTTTGGGACCTGCAGGTGCTGCCTACACGTGCGTGTGTTGCAGTCGTGCCTGTTGCCACTGCGCAAAATGGAGAGAGCTTCTTTGTCGAATGCAGCACGTTAAAGAATGCGCCATCCCTCGTGTGGGACTTCTTCCCCATTGATCTGTGGTTTACCTGAAGGTTTACCATAACCTACATAAGTTTCAAAAGCAAGCAAGCAACCAACCAAAAAACAACACCAACATTAAAGAGTGGCAAGGCAGATGCTCATCTGGGGACTCTGACTCATCGGTGACATCACCAAGCAAAGCATTGTGAGCGCTTCGGGTCGGGGCTGCTGTGGCGAGCCTCACAGCCGGGAGGGAGAGCGGGTACGGTTCGCCTCTGGCGGGTCTGTGTCAGCCCTCTGCCCTGGTGGCTTCGTTAGCAGTGAGAGTTTGACTGCTGTGTTCCCAGCTTTCGCTTCTGCACCGACCGTGTGGCAGAGCCCGCAAGCTGCTTCCTCAGCTGGAAGAGGAAGAGGAGTGACCTCAACTGTGCCGAGGTAAAGCAGAACCGTTGAAAAGATTTGTCAAAGATGCGGCTGGTACCAGCGCAGCCGCTGCAGCTGCAGCAGGTCCTGGAGCATTGGAGAAGATAGAGAGGGGTTTCTTCGTGAAAAGAATGCTGTGAAAGTGTTTTCACGCCAGAAATTAGGAGAAGCGCCTCTGTTGTTTGGATATCCTCTATTGACCTGGCACACGGGCATTACAGCATACCTGGCACACTCTTTGTATTGTTTGTAAAAGAAAAAAAAAAAAAAATTGTTTTAGGGCAGGCCAAAAACCTGCCTTGGCACTTCCACATCGCAGCAGTGCTTGCAGGCCGTGCATCCTGGATGCCAGGCAAGGATCTAAATCCGATGGTGCTGTTGGTAACGTGAAGTTCAGGAAGCACTTCTGGTTTTTTCTGCTCTTCCATGTGAATTTTTGCCCTGTGAAGGTGGTGTACTGAGCTCTTTTCTTACCAACAAATAGGTTTAAAAGCAGTTACAGCAAGGATGAGCTGTGTTAGCAGGAGGCTGTTCTGTGCTTTGACCATGGGAAGATGAATGGTTTACCTATGCACCGTTAAATATAATTTGACACCTAGCACACAACACTTGCAGCCTGTGGGGTGCTTTAACAAGCAGGTAAATCAGCGGAGACTGTTTTGCAGCAAGGCTGATGCTGGGTGATTAAAAAGCAGGGTCACAACAAGGAGTTTATGCTGTTCTTTCTTGCTTGTCATCCGACTGTCCGCTTACACTGTTCTAAAAATAAAAAACCACCAAAACGGGGTAAGCATCTTTAATACCTTTATTATAAATGGAAGGCACAAAACAGGCCAGCAACAGAGACTGTCCAAGAGAAAGACTTTGCGCTTTATAAACAAACAAGAAATTACCCTTAGGTAGGTGTGATAATCCTTCCCTAATGCATTTTTTGGAGTGCAAAAATATTTTGTTCCCTTCTTGCTCTTCTCTCCAGGACAAAGGCAGAATAGCCAACTGGAAAGTTAGACCAGGGAGGTCAGTTTGTTCCGTACTGAGAAAGACAAGCCTGTAAAACAAACTAGGCAGGTTTTCTTTGGACTAGTTATCTTCCTTCAGCAAAGGCAAAGTTTATGACACTTGTTGGCATGTATTTCCAGACCCCCAGCTACCGTGACTGTAGTGCATCTGTAATTCTTTTGTACAAAAAGAGTTCAAAATCTTGTAACGCAAAAACTTTACTAGCACCCTGGAGAAAAAAGAAATCTAAAAATCTTGCCAACTTCTATTACAGACCTGCTGAGTGCACCAGAGTTACTCATTTTTATTCAGGCTTTCAGGGGCTAGTTCAGTTGGTTTCTGTTCAGCACTTGGATCGCCATATTGGCAGATGTCAGTTTAAAAAAAAAAAAAAAAAGCTTTGGAGATCTTTTTTAAAATGAGACTGCTTTTTATGGCATTTAGGGCTGTGAGGTATCCTTGGTTTTTGCTTTCTTCCCATTCCTTAGACCAGATCCATTCATATCCTGAACAGCGTTCTGGGTCTGTTCAGGAAAATGGAAGGCAACAAGCAAAATGATGAGCTCCTTGGGCATTCAAAAGAGCTCAGTCTGGAAAAGATTTCAAGTCCAACTTCCATGCTAAGGAGCACCAGTAATTTTTAGAAGTAGATGCAGAGGAATCTGCATGGCACTAAGTGTGTTTCTGAAGGTGCTAAAGGTCAGAAGTGACGATTCCTCTCAATACTAAAGAAGAGAAGGAAACCTTGCACTTAACTACTGTTTTTATTCCCTTTGTCAAGCAGTCAAAACCAACAACTAATACGGGAACCCAACTTTTCCCCTCTTTACTTTAGATTTGGGAAAATTCCCTGCCAAAATAATACTTCCTGGAAAATTCACTAGTGTTTGTGTGAGTAAAAGGTTCCAACCTTTTATTATTAATTTGTAAGAACTATTTCATCCGCTTTTGTCCAGAAGAGTCCGAAATAATTTGCACAGAAATGTGCAGCATTTTAATGAAAGGCTTCAGAATCACTCTAATTTGAACTTTATCTGGTCTGGTTGCAGGTTTTATGACATTTAGTGTCTTAAAAAAAAAATCAAAATATCTGACTTCACATCAGAAAAAAAAAACCTGCTTGTGGCTAAATAAAATCTGTTGCAGCTCTGGTCATTGAAAAATCATTGGCTGTTAAATTGGACCTAAGTCATCTTTTCTAACCTTTCATGATCTTGCAGCAATGGATGATGATGGATATATGGATTAGGGAACAGCACGTGATGGCAAACCTGTGGTATTTGCTACAGCGCAGAAAGAAAACAAATTGCTTCCAAAAAATCAAACTAATTCAAAATTCTTGGTATCATGCAGCCATGCCACTGGCAAAGTGAGCATTGCCCTGCCTCTCAAAGCTTGCTGTATCCTTGATCTGCTGTCTTCCTGCTGTTAATTGATTGCAAGTCTACGTGTCTGATCAGGGCTACGAGTTGTTCTCGATATGGATACCATACGACATATACTGTGCACGCTTGTGTGTATAGATATGTTTATCCTGTATGCATGTACATATTTGATCTGGATAGGCTGGAGCGATGGGCTGAGGTCAACTGTATGAAGATCAACAAGGCCAAGTGCCGGGTCCTGCACCTGGGGCGCAACAACCCCAAGCAGAGCTACAGGCTGGGAGATGAGTGGCTGGAAAGCTGCCTGGCCGAGAAGGACCTGGGAGTGTTGGTTGACAGTCGGCTGAATATGAGCCAGCAGTGTGCCCAGGTGGCCAAGAAGGCCAACAGCATCCTGGCCTGTATAAGAAGCAGTGTGGCCAGCAGGTCTAGGGAAGTGATTGTGCCCCTGTACTCGGCTCTGGTGAGGCCGCACCTTGAGTACTGTGTTCAGTTTTGGGCCCCTCGCTACAGGAAGGACATGGACGTGCTCGAGCGAGTCCAGAGAAGGGCGACCAAGCTGGTGAGGGGTCTGGAGAACAAGTCTTACGAGGAGCGGCTGAGGGAGCTGGGCTTGTTCAGCCTGGAGAAGAGGAGGCTCAGGGGCGACCTCATCGCTCTCTACAGTTACCTTAAAGGAGGCTGTAAAGAGGTGGGGGTTGGTCTGTTCTCCTACGTGCCTGGTGACAGGACGAGGGGGAATGGGCAAAAGTTGCGACAGGGGAGTTTTAGGTTGGATGTTAGGAAGTACTTCTTTACCGAAAGGGTTATTAAGCATTGGAACGGGCTGCCCAGGGAGGTGGTGGAGTCACCATCCCTGGAGGTCTTTAAAAGACGTTTAGATGTAGAGCTTAGCGATATGGTTTAGTGGAGTACTTAGTGTTAGGTCGGAGGTTGGACTCGATGATCTTGAGGTCTCTTCCAACCTAGAAATCCGTGATACTGTGTGATACATACGTATGCATATTTGTGTGCTGGCCCCCAGATCACTCATGGTATAAAGCATTGGCCTCGAAGGCATACTCATCAAAATATTTGGTAGATCCTCCATTTTTTTCTAGTTCCCTCAAAATGAGAGAGTTTTTACGCGCTCTCTGTGTCAAAAAGGCAAAACTTCTGATTTCCACTGTCGCTCTCGCTAACTTTCTATCACTCACTCCTCGTGTGTGTGTCTAAACACATATGTGTGTATGCGTATGCACATTTGTGTATTTCTGTGCACTGGTGTGTTTTTTGCTGTACAGGTAATAAAGACGGGGAAAGGTTTTAGTGTTTTCTTAATAGGTGAAGAAATCTTGAAGACCAGAGATTGGAACATACTGAATTTTGAATTAAAAAAAAAAAAAAAAAGTCAAATTTTCTGGCTGTGGAAGATGGAGCCTCATTTTTGCAGCCACTTTGAATCACGAGTTCATCTCTAAATGCACTGGGTTTTTTTGTTTTTGTTTTGTTTTGTGTTTTTTTTTTTTTGGTTTTTATTTTTTGAAGAGCTAACTAACCCTGGCTGTCTCCAGTCTGAGAGAGTGTTCAGATGGACTTGCTTCCTCCATTAGTTATAAGCTGTTTAAAAGCACATCCTATGTTTGAATTGTGGATGAGAGGCTCCCTTGGCAAAGTGAGGAGGCAAATTCTTCCTACCCCTTTATCATTAATTCACGGATTCAGTGTTGGTTCGGCCTCCAGGAGAAGTTAACTGGAAGTCTTTGAAGATCGATAACTTTGCTGAGGTTGTCCAGGTAGGTGAACTCGAAGACCCACAGTGACTGGAACGTGCTATTTAATGCGTCATACTGCGTTCTGTAGAAGTTACTCGTAGCCATAGTTGATCATTGCCTTGCATGTATGATCAGGTGGTTTTTGAAGAAGTGACTCCATTTTCAGGCTTCCGGATGTGCTCCAAGGCATATTATTGAGGACGTGGAAGAGAACACTTGCTGACAAAGCTCCTGGCAGCTTTACAGAACTTTAGTTTAATATTGTGTTAGTTCCCGTAACAGCTGATTTCAAGGCATTGCTCTCCTCAAGAGACTAATTTGATGAACAGAAGAAAGCTGGAAAAATGCTTGTTACTCATTATTTTTCACTTGTTGGTACTTTCTTTAGGGTTACTTTTAAAAAGAAGATTTCACTGATCACAAGCCAGTGGAAGACTTTCAGCCCAAGCAAGGGTGAAGACAGCTCTCTCCAAGAGCAGAGGAAGTCCCTGTGGAGAGAACCCGAGCTTGTTATCAGAACTTGTCGGCATGTCTAAACAAGGAGACGATTGCTACTTCTATTTCTATTCTACCTGTACCAAGGTATGGCTGGGTTTCTTTTGCTTTGCTTTGCTTTGTTTTTTTGTTGTTTTTTTTTTTTTTTTTTCATTTTTTTCAGGAAGGGGTAGAGTAGGAGGAGGAGGCACACTGGTCTTTGGTTAACGTGATAACCAGATAGATTCTGAATTCAATCGTGGCAACCTGAGGCAGTAGCATGGACGTTTTTGAGGCTGTACTATATTTTCCTTGTTGGTTTCCTTTTGGTTACAGGGAGACAACTGTTCCTTCCGCCACTGTGAAGCTGCTCTGGGGAACGAGACAGTCTGCACGCTGTGGCAGGAGGGTCGTTGTTTCAGGAATGTCTGCCGATTCAGACACATGGAAATCGATGTGAGTGCCTAAAGATGTGTTCTCAAAATAAATCAACAAAAGCATTTTTCAGTGCTGTAGGTGTGCTGATTGTGCTTTTGCAGGACAGAGTCCTTTGCTTTGGAATTACACTGGTTTCTGTTAGCAGGGGAGGGGGTGGGAGGAAGGAGAGGGAAATAAAATCAATGCCTTAGGTATGTCTTAGCAAGATTTTCTTTTATTAGACGCCGACAGTATTTTCTCAACAGATGCAGAATAACCGCTAACTAGACTGCTAAAAGCTGCTGGAGCAGGGGGGTAATAAACAGGCTGTACTAGCCTCCTGAGAGCAGGCTTGATAATGATCTATCAGGTCTCTTGTGTCCCGGAGTCCTTCAGATAATGCTGTTCTAGCTGCCTGGGCTAGGAAGCAGTGGGGAAAGTTAAAGGTGCAGAAGAACGAAGTCTCCGAGAAGTAGTTCTGGATAGAGTTAACGTAGGCAATTTAAGATGTTCTTTTTCCCTCTGAATAATCCTAGTATAATCCTAGGTGTATTAGTTTAACCCACCCTAAACTGATGTCTGAGAGTGCCTGTCTTCTCAAACTGAATGATGACAAGGCTAAACGTGCATAGTGGTTACAGCTTCTGCAAACTTTGTGAATATGCCCGGAAATACTATACTTCCGTGATAAACTGACCTTTGGAATGATGTTTCAGCACTGTATTGTGACAGCCCTATCGCTGTCGTGACCTGGAACTGTGCATCTCTTTGCAAACCTTAGGTGCATGTTATCACGAGCTTGTCTTTCTTTCTGTCTTCAGAAAAAGCGCGCTGAGATTCCCTGCTACTGGGAGAAGCAGCCAGTGGGCTGTCAGAAAGCCAACTGTGCTTTTCATCACGCAAAGGGACGTTACATCGATGGCGTCTTCTTACCACCAAGCAAGAGTGAGTTTAGGTCCTTTTTCTTTAAGTATTGAAGAATTAATTTTGCATATTACTTAGTGGGTGCCAATAGTGTAGGAGACATCAGGTAACCGTTCATTTGTGAGTGCAGGAAAAGGTCTGCAGTCCTAGGTGGTCAGCTAAACCGAGTGTACTGCTGCTGTACTGCTGGTATTTGTTTTCTGCTTTCATGCTCAGCTTCTCTCTGCTTTGTGTGATATTTGCCTTGCAGTTTGCTTTCTGTTGTTTCGTCTTCTGCTGGGTGGTAGGGAGATGTGTTGTTGTTTGAAGGCAAGTCATTGTTCACGGTGTAAACAGTGGCGGGATGGGCAAAAGGAGATGCTGCATTCATTGCCTGTGCAGGTTATCTGCCTTAGCTACCATCTTCGTGCATTGTGGTCAAAGTTTTAAACTGCCATATTACTGATGATCCTCCTCTTCCTCTAGCTACACTGCCAAGTCCGCCTGAGTCCGCGGACGATGATTTGAAAGTGGCTCAGATGTCACTGCAGCAAAACAAACTTTCTGTCCAGTCCAATCCCTCTCCATAGCTAAGGCGGGTGATGAAAGTGGAAAACTCGGAAAATGTCCCAAGCCCTACACACCCTCCAGTTGTAATCAATGCTGCAGATGATGATGAAGATGATGATGGTGAGCATGGTTTGGTTCTTGGAAGGAATTTGTGCTGTAAATGATTGTGTAAGTCTTTGGTTCTTGGAAGGAATTTGTGCTGTAAATGATTGTGTAAGTCTTTGGTTCTTGGAAGGAATTTGTGCTGTAAATGAATGTATAAATCACAGATGACTAGCGATAGGGCAGGCAGTCCGCTCAGGTCACTGGTGGCTTTGTCTGGCAGTCAGTGGACAGAACCTGAAATGTTGGAGGAAAGCTTAGAACCACTCTTGGCTTTAGCTGGTCTGTTGTGTAAAGCTCTATGTGAAACTAGGAAGGAAATTCCTTTTTTTTTGTCTGAAGAGTAATATGTTGTGTAGTAGTTAAAGCTGCAGAGAGAATCTAGAGTCCTAGATGTTTTGTCCTAGGGTAGTCTACTTACGAGTTCATCAGGTCAGTGTAGCTGTATTAAAAAAAAAAAAAAAAAACAACTTTTTTATAGGAACCATGGACTGAAGTGTCATTGCATGAGCTACATAATCACGAACAATCTGGCCTATGCATAACTGAATAGATTTTTCCCCTTCAGACCAGCTTTCTGCGGAAGGAGAAGAAACTAAAACTCCCGTCCAGCAACCAGCTGAGGAAGGCCAAAATGGATTACGGATGATTTCCACTCGGAAAGCCAGTGCTACTACTGCTAAACAAGGTATTCCAGCACCTGTAGTAGGATAAATCGGAAGGAGAACTTGACAATTAACTCAAAAGCAATGTGGCGTAAAAACACAACAGAATGTAGGGGTGCTGAATGGACTCGGTTATTTCCATGATCTCATTTCTCCCTGATACCATCATGTGCCCATTGGGTCAGAAAGTTGAACTCCTTTTCTTTCCTTTTGGAGAACAAAACAGGGTCACAGCATGGAGTTTAAATGGCTGCACGTGCAGCCTGGCAACCACTGTTGAAAGCCATATCTAACGATAGAGGGATCTAATATCACGTAAATGGATTAAAATTAAAACTACAGTTTTTACCCTGAAGGGTGAAAGGAGGGGCAAAATGCCATTGATTCTATGGTTGTTTCACTTGTGAGGAGTGTTGACAGGCTTTATTCTAAATACTTCTGAAAGTTCCTGAGCACTAAGAAGCCTGAGGATCTGTGGTCCTCAGTGAGTGCCTCTAAGCCTTAGTCTCATTAACTGTTTTCTGTTTTCAGAGGACGGTCTGAATTTTGGAATAAAAACACTTGAAGAAATCAAATTGCAGAAAATGAAGGAAAAAACTAAGAGACACGGTGGTGAGTTAATATTCCCTGCTTCCTTACCCGGTTCACCTTCATCCTGTGTGATGATTTTTCTTTCAAAAAAAAACTCTTCCAGTAATACCGGGTAGCTGGCTATGCTTTGGTGAATCCAACTATTTTGCCAAAGAAGTGAAATTTGATTGGCTTCAGAATGGCAGGTGATGGTGGCTGGGAGCTGCTTGAGGGATAGACTTCCATGTTTAGCTGGGGGCATCGAGCAACCTGATTCTCAGCCAGCTGGTATTCTAGATGGGAATTCCAAGGGCAACCAGAGGCAAATTAGTCACCTCTCTTATTTGCATGCTCTGGTCACTGTATGTTTGACAGTAATGAATAATTAAAGTTTTTTGCTCTTCGTGATAGTTTTTTCTGTTTGGTAAACTTCCTTATGTTTTGCTTGCTCTGAGCAGAAGGTCCTTCAAGATCTTCTCTTCCTCCCGTCGATTCTATGATTTTTCCTGCTCCGGAAAAGGAAAATGTCCGGACAGTGGTGAGAACTGTGACACTGTCTACAGAGGAAGGTAATAATTCATGCTTTTGTTTTGATTTCATTACTCCTAAACTGGAAGGTTAAGCAAGAAGGAAGGCAATTCACCCCTGTTAGCCTCCTGGTGCTGCCGCCTTCTGTTCAAAACATGCTTTTATGCTGAAAGTCCCTGGTTGTACTGGAAAGCTTTGGTGCTCAGGTTAAGTGCAGTAGCAGGAGAAAGAAAAAAATGTGTCAGTATGCAAATAGGGGGATAACTGAAAAACAGGAGAGTAACGAGAAGAAAGAGCTCTAGAGGACAGTGCTATGTAAGAAGCAATTTCTGAAGCTTTAAAGAGGCTGACAGTGGCACGTGTGGACAGTAGTGCGATAGGAGTCTGTGTATAAATTATATTGTTTAGAGTTGTGCAAATTCCTTTGAAAGGGAAAGAAGTGAAGAAGTACTTCTACTCATAGACATTCACCTTAGAAAGGAATATTTCTCAGCATTTGTACCTAATAATATTCTGCTTGCTGATGCAGCTCTGTTCTGCACAAAGTATAGCTGTCAAGCAGACTCAGATTCATTCTCGACTACATTCAGCTGGAATTTGAGGCAAACACTGAGACTATGGATACTTTTTCTAAGTTAATTATAGTTGAAATGTGAGTTTGTGTGGTTTAGCTGTCAAAACAGTGCCTTGCTGGTTTTTTTTTGGACATGGGCTAACAGTATACTATTTCTATTGGCTACTGGTTTCTATGAAATAGAAAAATTTTACTTTTGTTTTAGGGGAGGAACCTGTGGTTCGACTAGATCTTGCTGAGAAACAAGGAAAACGGAAAGCCTCCGTGGGTAAGAACTTTTTATGAGCTGTTATTTAGGTGCCGCCTTCTCTATATGACTGCATTGAAGAGTATTTTTGACGTATGAGAGGAAAATGCATTGCAGTGGAGATCTGTGTTGACTGCAGAAATGGCAAAAAAACCATTTAGCAGCTGAAAGGCAATTTTATGAAAATATGCTTGAAAAATAGAAGCTTGTGGTTGACTGTTCTCAAATCTTCCTGCAAAGAAATGTTCTTAAAATATTCCTTGTTTTCTCTGTCTGAAGCTGATGTAAGCGCCCTTCCGGTGAAGCGCAGCCTTGCTGAAAGGCTGGGGAAGAAGGTGGAGGTTCCGGGAAATGCTGACAAAGCACCAAAGAGAGGTACAGCTACTAAACAGGCATCTGGATGTGATTCACGGGTTTTGTATTTAGGCTTTCTGTTTGTCCTTTTCCTGCGATGTTTCTTTTTGCATGTTGGCTGAGGTCTTAATCACCGGGATTCAAAGTTACCTTTCCTGCCTTGTTTTCGAATGTGAACACAAAGTTGACGTTTATGCAGCCTCCCTAATTTGGTCTTTTTCTGTTTTGCAGTTCAAGTTCCCAAGTCTGTGAAGGAGAGGCTAGGATTACCTTCTCAACGGACTAGTGCTGCGAAAGGTAACAACTGGCTATTAAATATACTTTCTCCTTCTTCCTTTCCGTGAACTTAGACCGTTTTCATACAGCCCTAAAAAGGAATTCAAATGAAAACAAAGAACTGATTCCTCTTGCTTGAGTGCTGAAGCTCTTCTGACAGCCACTATCAGAAATCTGCCTCTAGGTGTGTGTTTATTTTCCGCTTGTGCCTTGTCAAGGTTTTAAGCTGCTTCTGTGAACCATCATATACAATTAGAATAGAGCCACTGCCGGGAGCAGGAATTTGAAATGCAGTCTGAAAAAGTAATCAAGTAAACTAGCATTTCTGTGTAGCAACTCTCTCTGGATAGGGCTGGTCTTCAAAATACAACAAGTGGCTCAGAGGAGGAGGAGAATGTTAGGCTATTGTCCTAAGATGCGTTATTGGGAACGCTCAGGCTTAGTTTTCCTTAGTACTGTGACAAATTTTGGAGACTTAAACTATTGTTGGACTCTCTTTAAATGTTGGTGCTTCTCATTTCTTGATGATGACAGGGAAGGCTGCTAAGCCAAAGGGAGAGATCCATGTGAAAACACTGGAGGAAATCCGTCGTGAGAGAGCTCTTCAGAGACGAGAATGTCAAGCCAAAGCCCAGGCTGAATGGCATGGTAAAACCAAAGATCCCAGCGCAGGGGCAAAAATTGAGGGTGAGCCCAAGAAGCAGAGCGTGCTCACTCTTTCCGGGCCCAGCAAAGTGCAGTCGAAGGAGCCGGCAGGTAAAGCCAAGCCAGAAGGAGAAGTGCGTGTTAAAACCCTGGAAGAAATAAAGCGCGAGAAAGCTCTGCGGATGCAGCAGAGTGGAGGAAATGTGCCAGCTCCCCCAGCACAACCTGGACCTGCCCCAGCCGGGCAGAAATCGTTATGGAACACAAAGCTATCAGGTAATAAGATGCTTTAATACCTGCCCCGGTGAGGTGCTTCCCATATTGAGCAAGTTCCGTTTGCTCAGGATCTGCTTTGCTTTTTCCTTCAATGCAGAGGATAAAAGAGTTTAAGGCTACAAAGTTCAAAGGCAAAGAAGGGCCAGAACATGCAACCATGTCTGTTTTCGTTAATTACGTGATGGTATTCTGTATTTCCCACTAGAAAATTAACACATTGAGGGGCTTTTTAGTCTAATTTTGGTATTCTGTTTTTTTCTGCCATCTGTTTACGGTATGAAGTCCTCCCTGCGTTGAGTTCAAGTTCACCTTCCTCTTTGGCATGTGTTGCTTAACTTGACACGTGTATGTGTTTGTAAAGCATGCATCAGCGTCTTAATGTGGGGGGCCAGTTTCTGTCAAAAATGACAGAGGATCAAAGGCCTCGTTGTTAAGATTATATCAACTTTGTAAAATGAGATTGTGTGAGGGAGATAAGGAGGGCTTAAAGGCTGCATGCACTGCACATTGTAGCCTTTCTCTCTGTCTCATGGGACACGAGGAAATAAACACACAAAGAAAACAAGTACCCAGCCTTCTTTCGTTTCTTCTCCTGCCAGCCAGATGTTAGGTCAGGAATGGGAGACTAGAATATGACTCTACAAATTTGGATTTTGTAGAACAACTTAATAGATTTTGTGGGACATCACTGCAGGGGAGAGGAAGCTGGTACAACAGTTGCATACACTCTCTTGTCTTACTATACCTGCTGCTTTTCCTTTCCTAGAGGGAGCAAGACTTTAAATACAAAAGCTGTCAACATTTGTGAATCTTACTAGACTTCATACAACGTCTTAGAGTATTGCTTGCACTTGGGATCGCTCTGTGTCTGAGTTTCCCTCGTCCTGGATTATGATTTACTGTAGCTATTCAGTTCCTTTGTTCCTTTGTATGGATTGTTGGTAGACGGAGTTTACTATGTGGAAGGTATTGCTGAGAATCCAGGCAATGGCAGTGTACTTCTGCTGGCCAAATACAGTTAACTGTGTAGACGGGCCGTGGAAATGAGGAAGAGAACGTGGATTTTTCATGAGGCAGAGCAAGACTGTATCAGTTCTCTCTTCCTTTTACTCTAGCCAACTTTAACATGTTTGCGAAGCCTTGGGATGGGAAAGTCGCTTCCCCCAAGAAGAAGGCACTGAAACGTAAGGCACCTGGCAGTTTTCCCTCTGCTGTAGCAGCTGTGAAGCCACGGACTGCCTCTGACGCTGACACAATGGGACCTCCAGCCAAAAAAGCAGCTATGGTAAGGACAGGGGCTAATGCAGAAATGGATCCCTTGTAAAATTTACACCCTCCTCTAGGAGAAAAGATGGAAAACTCAAAAGTTCTACAGGCTTTCTGTTTCCTTTTAAATCCAGTAGCTGCCTACAGAATTCTTGTAGTACCCTTCCATATTTATTAGATTAATGGCACTATTTACTTAGTCCTCTGTGATTCTGTGATTTCTCTGGTGTGGAGGATTTTGTCCATTAATGCTGTGTTCTTAAAAGACACAAGATCATTAGTAACCTCCACGTGAATATTAACTTTCTTCAGGAGCACCTTGGTTTTGTATTTTGGCTAAGGCTCCGCAATGCCAGAGGAGAAGCAGCATGGAGGAAAAAGCTAGTAAGGAATCTTTTACCCATGAGTCCTAAATACTGTTTTGCTGCTTTCTAGGCTGTTCCAGCCACGCTGGAGCACGTCCCAGCCACCAGACTTGAAGAAAATCCCCAAAACAGGTGATGACCACAACTTGTTCTTTTTCTCAATCGGTGTATATCCCCAGTGAAACATAAGTTCTGTCACACGTGGGGAAAAAAGGAGGGTTCTGAGATAATTAAAGCCCAAATCCATCAGAGGAATAAGTCACGTGAAATGACTTTCTAGCAGCTAGCAGGAATGCTTAATTAGACTTACTTTCTTTAAATGCTGCAAGTCGGTACAGCTTTCCAGTGACTTCTTGCTCTGTCTGAATACCTAAATGAGGATGAGGTGAAGTTCTCCTACTTCCTCGTGAGGTGATAAATGATGAGTAGTGTCCTCTGCCTTTTGGTCCTCAAGAATGCCACCCGAACAAACATACAAGGTGACAAGAGTGCAGGGAGAGCAGAGGGAAGTGATGGCTGCAGATCAGCTTCCTGTAGTGGGGAGCAAACTCTGCTGAGTGTGCCGTGGGAAAAATGACTAACTTAGCAAACAGATATTTGCAGATGGAGACTTCTTACCATTTTTACAGGAAAATTAAGCAAGGTGGCAAAGTGCCTCTTGCTACAACAATTGAACCATCTTTGCTAGACTCCAGGTGCTCTGGCTTCACAGAGAAACCCCCAAACTGAAAAATGTACCTGCTAATATATTGGGCTCTAAATGTAGCCCTGGGTTAATTGAATAACAATCCCTGGGTAAGATTGAAGTGCAGGAGGGGTTGGCTACGGTTTTAAGAGCCGGTTTGCAGAAAAGGGATTTCCCGTTAAGAAATGGCATATACTGATTGTTCTCTTCCTTGCTCTGCCAAGACCTGAAGCACATCTTGGAAGCCAGGCAGAATCTGTGGAGCCAATGGAGTTCTCAAGCTCGACTTCAGCTTCTTCCCAGCTAGAAGAAGCAAGGACACGCCGGCTGAGTTCCACAGGCAACGCGCCCGTATCTGTAGACGAGGATTTAGAGACGCTACTTTGGGAACTCTCAGACGGCATACTGGAAGCCGAGCTCGACTTGGACCCAGGGAAGGATGAGGATGACCTCCTCCTTGAGCTTTCCAAGATGATTGATGATTGAACTGCATAGTCCTATGGTATATTAAAAAAAAAAAAAAAAAAAAAAATACAACTCTTCTTCTTGTTGGATACCCCGAGGTGATCCTTTTTCGAACTGAGGCTTTGCAATGAGACTTAAAGCACAGTTGGAACTGGTAGAAATTGGCAGGATCTGCACTCAGTTGTCCTAAGTTTCCCTGCTGGTCAGAGTTAAGGTCTTGTGCATGGTTCCGTAACTATAGGTGGCTACCTTTGATATCAAGAGGACAAAGCACTTGTTTCTTTTGGCACAGAAAGATGTCCATCGGCACGCTGCGGTGGCTGTGAATTGACGTAGTGATGGAGCGATGCTCTGAAGGCTTAAACGGAAAGCTTCTTCCTTCCCCCCCCGCCTTGGCACAGCTCGATGTTGGGCACATTGTGAAGCCTGGGTGTTCTGATTTCTCGGACAGTTGATACCCAAATCCCGGAGTTACTATGTCAACTCTTGACTTTTATTTGTGTATGCCATTGTTTTGACTGTAATCTTTTCAGATGATGAAGCTGTAGGGGCGGGAGGGAGCAGAATAATTATTCTAGCGTTGTGGACCAAACATGCTGCCAGGAGTGGTGGTGGTGGGGTCAGCCCACCCGGCCTTACTTTCAATTATCAGGGATGATAAAATGGTGTGAAAAGCAGCAGCTCTGCGATACGGCTACGCTACCCCCACTCCCTTCTCTTGTGCTGTACCAAAGTTCCCCCAAGCTTTGGTTGGTGCTTTTTGCTGGTGACAGTAGGACTCCAGGGCGAGTAGTCGGGACTCTCCTGCAGTAACTGGGTCAATTAAGGGTTGGTTTAAGTGCCTCCTGGTTTTTAAAATTGCTCCCCTGAGCTGCTGGCTCTGCTGCCTGCTACAGCAAATGTTCGGGTGCCATCAGCGTCGCACTTGGGCGTGGGCACTGACCCTGCGGAGGAGAGCTGAGGCTCGCGTGTATTGTGTACCCTGCCGCCAGTGATCGTTTTCCCCTAGCAGATCTATTTTGAATTATTTCCCTAAATTTTAGAGGAACTTTAGGCTCTTTGTGCTATGATTTGTGAAGCTGTAGGGGCCCTCAGGCATTTGCTGCTGGCAGAGAAAAACCGCTTGTCGAATTTGTTGTAAATACTTTCTGTTTGGACAACAACGCCTGTGTGTGTGTGTGTGTGTGTGTGTGTGTACGTGCGTGCTTTGACGACCCCCTGCGACGCCCCAGCTCCGCGAGGGAAGCTTTGAAGCGGCTCTGGGAAAACCTCTGCGGAAGAAACTGCTGCTGGTGACTTGCGGAAAACGGACTCCACAATCAGTGAGATTGTAAAGTAGGTATGTTTATTCAGCGCTGGGCAGCACGGGAGGTCGTGGGCATGAAGATTGATGACTCTTCCTCGTCACCGCTAGTTGACCTCTTGTCTTTGCACAGACTCAGTTGCTCCTTGGCTCTTGTCCACCTGCAGGACCAGTTTCTCCCAGTTTCTTAAGATAGGCTCGCTCTCTTATTAGGAGACTGACCTGGGTAAGGGGGCCCAAGGCTTCTTGCTTTAGTTAATTGGCACAATGCACCATAGTTAGCAAAGACAATTAGTAGCATCCTAGTTTAATGCCGTCAGCGCTCTATCTCTACTTGATAAGATTCTCCTAACTCCCTCTCTCACTGGAGCCCACGCAGCCCTCTGTCCTGCCGAAGGACTTCACGGGGACTTCTGCCGGCTCCGGGTGCCCGCACACAGACAGAAATGGCTTTGAGAGAAAACAATCAGGAGGAGGAGAGCTCAGAGACTGCGGCCGGCTTCGGCCACCTTCCCCTCGCTTTCCCTCTCCGTGTTCAAACCGAGCACTGTTCTGCCGTCAACCTTCGCTGCCTCTGCCCGCGGCGCTGGGCTTTCGCGTGTGCCATTGCTCCTCTACATATTTTATCCTTCCTTTTGTAAGGAATGGTCCAGCAATTCGTGTCACTAAGGGATTTGAAGGGTTAACATTGAGGCCCGGGTCTAGGTGATAAGAGAACAAAGGGGTTTTTAGGGAAAAGTGCTGACTACTGCAGGGGATGTTGCTAGAGTTTCTGAAATCCGGCGCAGAGGCTCCCAAACGAGGAGGAAGGGGGAGCTGAAGGACAATTGAAGGACAAAAGCCTGGGAGGAAGACAACCAGCATTCAGCCCGAGCAAGCCCCGAGAGACCACCAGAGACTGATACGCAGGCGCCCCTGGGAGGGGTTTCGGATTCCGGAAACCAATTCTAATAACCCTGCCTCTTCTCGAAGTAGTAATGAATATGTATTAGCCTGGGAGCATCAAAACCA
Source organism: Anser anser (assembly GCF_964211835.1). Lineage (NCBI taxonomy): Eukaryota > Metazoa > Chordata > Aves > Anseriformes > Anatidae > Anser > Anser anser. The sequence continues at coordinate 39,469 of NW_028153844.1, read as the reverse complement.
GCCGCCTTACGTAACAGGTGTGCGTCCTGGGGGAGCAGAGACTCCCGGCGCACCCAGCGCTGCTTGCTTGCCTCTTTTCGTTTAATAAATTGTAAACTTTGATTGTAATCCTATTTGGGACTCAGCCATTTATAACACTTTTTATATTTGTATTTTATTTAAGGCTGTCTTGCCCCCCTCCCCCCCCCAGCCTCGCTGCTCGCCAATAAAGCTGGCGCAGGGGCTAAGGGATTTGAAGGGCCTGCTTGTATACCTAAGGGATTTGAGGGCCTGCTTGTACACCTTTGGGGACTGCCTCTTTTGGGGGGGGGGGGGGTGTTAGGAGCTGCTTGTATACTTTTTTAGGCATTCCTCTGAGAGGGGATTGGGAGCTTCGTGTATACTGGGGGGGGAGGGCCTCCCTCGAGGTGGAAGGGGGGGGGTTGGAGCGTTTCTACACTGTAGGGGCCTGCCTGTACACTTTTGGGGCCTGCCTTGGAGGGGTTGGGAACTGCTTGTACACCTTTGGGGCCTGCGTCTGCATGGGGTGGGGCGGGGGGGGGGGGGCGGGTTGGAGCTGGTTTTAACCTTTCGGGCTTGCATCTGGAGGGGTTGGGGCCTGCCTTTGGGGGGGTGGTTGTGAGCTGCTTGTATACTGTAGGGGCCTGCTTGTACACCTTTGGGCCTGCATCTGGGGGGGGTGGGAGCTGCTTGTACACTGTTAGGGCCTGCCTTGGGGGAGGGGTTGGGGCATGTGCCTTGGGGGGGTGGGGTTGGGAGCTGCTTCTACGCTGTAGGGGTCTGGGTCTGTTTGTACACCTTTGGGGCGTGCCTCTGGGGAGGATGGGGAGTTGCTTGTACACCTTTGGGGCCTGTGTCTGGGGGGGGTTGGGGCCTGTGCCGGGGGGGGGGTTGGGAGCTGCTTGTACACTCTAGGGCCCTCTGGCAGGCTTTGGGGCCTCCCTTTGAGGGGGGCAGTTGGGAGCTGGTTGTACACCTTTGGGGCCTGAGTCTGGGGTGTGGGGGCTGGGGCTGAGGCCTGGGGCCTGCATCTGGGTGGTGGTGGTGGGGGGTCCAGTTCATGGGGGGGGTGGGTTGGGAGCTGCTTGTGGACAGTTGGGGTCTGCATCCGGGTGTGGCTGGGGCCTGCTTGTAGACTTCTACAGCCTGTGTCTGGTGTTTGGGGGCTTTTCTGTAGTGTTTGGGGATTGCATTTTGGCTTTGGGATGTGTCTAGAGCTTCTGGGGCCTAGCTGTAGTGCTTGGGGCCTGCGTCTGGGGCTTTTCTGTAGCATTTTGGTAGCGTGTTTGTGATTTGGGGTCTGTATCCAGGGTTTTGCCTTTTTTGTAGTTTTCAGCTTTGTGTCTGTTTCTTTGTTGGTTGCCTGGGGTTTGGGGTTTGGATCATTAGTCAGTGTCATTAGCGTCGGGGGGTTGATATGAAGGGTTAGGGTTGTGGTTAGAGTTGTTAGGGTTAAAGAGAATAAGGATTTTAGGGTAAGGGGATCAAGGTTGTGGGAATAAAAATGTTTTTGCACAGAGTTACATCGTTTAGAGGGAAGGAAGGTGGTATTGATATATGCTTGCAGTGATAAGAAAGCTTAACAGACAACCTTGTAAAATGCAGACAACCAGAATCCTTAGAGCAATTGGGTGGAAATCACGGTGTAAGAAACATTACCACCTCAAAGAGGAAAACAGTCAAGAAAAAAATAAAATTGACTAGTAACAGGCCAGCAGCTGTGTATTTTCTGTGAAGCACTGGATAGATTGTGAACATGGATTACCCAGTCAATGGGGAAACTGGGGAGGGTCCTGGTCACCGAGAAGGAAAAAAAAATTATATAAACTGTGTTATGGAACTAGTAGGTGGCTTGTGGGACGCCTGCCATTGCAATCGTGAATAAAAATGCTACCTCACTGAGATACTTGCCTGAGCCTATGGTATTGGTTACAGAGTGTTTCTAATAAGGTGTTAGGGTGTTAAGGTTTCAGGGCTAAGGCACTAGGGTTGGGTTTCAGGGTTAGGGTTTCCAGGGTTTAGGGTTAGGATTTTAAGGTTGTTAGGGTTGGAGTTATAAGGGTTAGGGTTTGGGGGTTAGTGTGTTAAGGTTTTAAAGTATTTTGTGGTTTTAGTGTTGATAGGGTTTTTAGGGTTAGGGTCTTAGGGTTTTAGTTATGGTCAGGTATTTAGGGTTAGGGTTTTAAGGTCTTATTTTTTTTTTTTAAGGTTAGGGTCTCCAGCGTTAGGGCTTTGAGAATCTTTACGTTTTGGGTTAGGGTTTAGAGGGTCTTAATTTTTAGGGTTAGGGCTTTTAGGCGTAGGTCTAGTGTGGTAAATTTTATCGGGTTAGGACTGTAAGGGTTTTTAGGGTTAGGGTTTCTAGGGTTTTTTGGGGTAGGGGTTAGGGTTAGATCCGTGGGAGCCGTAGTGTTAGGGGTCAGGGTTCTTAGGGCTAAGGCCCAATATTAGGGTGGAAGGCCAAACTAAGGGGGGAGCCCCCCCCAAAATTGAAGGGTCGAAGCCCCAATTTAGGGGAAGAAACGTCAAAATTGTGGGGTCCCCCAAAATTGGGCGGAAGAGCTCTTAATATTGGGGGAAACCCAAAAAAGGAGGGTGGGGGACTCTAAAATTGGGGGGACCCCCCAAATTGGTTGTGTCCCCCCCCAAATTGGTTGTGTCCCCCCCAAAATTGGTTGTGTCCCCCCCAATTAGGGGAGGAACCCCCAAAATTGGGTGGGCGAACCCCCATATTGGGGGGGCAGAACACTTAAATGGAAGTGTGAAATTCCAGAATTGAATGTGGACCCCCCAGAACAGTCTTCAGGGGTTTAGTGTGGTAAATTTTATCGGGTTAGGGCTGTAAGGGTTTTTAGGGTTAGGGTTTCTAGGGTTTGTTGGGGTAGGGGTTAGGCTTAGATCCGTGGTTGCCATAGCGTTAGGGGTCAAGGTTCTTAGGGGTTAGGCCTAATATTAGGGCGGAAGGCCAAAATAAGAGGGTGGGAGCCCCCCCCAAAATTGAAGGGTTGAAGCCCCAAGTTAGGGGAAGGAACGTCAAAATTGTGGGGTCCCCCAAAATTGGGCGGAAGAACTTTTAATATTAGGGGGGAACCCAAAAAAGGAGGGTGGGGGACTCTACAATCGGTTGTGTCCCCCCCAAATTAGGGGAGGAACCCCCAAAATTGGGTGGGCGAACCCCCAAATTGGGGGGAAGAAGACTTAAATGGAAGTGTGAAATTCCAGAATTGAATGTGGACCCCCCCCAGACCTGGGGAGGAATCCCCAAACTTGGGGGGGACCCCCAAAATTGGGGTTAAAGCCCCAGATCCCGGGGAGCTAAGCCCCAAATTAAGGGAAGGAACCTCAAACATGTGGTGAGAACCCCAACATTGGGGGAAAGAACCTTAATATTAGGGTGGCAGGCCAAGAAAGGATGGTGGGGGCCTCCAAAATTGTGGGGGGCTTGGAACTGGGGGGAATCCCCAAAATGGAGGGGGAACCCCAAAAGTGGGGGGGGGGGCGAAGCACCAAATTAGGGGAAGGAACCCCAAAATTGCGGGGAAGAACTCTGAAATGGAGAGCTGAAAACCCGAAATTGAGGGGAAACCCCCCAAAACGGCGGGAAAACCCTCCATAAACACGAAACCGGTAATGTAACAGAGCAAAAAATGGCGTCCTACGGCACGCTGCGAGGCTCAATTTTCTGGGGAGTGCTGGGAAATGTAGTTCTTGGCCACCGGGTTTCCAGGAGTCCATATTGTTTTCCCAGAGCATGCCGGGAGATGTAGTTCTCGGACACTGGGCTTCCGGGAGGCCATGTTGGTTTCCCATCTTTGCTAGACTCCGGGTGCTCTGGCTTCACAGAGAAACCCCCAAACTGAAAAATGTACCTGCTAATATATTGGGCTCTAAATGTAGCCCTGGGTTAATTGAATAACAATCCCTGGGTAAGATTGAAGTGCAGGAGGGGTTGGCTACGGTTTTAAGAGCCGGTTTGCAGAAAAGGGATTTCCCGTTAAGAAATGGCATATACTGATTGTTCTCTTCCTTGCTCTGCCAAGACCTGAAGCACATCTTGGAAGCCAGGCAGAATCCGTGCAGCCAATGGAGTTATCAAGCTCGACTTCAGCTTCTTCCCAGCTAGAAGAAGCAAGGACACGCCGGCTGAGTTCCACAGGCAACGCGCCCGTATCTGTAGACGAGGATTTAGAGATGCTACTTTGGGAACTCTCAGACGGCATACTGGAAGCCGAGCTCGACTTGGACCCAGGGAAGGATGAGGATGACCTCCTCCTTGAGCTTTCCAAGATGATTGATGATTGAACTGCATAGTCCTATGGTATATTAAAAACAAACAAACAAAAAAAAAAAACAACTCTTCTTCTTGTTGGATACCCCGAGGTGATCCTTTTTCGAACTGAGGCTTTGCAATGAGACTTAAAGCACAGTTGGAACTGGTAGAAATTGGCAGGATCTGCACTCAGTTGTCCTAAGTTTCCCTGCTGGTCAGAGTTAAGGTCTTGTGCATGGTTCCGTAACTATAGGTGGCTACCTTTGATATCAAGAGGACAAAGCACTTGTTTCTTTTGGCACAGAAAGATGTCCATCGGCACGCTGCGGTGGCTGTGAATTGACGTAGTGATGGAGCGATGCTCTGAAGGCTTAAACGGAAAGCTTCTTCCTTCCCCCCCGCCTTGGCACAGCTCGATGTTGGGCACATTGTGAAGCCTGGGTGTTCTGATTTCTCGGACAGTTGATACCCAAATCCCGGAGTTACTATGTCAACTCTTGACTTTTATTTGTGTATGCCATTGTTTTGACTGTAATCTTTTCAGATGATGAAGCTGTAGGGGCGGGAGGGAGCAGAATAATTATTCTAGCGTTGTGGACCAAACATGCTGCCAGGAGTGGTGGTGGTGGGGTCAGCCCACCCGGCCTTACTTTCAATTATCAGGGATGATAAAATGGTGTGAAAAGCAGCAGCTCTGCGATACGGCTACGCTACCCCCACTCCCTTCTCTTGTGCTGTACCAAAGTTCCCCCAAGCTTTGGTTGGTGCTTTTTGCTGGTGACAGTAGGACTCCAGGGCGAGTAGTCGGGACTCTCCTGCAGTAACTGGGTCAATTAAGGGTTGGTTTAAGTGCCTCCTGGTTTTTAAAATTGCTCCCCTGAGCTGCTGGCTCTGCTGCCTGCTACAGCAAATGTTCGGGTGCCATCAGCGTCGCACTTGGGCGTGGGCACTGACCCTGCGGAGGAGAGCTGAGGCTCGCGTGTATTGTGTACCCTGCCGCCAGTGATCGTTTTCCCCTAGCAGATCTATTTTGAATTATTTCCCTAAATTTTAGAGGAACTTTAGGCTCTTTGTGCTATGATTTGTGAAGCTGTAGGGGCCCTCAGGCATTTGCTGCTGGCAGAGGAAAACCGCTTGTCGAATTTGTTGTAAATACTTTCTGTTTGGACAACAACGCCTGTGTGTGTGTGTGTGTGTGCGCGCGTGCGTGCTTTGACGACCCCCTGCGACGCCCCAGCTCCGCGAGGGAAGCTTTGAAGCGGCTCTGGGAAAACCTCTGCGGAAGAAACTGCTGCTGGCGACTTGCGGAAAACGGACTCCACAATCAGTGAGATTGTAAAGTAGGTATGTTTATTCAGCGCTGGGCAGCACGGGAGGTCGTGGGCATGAAGATTGATGACTCTTCCTCGTCACCGCTAGTTGACCTCTTGTCTTTGCACAGACTCAGTTGCTCCTTGGCTCTTGTCCACCTGCAGGACCAGTTTCTCCCAGTTTCTTAAGATAGGCTCGCTCTCTTATTAGGAGACTGACCTGGGTAAGGGGGCCCAAGGCTTCTTGCTTTAGTTAATTGGCACAATGCACCATAGTTAGCAAAGACAATTAGTAGCATCCTAGTTTAATGCCGTCAGCGCTCTATCTCTACTTGATAAGATTCTCCTAACTCCCTCTCTCACTGGAGCCCACGCAGCCCTCTGTCCTGCCGAAGGACTTCACGGGGACTTCTGCCGGCTCCGGGTGCCCGCACACAGACAGAAATGGCTTTGAGAGAAAACAATCAGGAGGAGGAGAGCTCAGAGACTGCGGCCGGCTTCGGCCACCTTCCCCTCGCTTTCCCTCTCCGTGTTCAAACCGAGCACTGTTCTGCCGTCAACCTTCGCTGCCTCTGCCCGCGGCGCTGGGCTTTCGCGTGTGCCATTGCTCCTCTACATATTTTATCCTTCCTTTTGTAAGGAATGGTCCAGCAATTCGTGTCACTAAGGGATTTGAAGGGTTAACATCGAGGCCCGGGTCTAGGTGATAAGAGAACAAAGGGGTTTTTAGGGAAAAGTGCTGACTACTGCAGGGGATGTTGCTAGAGTTTCTGAAATCCGGCGCAGAGGCTCCCAAACGAGGAGGAAGGGGGAGCTGAAGGACAATTGAAGGACAAAAGCCTGGGAGGAAGACAACCAGCATTCAGCCCGAGCAAGCCCCGAGAGACCACCAGAGACTGATACGCAGGCGCCCCTGGGAGGGGTTTCGGATTCCGGAAACCAATTCTAATAACCCTGCCTCTTCTTGAAGTAGTAATGAATATGTATTAGCCTGGGAGCATCAAAACCAGCCGCCTTACGTAACAGGTGTGCGTCCTGGGGGAGCAGAGACTCCCGGCGCACCCAGCGCTGCTTGCTTGCCTCTTTTCGTTTAATAAATTGTAAACTTTGATTGTAATCCTATTTGGGACTCAGCCATTTATAACACTTTTTATATTTGTATTTTATTTAAGGCTGTCTTGCCCCCCTCCCCCCCCCAGCCTCGCTGCTCGCCAATAAAGCTGGCGCAGGGGCTAAGGGATTTGAAGGGCCTGCTTGTATACCTAAGGGATTTGAGGGCCTGCTTGTACACCTTTGGGGACTGCCTCTTTTGGGGGGGGGGGGGGTGTTAGGAGCTGCTTGTATACTTTTTTAGGCATTCCTCTGAGAGGGGGTTGGGAGCTTCGTGTATACTGGGGGGGGAGGGCCTCCCTCGAGGTGGAAGGGGGGGGGTTGGAGCGTTTCTACACTGTAGGGGCCTGCCTGTACACTTTTGGGGCCTGCCTTGGAGGGGTTGGGAACTGCTTGTACACCTTTGGGGCCTGCGTCTGCGCGGGGTGGGGCGGGGGGGGGGGGTTGGAGCTGGTTTTAACCTTTCGGGCTTGCATCTGGAGGGGTTGGGGCCTGCCTTTGGGGGGGTGGTTGTGAGCTGCTTGTATACTGTAGGGGCCTGCTTGTACACCTTTGGGCCTGCATCTGGGGGGGGTGGGAGCTGCTTGTACACTGTTAGGGCCTGCCTTGGGGGAGGGGTTGGGGCATGTGCCTTGGGGGGGTGGGGTTGGGAGCTGCTTCTACGCTGTAGGGGTCTGGGTCTTGGGGGGTTGGGGCTGTTTGTACACCTTTGGGGCGTGCCTCTGGGGAGGATGGGGAGTTGCTTGTACACCTTTGGGGCCTGTGTCTGGGGGGGGTTGGGGCCTGTGCCGGGGGGGGTTGGGAGCTGCTTGTACACTCTAGGGCCCTCTGGCAGGCTTTGGGGCCTCCCTTTGAGGGGGGCAGTTGGGAGCTGGTTGTACACCTTTGGGGCCTGAGTCTGGGGTGTGGGGGCTGGGGCTGAGGCCTGGGGCCTGCATCTGGGTGGTGGTGGTGGGGGGTCCAGTTCATGGGGGGGGGGGGTTGGGAGCTGCTTGTGGACAGTTGGGGTCTGCATCCGGGTGTGGCTGGGGCCTGCTTGTAGACTTCTGCAGCCTGTGTCTGGTGTTTGGGGGCTTTTCTGTAGTGTTTGGGGATTGCATTTTGGCTTTGGGATGTGTCTAGAGCTTCTGGGGCCTAGCTGTAGTGCTTGGGGCCTGCGTCTGGGGCTTTTCTGTAGCATTTTGGTAGCGTGTTTGTGATTTGGGGTCTGTATCCAGGGTTTTGCCTTTTTTGTAGTTTTCAGCTTTGTGTCTGTTTCTTTGTTGGTTGCCTGGGGTTTGGGGTTTGGATCATTAGTCAGTGTCATTAGCGTCGGGGGGTTGATATGAAGGGTTAGGGTTGTGGTTAGAGTTGTTAGGGTTAAAGAGAATAAGGATTTTAGGGTAAGGGGATCAAGGTTGTGGGAATAAAAATGTTTTTGCACAGAGTTACATCGTTTAGAGGGAAGGAAGGTGGTATTGATATATGCTTGCAGTGATAAGAAAGCTTAACAGACAACCTTGTAAAATGCAGACAACCAGAATCCTTAGAGCAATTGGGTGGAAATCACGGTGTAAGAAACATTACCACCTCAAAGAGGAAAACAGTCAAGAAAAAAATAAAATTGACTAGTAACAGGCCAGCAGCTGTGTATTTTCTGTGAAGCACTGGATAGATTGTGAACATGGATTACCCAGTCAATGGGGAAACTGGGGAGGGTCCTGGTCACCGAGAAGGAAAAAAAAATTATATAAACTGTGTTATGGAACTAGTAGGTGGCTTGTGGGACGCCTGCCATTGCAATCGTGAATAAAAATGCTACCTCACTGAGATACTTGCCTGAGCCTATGGTATTGGTTACAGAGTGTTTCTAATAAGGTGTTAGGGTGTTAAGGTTTCAGGGCTAAGGCACTAGGGTTGGGTTTCAGGGTTAGGGTTTCCAGGGTTTAGGGTTAGGATTTTAAGGTTGTTAGGGTTGGAGTTATAAGGGTTAGGGTTTGGGGGTTAGTGTGTTAAGGTTTTAAAGTATTTTGTGGTTTTAGTGTTGATAGGGTTTTTAGGGGTAGGGTCTTAGGGTTTTAGTTATGGTCAGGTATTTAGGGTTAGGGTTTTAAGGTCTTATTTTTTTTTTTTAAGGTTAGGGTCTCCAGCGTTAGGGCTTTGAGAATCTTTACGTTTTGGGTTAGGGTTTAGAGGGTCTTAATTTTTAGGGTTAGGGCTTTTAGGCGTAGGTCTAGTGTGGTAAATTTTATCGGGTTAGGACTGTAAGGGTTTTTAGGGTTAGGGTTTCTAGGGTTTTTTGGGGTAGGGGTTAGGGTTAGATCCGTGGGAGCCGTAGTGTTAGGGGTCAGGGTTCTTAGGGCTAAGGCCCAATATTAGGGTGGAAGGCCAAACTAAGGGGGGAGCCCCCCCCAAAATTGAAGGGTCGAAGCCCCAATTTAGGGGAAGAAACGTCAAAATTGTGGGGTCCCCCAAAATTGGGCGGAAGAGCTCTTAATATTGGGGGAAACCCAAAAAAGGAGGGTGGGGGACTCTAAAATTGGGGGGACCCCCCAAATTGGTTGTGTCCCCCCCCAAATTGGTTGTGTCCCCCCCAAAATTGGTTGTGTCCCCCCCAATTAGGGGAGGAACCCCCAAAATTGGGTGGGCGAACCCCCATATTGGGGGGGCAGAACACTTAAATGGAAGTGTGAAATTCCAGAATTGAATGTGGACCCCCCAGAACAGTCTTCAGGGGTTTAGTGTGGTAAATTTTATCGGGTTAGGGCTGTAAGGGTTTTTAGGGTTAGGGTTTCTAGGGTTTGTTGGGGTAGGGGTTAGGCTTAGATCCGTGGTTGCCATAGCGTTAGGGGTCAAGGTTCTTAGGGGTTAGGCCTAATATTAGGGCGGAAGGCCAAAATAAGAGGGTGGGAGCCCCCCCCAAAATTGAAGGGTTGAAGCCCCAAGTTAGGGGAAGGAACGTCAAAATTGTGGGGTCCCCCAAAATTGGGCGGAAGAACTTTTAATATTAGGGGGGAACCCAAAAAAGGAGGGTGGGGGACTCTACAATCGGTTGTGTCCCCCCCAAATTAGGGGAGGAACCCCCAAAATTGGGTGGGCGAACCCCCAAATTGGGGGGAAGAAGACTTAAATGGAAGTGTGAAATTCCAGAATTGAATGTGGACCCCCCCCAGACCTGGGGAGGAATCCCCAAACTTGGGGGGGACCCCCAAAATTGGGGTTAAAGCCCCAGATCCCGGGGAGCTAAGCCCCAAATTAAGGGAAGGAACCTCAAACATGTGGTGAGAACCCCAACATTGGGGGAAAGAACCTTAATATTAGGGTGGCAGGCCAAGAAAGGATGGTGGGGGCCTCCAAAATTGTGGGGGGCTTGGAACTGGGGGGAATCCCCAAAATGGAGGGGGAACCCCAAAAGTGGGGGGGGGGGCGAAGCACCAAATTAGGGGAAGGAACCCCAAAATTGCGGGGAAGAACTCTGAAATGGAGAGCTGAAAACCCGAAATTGAGGGGAAACCCCCCAAAACGGCGGGAAAACCCTCCATAAACACGAAACCGGTAATGTAACAGAGCAAAAAATGGCGTCCTACGGCACGCTGCGAGGCTCAATTTTCTGGGGAGTGCTGGGAAATGTAGTTCTTGGCCACCGGGTTTCCGGGAGTCCATATTGTTTTCCCAGAGCATGCCGGGAGATGTAGTTCTCGGACACTGGGCTTCCGGGAGGCCATGTTGGTTTCCCATCTTTGCTAGACTCCGGGTGCTCTGGCTTCACAGAGAAACCCCCAAACTGAAAAATGTACCTGCTAATATATTGGGCTCTAAATGTAGCTCTGGGTTAATTGAATAACAATCCCTGGGTAAGATTGAAGTGCAGGAGGGGTTGGCTACGGTTTTAAGAGCCGGTTTGCAGAAAAGGGATTTCCCGTTAAGAAATGGCATATACTGATTGTTCTCTTCCTTGCTCTGCCAAGACCTGAAGCACATCTTGGAAGCCAGGCAGAATCCGTGCAGCCAATGGAGTTATCAAGCTCGACTTCAGCTTCTTCCCAGCTAGAAGAAGCAAGGACACGCCGGCTGAGTTCCACAGGCAACGCGCCCGTATCTGTAGACGAGGATTTAGAGATGCTACTTTGGGAACTCTCAGACGGCATACTGGAAGCCGAGCTCGACTTGGACCCAGGGAAGGATGAGGATGACCTCCTCCTTGAGCTTTCCAAGATGATTGATGATTGAACTGCATAGTCCTATGGTATATTAAAAAAAACAAACAAACAAAAAAAAAATACAACTCTTCTTCTTGTTGGATACCCCGAGGTGATCCTTTTTCGAACTGAGGCTTTGCAATGAGACTTAAAGCACAGTTGGAACTGGTAGAAATTGGCAGGATCTGCACTCAGTTGTCCTAAGTTTTCCTGCTGGTCAGAGTTAAGGTCTTGTGCATGGTTCCGTAACTATAGGTGGCTACCTTTGATATCAAGAGGACAAAGCACTTGTTTCTTTTGGCACAGAAAGATGTCCATCGGCACGCTGCGGTGGCTGTGAATTGACGTAGTGATGGAGCGATGCTCTGAAGGCTTAAACGGAAAGCTTCTTCCTTTCCCCCCGCCTTGGCACAGCTCGATGTTGGGCACATTGTGAAGCCTGGGTGTTCTGATTTCTCGGACAGTTGATACCCAAATCCCGGAGTTACTATGTCAACTCTTGACTTTTATTTGTGTATGCCATTGTTTTGACTGTAATCTTTTCAGATGATGAAGCTGTAGGGGCGGGAGGGAGCAGAATAATTATTCTAGCGTTGTGGACCAAACATGCTGCCAGGAGTGGTGGTGGTGGGGTCAGCCCACCCGGCCTTACTTTCAATTATCAGGGATGATAAAATGGTGTGAAAAGCAGCAGCTCTGCGATACGGCTACGCTACCCCCACTCCCTTCTCTTGTGCTGTACCAAAGTTCCCCCAAGCTTTGGTTGGTGCTTTTTGCTGGTGACAGTAGGACTCCAGGGCGAGTAGTCGGGACTCTCCTGCAGTAACTGGGTCAATTAAGGGTTGGTTTAAGTGCCTCCTGGTTTTTAAAATTGCTCCCCTGAGCTGCTGGCTCTGCTGCCTGCTACAGCAAATGTTCGGGTGCCATCAGCGTCGCACTTGGGCGTGGGCACTGACCCTGCGGAGGAGAGCTGAGGCTCGCGTGTATTGTGTACCCTGCCGCCAGTGATCGTTTTCCCCTAGCAGATCTATTTTGAATTATTTCCCTAAATTTTAGAGGAACTTTAGGCTCTTTGTGCTATGATTTGTGAAGCTGTAGGGGCCCTCAGGCATTTGCTGCTGGCAGAGGAAAACCGCTTGTCGAATTTGTTGTAAATACTTTCTGTTTGGACAACAACGCCTGTGTGTGTGTGTGTGTGTGTGTGCGCGTGCGTGCTTTGATGACCCCCTGCGACGCCCCAGCTCCGCGAGGGAAGCTTTGAAGCGGCTCTGGGAAAACCTCTGCGGAAGAAACTGCTGCTGGTGACTTGCGGAAAACGGACTCCACAATCAGTGAGATTGTAAAGTAGGTATGTTTATTCAGCGCTGGGCAGCACGGGAGGTCGTGGGCATGAAGATTGATGACTCTTCCTCGTCACCGCTAGTTGACCTCTTGTCTTTGCACAGACTCAGTTGCTCCTTGGCTCTTGTCCACCTGCAGGACCAGTTTCTCCCAGTTTCTTAAGATAGGCTCGCTCTCTTATTAGGAGACTGACCTGGGTAAGGGGGCCCAAGGCTTCTTGCTTTAGTTAATTGGCACAATGCACCATAGTTAGCAAAGACAATTAGTAGCATCCTAGTTTAATGCCGTCAGCGCTCTATCTCTACTTGATAAGATTCTCCTAACTCCCTCTCTCACTGGAGCCCACGCAGCCCTCTGTCCTGCCGAAGGACTTCACGGGGACTTCTGCCGGCTCCGGGTGCCCGCACACAGACAGAAATGGCTTTGAGAGAAAACAATCAGGAGGAGGAGAGCTCAGAGACTGCGGCCGGCTTCGGCCACCTTCCCCTCGCTTTCCCTCTCCGTGTTCAAACCGAGCACTGTTCTGCCGTCAACCTTCGCTGCCTCTGCCCGCGGCGCTGGGCTTTCGCGTGTGCCATTGCTCCTCTACATATTTTATCCTTCCTTTTGTAAGGAATGGTCCAGCAATTCGTGTCACTAAGGGATTTGAAGGGTTAACATTGAGGCCCGGGTCTAGGTGATAAGAGAACAAAGGGGTTTTTAGGGAAAAGTGCTGACTACTGCAGGGGATGTTGCTAGAGTTTCTGAAATCCGGCGCAGGGTCTCCCAAACCAGGAGGAAGGGGGAGCTGAAGGACAATTGAAGGACAAAAGCCTGGGAGGAAGACAACCAGCATTCAGCCCGAGCAAGCCCCGAGAGACCACCAGAGACTGATACGCAGGCGCCCCTGGGAGGGGTTTCGGATTCCGGAAACCAATTCTAATAACCCTGCCTCTTCTCGAAGTAGTAATGAATATGTATTAGCCTGGGAGCATCAAAACCAGCCGCCTTACGTAACAGGTGTGCGTCCTGGGGGAGCAGAGACTCCCGGCGCACCCAGCGCTGCTTGCTTGCCTCTTTTCGTTTAATAAATTGTAAACTTTGATTGTAATCCTATTTGGGACTCAGCCATTTATAACACTTTTTATATTTGTATTTTATTTAAGGCTGTCTTGCCCCCCTCCCCCCCCCAGCCTCGCTGCTTGCCAATAAAGCTGGCGCAGGGGCTAAGGGATTTGAAGGGCCTGCTTGTATACCTAAGGGATTTGAGGGCCTGCTTGTACACCTTTGGGGACTGCCTCTTTTGGGGGGGGGGGGGGGGGTGTTAGGAGCTGCTTGTATACTTTTTTAGGCATTCCTCTGAGAGGGGGTTGGGAGCTTCGTGTATACTGGGGGGGGAGGGCCTCCCTCGAGGTGGAAGGGGGGGGGTTGGAGCGTTTCTACACTGTAGGGGCCTGCCTGTACACTTTTGGGGCCTGCCTTGGAGGGGTTGGGAACTGCTTGTACACCTTTGGGGCCTGCGTCTGCGCGGGGTGGGGCGGGGGGGAGGGGTTGGAGCTGGTTTTAACCTTTCGGGCTTGCATCTGGAGGGGTTGGGGCCTGCCTTTGGGGGGGTGGTTGTGAGCTGCTTGTATACTGTAGGGGCCTGCTTGTACACCTTTGGGCCTGCATCTGGGGGGGGTGGGAGCTGCTTGTACACTGTTAGGGCCTGCCTTGGGGGAGGGGTTGGGGCATGTGCCTTGGGGGGGTGGGGTTGGGAGCTGCTTCTACGCTGTAGGGGTCTGGGTCTTGGGGGGTTGGGGCTGTTTGTACACCTTTGGGGCGTGCCTCTGGGGAGGATGGGGAGTTGCTTGTACACCTTTGGGGCCTGTGTCTGGGGGGGGTTGGGGCCTGTGCCGGGGGGGGTTGGGAGCTGCTTGTACACTCTAGGGCCCTCTGGCAGGCTTTGGGGCCTCCCTTTGAGGGGGGCAGTTGGGAGCTGGTTGTACACCTTTGGGGCCTGAGTCTGGGGTGTGGGGGCTGGGGCTGAGGCCTGGGGCCTGCATCTGGGTGGTGGTGGTGGGGGGTCCAGTTCATGGGGGGGGGGGGTTGGGAGCTGCTTGTGGACAGTTGGGGTCTGCATCCGGGTGTGGCTGGGGCCTGCTTGTAGACTTCTGCAGCCTGTGTCTGGTGTTTGGGGGCTTTTCTGTAGTGTTTGGGGATTGCATTTTGGCTTTGGGATGTGTCTAGAGCTTCTGGGGCCTAGCTGTAGTGCTTGGGGCCTGCGTCTGGGGCTTTTCTGTAGCATTTTGGTAGCGTGTTTGTGATTTGGGGTCTGTATCCAGGGTTTTGCCTTTTTTGTAGTTTTCAGCTTTGTGTCTGTTTCTTTGTTGGTTGCCTGGGGTTTGGGGTTTGGATCATTAGTCAGTGTCATTAGCGTCGGGGGGTTGATATGAAGGGTTAGGGTTGTGGTTAGAGTTGTTAGGGTTAAAGAGAATAAGGATTTTAGGGTAAGGGGATCAAGGTTGTGGGAATAAAAATGTTTTTGCACAGAGTTACATCGTTTAGAGGGAAGGAAGGTGGTATTGATATATGCTTGCAGCGATAAGAAAGCTTAACAGACAACCTTGTAAAATGCAGACAACCAGAATCCTTAGAGCAATTGGGTGGAAATCACGGTGTAAGAAACATTACCACCTCAAAGAGGAAAACAGTCAAGAAAAAAATAAAATTGACTAGTAACAGGCCAGCAGCTGTGTATTTTCTGTGAAGCACTGGATAGATTGTGAACATGGATTACCCAGTCAATGGGGAAACTGGGGAGGGTCCTGGTCACCGAGAGGAAAAAAAAAATTATATAAACTGTGTTATGGAACTAGTAGGTGGCTTGTGGGACGCCTGCCATTGCAATCGTGAATAAAAATGCTACCTCACTGAGATACTTGCCTGAGCCTATGGTATTGGTTACAGAGTGTTTCTAATAAGGTGTTAGGGTGTTAAGGTTTCAGGGCTAAGGCACTAGGGTTGGGTTTCAGGGTTAGGGTTTCCAGGGTTTAGGGTTAGGATTTTAAGGTTGTTAGGGTTGCAGTTATAAGGGTTAGGGTTTGGGGGTTAGTGTGTTAAGGTTTTAAAGTATTTTGTGGTTTTAGTGTTGATAGGGTTTTTAGGGGTAGGGTCTTAGGGTTTTAGTTATGGTCAGGTATTTAGGGTTAGGGTTTTAAGGTCTTATTTTTTTTTTTTAAGGTTAGGGTCTCCAGCGTTAGGGCTTTGAGAATCTTTACGTTTTGGGTTAGGGTTTAGAGGGTCTTAATTTTTAGGGTTAGGGCTTTTAGGCGTAGGTCTAGTGTGGTAAATTTTATCGGGTTAGGACTGTAAGGGTTTTTAGGGTTAGGGTTTCTAGGGTTTTTTGGGGTAGGGGTTAGGGTTAGATCCGTGGGAGCCGTAGTGTTAGGGGTCAGGGTTCTTAGGGCTAAGGCCCAATATTAGGGTGGAAGGCCAAACTAAGGGGGGAGCCCCCCCCAAAATTGAAGGGTCGAAGCCCCAATTTAGGGGAAGAAACGTCAAAATTGTGGGGTCCCCCAAATTTGGGCGGAAGAGCTCTTAATATTGGGGGAAACCCAAAAAAGGAGGGTGGGGGACTCTAAAATTGGGGGGACCCCCCAAATTGGTTGTGTCCCCCCCCAAATTGGTTGTGTCCCCCCCAAAATTGGTTGTGTCCCCCCCAATTAGGGGAGGAACCCCCAAAATTGGGTGGGCGAACCCCCATATTGGGGGGGCAGAACACTTAAATGGAAGTGTGAAATTCCAGAATTGAATGTGGACCCCCCAGAACAGTCTTCAGGGGTTTAGTGTGGTAAATTTTATCGGGTTAGGGCTGTAAGGGTTTTTAGGGTTAGGGTTTCTAGGGTTTGTTGGGGTAGGGGTTAGGCTTAGATCCGTGGTTGCCATAGCGTTAGGGGTCAAGGTTCTTAGGGGTTAGGCCTAATATTAGGGCGGAAGGCCAAAATAAGAGGGTGGGAGCCCCCCCCAAAATTGAAGGGTTGAAGCCCCAAGTTAGGGGAAGGAACGTCAAAATTGTGGGGTCCCCCAAAATTGGGCGGAAGAACTTTTAATATTAGGGGGGAACCCAAAAAAGGAGGGTGGGGGACTCTACAATCGGTTGTGTCCCCCCCAAATTAGGGGAGGAACCCCCAAAATTGGGTGGGCGAACCCCCAAATTGGGGGGAAGAAGACTTAAATGGAAGTGTGAAATTCCAGAATTGAATGTGGACCCCCCCCAGACCTGGGGAGGAATCCCCAAACTTGGGGGGGACCCCCAAAATTGGGGTTAAAGCCCCAGATCCCGGGGAGCTAAGCCCCAAATTAAGGGAAGGAACCTCAAACATGTGGTGAGAACCCCAACATTGGGGGAAAGAACCTTAATATTAGGGTGGCAGGCCAAGAAAGGATGGTGGGGGCCTCCAAAATTGTGGGGGGCTTGGAACTGGGGGGAATCCCCAAAATGGAGGGGGAACCCCAAAAGTGGGGGGGGGGCGAAGCACCAAATTAGGGGAAGGAACCCCAAAATTGCGGGGAAGAACTCTGAAATGGAGAGCTGAAAACCCGAAATTGAGGGGAAACCCCCCAAAACGGCGGGAAAACCCTCCATAAACACGAAACCGGTAATGTAACAGAGCAAAAAATGGCGTCCTACGGCACGCTGCGAGGCTCAATTTTCTGGGGAGTGCTGGGAAATGTAGTTCTTGGCCACCGGGTTTCCGGGAGTCCATATTGTTTTCCCAGAGCATGCCGGGAGATGTAGTTCTCGGACACTGGGCTTCCGGGAGGCCATGTTGGTTTCCCATCTTTGCTAGACTCCGGGTGCTCTGGCTTCACAGAGAAACCCCCAAACTGAAAAATGTACCTGCTAATATATTGGGCTCTAAATGTAGCCCTGGGTTAATTGAATAACAATCCCTGGGTAAGATTGAAGTGCAGGAGGGGTTGGCTACGGTTTTAAGAGCCGGTTTGCAGAAAAGGGATTTCCCGTTAAGAAATGGCATATACTGATTGTTCTCTTCCTTGCTCTGCCAAGACCTGAAGCACATCTTGGAAGCCAGGCAGAATCCGTGGAGCCAATGGAGTTCTCAAGCTCGACTTCAGCTTCTTCCCAGCTAGAAGAAGCAAGGACACGCCGGCTGAGTTCCACAGGCAACGCGCCCGTATCTGTAGACGAGGATTTAGAGATGCTACTTTGGGAACTCTCAGACGGCATACTGGAAGCCGAGCTCGACTTGGACCCAGGGAAGGATGAGGATGACCTCCTCCTTGAGCTTTCCAAGATGATTGATGATTGAACTGCATAGTCCTATGGTATATTAAAAAAAAAACAAACAAAAAAAAAATACAACTCTTCTTCTTGTTGGATACCCCGAGGTGATCCTTTTTCGAACTGAGTCTTTGCAATGAGACTTAAAGCACAGTTGGAACTGGTAGAAATTGGCAGGATCTGCACTCAGTTGTCCTAAGTTTCCCTGCTGGTCAGAGTTAAGGTCTTGTGCATGGTTCCGTAACTATAGGTGGCTACCTTTGATATCAAGAGGACAAAGCACTTGTTTCTTTTGGCACAGAAAGATGTCCATCGGCACGCTGCGGTGGCTGTGAATTGACGTAGTGATGGAGCGATGCTCTGAAGGCTTAAACGGAAAGCTTCTTCCTTCCCCCCCGCCTTGGCACAGCTCGATGTTGGGCACATTGTGAAGCCTGGGTGTTCTGATTTCTCGGACAGTTGATACCCAAATCCCGGAGTTACTATGTCAACTCTTGACTTTTATTTGTGTATGCCATTGTTTTGACTGTAATCTTTTCAGATGATGAAGCTGTAGGGGCGGGAGGGAGCAGAATAATTATTCTAGCGTTGTGGACCAAACATGCTGCCAGGAGTGGTGGTGGTGGGGTCAGCCCACCCGGCCTTACTTTCAATTATCAGGGATGATAAAATGGTGTGAAAAGCAGCAGCTCTGCGATACGGCTACGCTACCCCCACTCCCTTCTCTTGTGCTGTACCAAAGTTCCCCCAAGCTTTGGTTGGTGCTTTTTGCTGGTGACAGTAGGACTCCAGGGCGAGTAGTCGGGACTCTCCTGCAGTAACTGGGTCAATTAAGGGTTGGTTTAAGTGCCTCCTGGTTTTTAAAATTGCTCCCCTGAGCTGCTGGCTCTGCTGCCTGCTACAGCAAATGTTCGGGTGCCATCAGCGTCGCACTTGGGCGTGGGCACTGACCCTGCGGAGGAGAGCTGAGGCTCGCGTGTATTGTGTACCCTGCCGCCAGTGATCGTTTTCCCCTAGCAGATCTATTTTGAATTATTTCCCTAAATTTTAGAGGAACTTTAGGCTCTTTGTGCTATGATTTGTGAAGCTGTAGGGGCCCTCAGGCATTTGCTGCTGGCAGAGGAAAACCGCTTGTCGAATTTGTTGTAAATACTTTCTGTTTGGACAACAACGCCTGTGTGTGTGTGTGTGTGTGTGTGCGCGTGCGTGCTTTGATGACCCCCTGCGACGCCCCAGCTCCGCGAGGGAAGCTTTGAAGCGGCTCTGGGAAAACCTCTGCGGAAGAAACTGCTGCTGGTGACTTGCGGAAAACGGACTCCACAATCAGTGAGATTGTAAAGTAGGTATGTTTATTCAGCGCTGGGCAGCACGGGAGGTCGTGGGCATGAAGATTGATGACTCTTCCTCGTCACCTCTAGTTGACCTCTTGTCTTTGCACAGACTCAGTTGCTCCTTGGCTCTTGTCCACCTGCAGGACCAGTTTCTCCCAGTTTCTTAAGATAGGCTCGCTCTCTTATTAGGAGACTGACCTGGGTAAGGGGGCCCAAGGCTTCTTGCTTTAGTTAATTGGCACAATGCACCATAGTTAGCAAAGACAATTAGTAGCATCCTAGTTTAATGCCGTCAGCGCTCTATCTCTACTTGATAAGATTCTCCTAACTCCCTCTCTCACTGGAGCCCACGCAGCCCTCTGTCCTGCCGAAGGACTTCACGGGGACTTCTGCCGGCTCCGGGTGCCCGCACACAGACAGAAATGGCTTTGAGAGAAAACAATCAGGAGGAGGAGAGCTCAGAGACTGCGGCCGGCTTCGGCCACCTTCCCCTCGCTTTCCCTCTCCGTGTTCAAACCGAGCACTGTTCTGCCGTCAACCTTCGCTGCCTCTGCCCACGGCGCTGGGCTTTCGCGTGTGCCATTGCTCCTCTACATATTTTATCCTTCCTTTTGTAAGGAATGGTCCAGCAATTCGTGTCACTAAGGGATTTGAAGGGTTAACATTGAGGCCCGGGTCTAGGTGATAAGAGAACAAAGGGGTTTTTAGGGAAAAGTGCTGACTACTGCAGGGGATGTTGCTAGAGTTTCTGAAATCCGGCGCAGAGGCTCCCAAACGAGGAGGAAGGGGGAGCTGAAGGACAATTGAAGGACAAAAGCCTGGGAGGAAGACAACCAGCATTCAGCCTGAGCAAGCCCCGAGAGACCAACAGAGACTGATACGCAGGCGCCCCTGGGAGGGGTTTCGGATTCCGGAAACCAATTCTAATAACCCTGCCTCTTCTCGAAGTAGTAATGAATATGTATTAGCCTGGGAGCATCAAAACCAGCCGCCTTACGTAACAGGTGTGCGTCCTGGGGGAGCAGAGACTCCCGGCGCACCCAGCGCTGCTTGCTTGCCTCTTTTCGTTTAATAAATTGTAAACTTTGATTGTAATCCTATTTGGGACTCAGCCATTTATAACACTTTTTATATTTGTATTTTATTTAAGGCTGTCTTGCCCCCCTCCCCCCCCCAGCCTCGCTGCTCGCCAATAAAGCTGGCGCAGGGGCTAAGGGATTTGAAGGGCCTGCTTGTATACCTAAGGGATTTGAGGGCCTGCTTGTACACCTTTGGGGACTGCCTCTTTTGGGGGGGGGGGGGGTGTTAGGAGCTGCTTGTATACTTTTTTAGGCATTCCTCTGAGAGGGGGTTGGGAGCTTCGTGTATACTGGGGGGGGAGGGCCTCCCTCGAGGTGGAAGGGGGGGGGTTGGAGCGTTTCTACACTGTAGGGGCCTGCCTGTACACTTTTGGGGCCTGCCTTGGAGGGGTTGGGAACTGCTTGTACACCTTTGGGGCCTGCGTCTGCGCGGGGTGGGGCGGGGGGGGGGGGGGGTTGGAGCTGGTTTTAACCTTTCGGGCTTGCATCTGGAGGGGTTGGGGCCTGCCTTTGGGGGGGTGGTTGTGAGCTGCTTGTATACTGTAGGGGCCTGCTTGTACACCTTTGGGCCTGCATCTGGGGGGGGTGGGAGCTGCTTGTACACTGTTAGGGCCTGCCTTGGGGGAGGGGTTGGGGCATGTGCCTTGGGGGGGTGGGGTTGGGAGCTGCTTCTACGCTGTAGGGGTCTGGGTCTTGGGGGGTTGGGGCTGTTTGTACACCTTTGGGGCGTGCCTCTGGGGAGGATGGGGAGTTGCTTGTACACCTTTGGGGCCTGTGTCTGGGGGGGGTTGGGGCCTGTGCCGGGGGGGGTTGGGAGCTGCTTGTACACTCTAGGGCCCTCTGGCAGGCTTTGGGGCCTCCCTTTGAGGGGGGCAGTTGGGAGCTGGTTGTACACCTTTGGGGCCTGAGTCTGGGGTGTGGGGGCTGGGGCTGAGGCCTGGGGCCTGCATCTGGGTGGTGGTGGTGGGGGGTCCAGTTCATGGGGGGGGGGGGTTGGGAGCTGCTTGTGGACAGTTGGGGTCTGCATCCGGGTGTGGCTGGGGCCTGCTTGTAGACTTCTGCAGCCTGTGTCTGGTGTTTGGGGGCTTTTCTGTAGTGTTTGGGGATTGCATTTTGGCTTTGGGATGTGTCTAGAGCTTCTGGGGCCTAGCTGTAGTGCTTGGGGCCTGCGTCTGGGGCTTTTCTGTAGCATTTTGGTAGCGTGTTTGTGATTTGGGGTCTGTATCCAGGGTTTTGCCTTTTTTGTAGTTTTCAGCTTTGTGTCTGTTTCTTTGTTGGTTGCCTGGGGTTTGGGGTTTGGATCATTAGTCAGTGTCATTAGCGTCGGGGGGTTGATATGAAGGGTTAGGGTTGTGGTTAGAGTTGTTAGGGTTAAAGAGAATAAGGATTTTAGGGTAAGGGGATCAAGGTTGTGGGAATAAAAATGTTTTTGCACAGAGTTACATCGTTTAGAGGGAAGGAAGGTGGTATTGATATATGCTTGCAGCGATAAGAAAGCTTAACAGACAACCTTGTAAAATGCAGACAACCAGAATCCTTAGAGCAATTGGGTGGAAATCACGGTGTAAGAAACATTACCACCTCAAAGAGGAAAACAGTCAAGAAAAAAATAAAATTGACTAGTAACAGGCCAGCAGCTGTGTATTTTCTGTGAAGCACTGGATAGATTGTGAACATGGATTACCCAGTCAATGGGGAAACTGGGGAGGGTCCTGGTCACCGAGAGGAAAAAAAAAATTATATAAACTGTGTTATGGAACTAGTAGGTGGCTTGTGGGACGCCTGCCATTGCAATCGTGAATAAAAATGCTACCTCACTGAGATACTTGCCTGAGCCTATGGTATTGGTTACAGAGTGTTTCTAATAAGGTGTTAGGGTGTTAAGGTTTCAGGGCTAAGGCACTAGGGTTGGGTTTCAGGGTTAGGGTTTCCAGGGTTTAGGGTTAGGATTTTAAGGTTGTTAGGGTTGGAGTTATAAGGGTTAGGGTTTGGGGGTTAGTGTGTTAAGGTTTTAAAGTATTTTGTGGTTTTAGTGTTGATAGGGTTTTTAGGGGTAGGGTCTTAGGGTTTTAGTTATGGTCAGGTATTTAGGGTTAGGGTTTTAAGGTCTTATTTTTTTTTTTTAAGGTTAGGGTCTCCAGCGTTAGGGCTTTGAGAATCTTTACGTTTTGGGTTAGGGTTTAGAGGGTCTTAATTTTTAGGGTTAGGGCTTTTAGGCGTAGGTCTAGTGTGGTAAATTTTATCGGGTTAGGACTGTAAGGGTTTTTAGGGTTAGGGTTTCTAGGGTTTTTTGGGGTAGGGGTTAGGGTTAGATCCGTGGGAGCCGTAGTGTTAGGGGTCAGGGTTCTTAGGGCTAAGGCCCAATATTAGGGTGGAAGGCCAAACTAAGGGGGGAGCCCCCCCCAAAATTGAAGGGTCGAAGCCCCAATTTAGGGGAAGAAACGTCAAAATTGTGGGGTCCCCCAAAATTGGGCGGAAGAACTTTTAATATTAGGGGGGAACCCAAAAAAGGAGGGTGGGGGACTCTACAATCGGTTGTGTCCCCCCCAAATTAGGGGAGGAACCCCCAAAATTGGGTGGGCGAACCCCCAAATTGGGGGGAAGAAGACTTAAATGGAAGTGTGAAATTCCAGAATTGAATGTGGACCCCCCCCAGACCTGGGGAGGAATCCCCAAACTTGGGGGGGACCCCCAAAATTGGGGTTAAAGCCCCAGATCCCGGGGAGCTAAGCCCCAAATTAAGGGAAGGAACCTCAAACATGTGGTGAGAACCCCAACATTGGGGGAAAGAACCTTAATATTAGGGTGGCAGGCCAAGAAAGGATGGTGGGGGCCTCCAAAATTGTGGGGGGCTTGGAACTGGGGGGAATCCCCAAAATGGAGGGGGAACCCCAAAAGTGGGGGGGGGGCGAAGCACCAAATTAGGGGAAGGAACCCCAAAATTGCGGGGAAGAACTCTGAAATGGAGAGCTGAAAACCCGAAATTGAGGGGAAACCCCCCAAAACGGCGGGAAAACCCTCCATAAACACGAAACCGGTAATGTAACAGAGCAAAAAATGGCGTCCTACGGCACGCTGCGAGGCTCAATTTTCTGGGGAGTGCTGGGAAATGTAGTTCTTGGCCACCGGGTTTCCGGGAGTCCATATTGTTTTCCCAGAGCATGCCGGGAGATGTAGTTCTCGGACACTGGGCTTCCGGGAGGCCATGTTGGTTTCCCATCTTTGCTAGACTCCGGGTGCTCTGGCTTCACAGAGAAACCCCCAAACTGAAAAATGTACCTGCTAATATATTGGGCTCTAAATGTAGCCCTGGGTTAATTGAATAACAATCCCTGGGTAAGATTGAAGTGCAGGAGGGGTTGGCTACGGTTTTAAGAGCCGGTTTGCAGAAAAGGGATTTCCCGTTAAGAAATGGCATATACTGATTGTTCTCTTCCTTGCTCTGCCAAGACCTGAAGCACATCTTGGAAGCCAGGCAGAATCCGTGGAGCCAATGGAGTTCTCAAGCTCGACTTCAGCTTCTTCCCAGCTAGAAGAAGCAAGGACACGCCGGCTGAGTTCCACAGGCAACGCGCCCGTATCTGTAGACGAGGATTTAGAGATGCTACTTTGGGAACTCTCAGACGGCATACTGGAAGCCGAGCTCGACTTGGACCCAGGGAAGGATGAGGATGACCTCCTCCTTGAGCTTTCCAAGATGATTGATGATTGAACTGCATAGTCCTATGGTATATTAAAAAAAAAACAAACAAAAAAAAAATACAACTCTTCTTCTTGTTGGATACCCCGAGGTGATCCTTTTTCGAACTGAGTCTTTGCAATGAGACTTAAAGCACAGTTGGAACTGGTAGAAATTGGCAGGATCTGCACTCAGTTGTCCTAAGTTTCCCTGCTGGTCAGAGTTAAGGTCTTGTGCATGGTTCCGTAACTATAGGTGGCTACCTTTGATATCAAGAGGACAAAGCACTTGTTTCTTTTGGCACAGAAAGATGTCCATCGGCACGCTGCGGTGGCTGTGAATTGACGTAGTGATGGAGCGATGCTCTGAAGGCTTAAACGGAAAGCTTCTTCCTTCCCCCCCGCCTTGGCACAGCTCGATGTTGGGCACATTGTGAAGCCTGGGTGTTCTGATTTCTCGGACAGTTGATACCCAAATCCCGGAGTTACTATGTCAACTCTTGACTTTTATTTGTGTATGCCATTGTTTTGACTGTAATCTTTTCAGATGATGAAGCTGTAGGGGCGGGAGGGAGCAGAATAATTATTCTAGCGTTGTGGACCAAACATGCTGCCAGGAGTGGTGGTGGTGGGGTCAGCCCACCCGGCCTTACTTTCAATTATCAGGGATGATAAAATGGTGTGAAAAGCAGCAGCTCTGCGATACGGCTACGCTACCCCCACTCCCTTCTCTTGTGCTGTACCAAAGTTCCCCCAAGCTTTGGTTGGTGCTTTTTGCTGGTGACAGTAGGACTCCAGGGCGAGTAGTCGGGACTCTCCTGCAGTAACTGGGTCAATTAAGGGTTGGTTTAAGTGCCTCCTGGTTTTTAAAATTGCTCCCCTGAGCTGCTGGCTCTGCTGCCTGCTACAGCAAATGTTCGGGTGCCATCAGCGTCGCACTTGGGCGTGGGCACTGACCCTGCGGAGGAGAGCTGAGGCTCGCGTGTATTGTGTACCCTGCCGCCAGTGATCGTTTTCCCCTAGCAGATCTATTTTGAATTATTTCCCTAAATTTTAGAGGAACTTTAGGCTCTTTGTGCTATGATTTGTGAAGCTGTAGGGGCCCTCAGGCATTTGCTGCTGGCAGAGGAAAACCGCTTGTCGAATTTGTTGTAAATACTTTCTGTTTGGACAACAACGCCTGTGTGTGTGTGTGTGTGTGTGCGCGCGTGCGTGCTTTGATGACCCCCTGCGACGCCCCAGCTCCGCGAGGGAAGCTTTGAAGCGGCTCTGGGAAAACCTCTGCGGAAGAAACTGCTGCTGGTGACTTGCGGAAAACGGACTCCACAATCAGTGAGATTGTAAAGTAGGTATGTTTATTCAGCGCTGGGCAGCACGGGAGGTCGTGGGCATGAAGATTGATGACTCTTCCTCGTCACCGCTAGTTGACCTCTTGTCTTTGCACAGACTCAGTTGCTCCTTGGCTCTTGTCCACCTGCAGGACCAGTTTCTCCCAGTTTCTTAAGATAGGCTCGCTCTCTTATTAGGAGACTGACCTGGGTAAGGGGGCCCAAGGCTTCTTGCTTTAGTTAATTGGCACAATGCACCATAGTTAGCAAAGACAATTAGTAGCATCCTAGTTTAATGCCGTCAGCGCTCTATCTCTACTTGATAAGATTCTCCTAACTCCCTCTCTCACTGGAGCCCACGCAGCCCTCTGTCCTGCCGAAGGACTTCACGGGGACTTCTGCCGGCTCCGGGTGCCCGCACACAGACAGAAATGGCTTTGAGAGAAAACAATCAGGAGGAGGAGAGCTCAGAGACTGCGGCCGGCTTCGGCCACCTTCCCCTCGCTTTCCCTCTCCGTGTTCAAACCGAGCACTGTTCTGCCGTCAACCTTCGCTGCCTCTGCCCGCGGCGCTGGGCTTTCGCGTGTGCCATTGCTCCTCTACATATTTTATCCTTCCTTTTGTAAGGAATGGTCCAGCAATTCGTGTCACTAAGGGATTTGAAGGGTTAACATCGAGGCCCGGGTCTAGGTGATAAGAGAACAAAGGGGTTTTTAGGGAAAAGTGCTGACTACTGCAGGGGATGTTGCTAGAGTTTCTGAAATCCGGCGCAGAGGCTCCCAAACGAGGAGGAAGGGGGAGCTGAAGGACAATTGAAGGACAAAAGCCTGGGAGGAAGACAACCAGCATTCAGCCCGAGCAAGCCCCGAGAGACCACCAGAGACTGATACGCAGGCGCCCCTGGGAGGGGTTTCGGATTCCGGAAACCAATTCTAATAACCCTGCCTCTTCTCGAAGTAGTAATGAATATGTATTAGCCTGGGAGCATCAAAACCAGCCGCCTTACGTAACAGGTGTGCGTCCTGGGGGAGCAGAGACTCCCGGCGCACCCAGCGCTGCTTGCTTGCCTCTTTTCGTTTAATAAATTGTAAACTTTGATTGTAATCCTATTTGGGACTCAGCCATTTATAACACTTTTTATATTTGTATTTTATTTAAGGCTGTCTTGCCCCCCTCCCCCCCCCAGCCTCGCTGCTCGCCAATAAAGCTGGCGCAGGGGCTAAGGGATTTGAAGGGCCTGCTTGTATACCTAAGGGATTTGAGGGCCTGCTTGTACACCTTTGGGGACTGCCTCTTTTGGGGGGGGGGGGGGGGGTGTTAGGAGCTGCTTGTATACTTTTTTAGGCATTCCTCTGAGAGGGGGTTGGGAGCTTCGTGTATACTGGGGGGGGAGGGCCTCCCTCGAGGTGGAAGGGGGGGGGTTGGAGCGTTTCTACACTGTAGGGGCCTGCCTGTACACTTTTGGGGCCTGCCTTGGAGGGGTTGGGAACTGCTTGTACACCTTTGGGGCCTGCGTCTGCGCGGGGTGGGGCGGGGGGGGGGGGGTTGGAGCTGGTTTTAACCTTTCGGGCTTGCATCTGGAGGGGTTGGGGCCTGCCTTTGGGGGGGTGGTTGTGAGCTGCTTGTATACTGTAGGGGCCTGCTTGTACACCTTTGGGCCTGCATCTGGGGGGGGTGGGAGCTGCTTGTACACTGTTAGGGCCTGCCTTGGGGGAGGGGTTGGGGCATGTGCCTTGGGGGGGTGGGGTTGGGAGCTGCTTCTACGCTGTAGGGGTCTGGGTCTTGGGGGGTTGGGGCTGTTTGTACACCTTTGGGGCGTGCCTCTGGGGAGGATGGGGAGTTGCTTGTACACCTTTGGGGCCTGTGTCTGGGGGGGGTTGGGGCCTGTGCCGGGGGGGGTTGGGAGCTGCTTGTACACTCTAGGGCCCTCTGGCAGGCTATGGGGCCTCCCTTTGAGGGGGGCAGTTGGGAGCTGGTTGTACACCTTTGGGGCCTGAGTCTGGGGTGTGGGGGCTGGGGCTGAGGCCTGGGGCCTGCATCTGGGTGGTGGTGGTGGGGGGTCCAGTTCATGGGGGGGGGGGGTTGGGAGCTGCTTGTGGACAGTTGGGGTCTGCATCCGGGTGTGGCTGGGGCCTGCTTGTAGACTTCTGCAGCCTGTGTCTGGTGTTTGGGGGCTTTTCTGTAGTGTTTGGGGATTGCATTTTGGCTTTGGGATGTGTCTAGAGCTTCTGGGGCCTAGCTGTAGTGCTTGGGGCCTGCGTCTGGGGCTTTTCTGTAGCATTTTGGTAGCGTGTTTGTGATTTGGGGTCTGTATCCAGGGTTTTGCCTTTTTTGTAGTTTTCAGCTTTGTGTCTGTTTCTTTGTTGGTTGCCTGGGGTTTGGGGTTTGGATCATTAGTCAGTGTCATTAGCGTCGGGGGGTTGATATGAAGGGTTAGGGTTGTGGTTAGAGTTGTTAGGGTTAAAGAGAATAAGGATTTTAGGGTAAGGGGATCAAGGTTGTGGGAATAAAAATGTTTTTGCACAGAGTTACATCGTTTAGAGGGAAGGAAGGTGGTATTGATATATGCTTGCAGCGATAAGAAAGCTTAACAGACAACCTTGTAAAATGCAGACAACCAGAATCCTTAGAGCAATTGGGTGGAAATCACGGTGTAAGAAACATTACCACCTCAAAGAGGAAAACAGTCAAGAAAAAAATAAAATTGACTAGTAACAGGCCAGCAGCTGTGTATTTTCTGTGAAGCACTGGATAGATTGTGAACATGGATTACCCAGTCAATGGGGAAACTGGGGAGGGTCCTGGTCACCGAGAGGAAAAAAAAAATTATATAAACTGTGTTATGGAACTAGTAGGTGGCTTGTGGGACGCCTGCCATTGCAATCGTGAATAAAAATGCTACCTCACTGAGATACTTGCCTGAGCCTATGGTATTGGTTACAGAGTGTTTCTAATAAGGTGTTAGGGTGTTAAGGTTTCAGGGCTAAGGCACTAGGGTTGGGTTTCAGGGTTAGGGTTTCCAGGGTTTAGGGTTAGGATTTTAAGGTTGTTAGGGTTGCAGTTATAAGGGTTAGGGTTTGGGGGTTAGTGTGTTAAGGTTTTAAAGTATTTTGTGGTTTTAGTGTTGATAGGGTTTTTAGGGGTAGGGTCTTAGGGTTTTAGTTATGGTCAGGTATTTAGGGTTAGGGTTTTAAGGTCTTATTTTTTTTTTTTTAAGGTTAGGGTCTCCAGCGTTAGGGCTTTGAGAATCTTTACGTTTTGGGTTAGGGTTTAGAGGGTCTTAATTTTTAGGGTTAGGGCTTTTAGGCATAGGTCTAGTGTGGTAAATTTTATCGGGTTAGGACTGTAAGGGTTTTTAGGGTTAGGGTTTCTAGGGTTTTTTGGGGTAGGGGTTAGGGTTAGATCCGTGGGAGCCGTAGTGTTAGGGGTCAGGGTTCTTAGGGCTAAGGCCCAATATTAGGGTGGAAGGCCAAACTAAGGGGGGAGCCCCCCCCAAAATTGAAGGGTCGAAGCCCCAATTTAGGGGAAGAAACGTCAAAATTGTGGGGTCCCCCAAAATTGGGCGGAAGAACTTTTAATATTAGGGGGGAACCCAAAAAAGGAGGGTGGGGGACTCTACAATCGGTTGTGTCCCCCCCAAATTAGGGGAGGAACCCCCAAAATTGGGTGGGCGAACCCCCAAATTGGGGGGAAGAAGACTTAAATGGAAGTGTGAAATTCCAGAATTGAATGTGGACCCCCCCCCAGACCTGGGGAGGAATCCCCAAACTTGGGGGGGACCCCCAAAATTGGGGTTAAAGCCCCAGATCCCGGGGAGCTAAGCCCCAAATTAAGGGAAGGAACCTCAAACATGTGGTGAGAACCCCAACATTGGGGGAAAGAACCTTAATATTAGGGTGGCAGGCCAAGAAAGGATGGTGGGGGCCTCCAAAATTGTGGGGGGCTTGGAACTGGGGGGAATCCCCAAAATGGAGGGGGAACCCCAAAAGTGGGGGGGGGGGCGAAGCACCAAATTAGGGGAAGGAACCCCAAAATTGCGGGGAAGAACTCTGAAATGGAGAGCTGAAAACCCGAAATTGAGGGGAAACCCCCCAAAACGGCGGGAAAACCCTCCATAAACACGAACCCGGTAATGTAACAGAGCAAAAAATGGCGTCCTACGGCACGCTGCGAGGCTCAATTTTCTGGGGAGTGCTGGGAAATGTAGTTCTTGGCCACCGGGTTTCCGGGAGTCCATATTGTTTTCCCAGAGCATGCCGGGAGATGTAGTTCTCGGACACTGGGCTTCCGGGAGGCCATGTTGGTTTCCCATCTTTGCTAGACTCCGGGTGCTCTGGCTTCACAGAGAAACCCCCAAACTGAAAAATGTACCTGCTAATATATTGGGCTCTAAATGTAGCTCTGGGTTAATTGAATAACAATCCCTGGGTAAGATTGAAGTGCAGGAGGGGTTGGCTACGGTTTTAAGAGCCGGTTTGCAGAAAAGGGATTTCCCGTTAAGAAATGGCATATACTGATTGTTCTCTTCCTTGCTCTGCCAAGACCTGAAGCACATCTTGGAAGCCAGGCAGAATCCGTGGAGCCAATGGAGTTCTCAAGCTCGACTTCAGCTTCTTCCCAGCTAGAAGAAGCAAGGACACGCCGGCTGAGTTCCACAGGCAACGCGCCCGTATCTGTAGACGAGGATTTAGAGATGCTACTTTGGGAACTCTCAGACGGCATACTGGAAGCCGAGCTCGACTTGGACCCAGGGAAGGATGAGGATGACCTCCTCCTTGAGCTTTCCAAGATGATTGATGATTGAACTGCATAGTCCTATGGTATATTAAAAAAAACAAACAAACAAAAAAAAATACAACTCTTCTTCTTGTTGGATACCCCGAGGTGATCCTTTTTCGAACTGAGGCTTTGCAATGAGACTTAAAGCACAGTTGGAACTGGTAGAAATTGGCAGGATCTGCACTCAGTTGTCCTAAGTTTCCCTGCTGGTCAGAGTTAAGGTCTTGTGCATGGTTCCGTAACTATAGGTGGCTACCTTTGATATCAAGAGGACAAAGCACTTGTTTCTTTTGGCACAGAAAGATGTCCATCGGCACGCTGCGGTGGCTGTGAATTGACGTAGTGATGGAGCGATGCTCTGAAGGCTTAAACGGAAAGCTTCTTCCTTCCCCCCCGCCTTGGCACAGCTCGATGTTGGGCACATTGTGAAGCCTGGGTGTTCTGATTTCTCGGACAGTTGATACCCAAATCCCGGAGTTACTATGTCAACTCTTGACTTTTATTTGTGTATGCCATTGTTTTGACTGTAATCTTTTCAGATGATGAAGCTGTAGGGGCGGGAGGGAGCAGAATAATTATTCTAGCGTTGTGGACCAAACATGCTGCCAGGAGTGGTGGTGGTGGGGTCAGCCCACCCGGCCTTACTTTCAATTATCAGGGATGATAAAATGGTGTGAAAAGCAGCAGCTCTGCGATACGGCTACGCTACCCCCACTCCCTTCTCTTGTGCTGTACCAAAGTTCCCCCAAGCTTTGGTTGGTGCTTTTTGCTGGTGACAGTAGGACTCCAGGGCGAGTAGTCGGGACTCTCCTGCAGTAACTGGGTCAATTAAGGGTTGGTTTAAGTGCCTCCTGGTTTTTAAAATTGCTCCCCTGAGCTGCTGGCTCTGCTGCCTGCTACAGCAAATGTTCGGGTGCCATCAGCGTCGCACTTGGGCGTGGGCACTGACCCTGCGGAGGAGAGCTGAGGCTCGCGTGTATTGTGTACCCTGCCGCCAGTGATCGTTTTCCCCTAGCAGATCTATTTTGAATTATTTCCCTAAATTTTAGAGGAACTTTAGGCTCTTTGTGCTATGATTTGTGAAGCTGTAGGGGCCCTCAGGCATTTGCTGCTGGCAGAGGAAAACCGCTTGTCGAATTTGTTGTAAATACTTTCTGTTTGGACAACAACGCCTGTGTGTGTGTGTGTGTGTGTGCGCGCGTGCGTGCTTTGATGACCCCCTGCGACGCCCCAGCTCCGCGAGGGAAGCTTTGAAGCGGCTCTGGGAAAACCTCTGCGGAAGAAACTGCTGCTGGTGACTTGCGGAAAACGGACTCCACAATCAGTGAGATTGTAAAGTAGGTATGTTTATTCAGCGCTGGGCAGCACGGGAGGTCGTGGGCATGAAGATTGATGACTCTTCCTCGTCACCGCTAGTTGACCTCTTGTCTTTGCACAGACTCAGTTGCTCCTTGGCTCTTGTCCACCTGCAGGACCAGTTTCTCCCAGTTTCTTAAGATAGGCTCGCTCTCTTATTAGGAGACTGACCTGGGTAAGGGGGCCCAAGGCTTCTTGCTTTAGTTAATTGGCACAATGCACCATAGTTAGCAAAGACAATTAGTAGCATCCTAGTTTAATGCCGTCAGCGCTCTATCTCTACTTGATAAGATTCTCCTAACTCCCTCTCTCACTGGAGCCCACGCAGCCCTCTGTCCTGCCGAAGGACTTCACGGGGACTTCTGCCGGCTCCGGGTGCCCGCACACAGACAGAAATGGCTTTGAGAGAAAACAATCAGGAGGAGGAGAGCTCAGAGACTGCGGCCGGCTTCGGCCACCTTCCCCTCGCTTTCCCTCTCCGTGTTCAAACCGAGCACTGTTCTGCCGTCAACCTTCGCTGCCTCTGCCCGCGGCGCTGGGCTTTCGCGTGTGCCATTGCTCCTCTACATATTTTATCCTTCCTTTTGTAAGGAATGGTCCAGCAATTCGTGTCACTAAGGGATTTGAAGGGTTAACATCGAGGCCCGGGTCTAGGTGATAAGAGAACAAAGGGGTTTTTAGGGAAAAGTGCTGACTACTGCAGGGGATGTTGCTAGAGTTTCTGAAATCCGGCGCAGAGGCTCCCAAACGAGGAGGAAGGGGGAGCTGAAGGACAATTGAAGGACAAAAGCCTGGGAGGAAGACAACCAGCATTCAGCCCGAGCAAGCCCCGAGAGACCACCAGAGACTGATACGCAGGCGCCCCTGGGAGGGGTTTCGGATTCCGGAAACCAATTCTAATAACCCTGCCTCTTCTCGAAGTAGTAATGAATATGTATTAGCCTGGGAGCATCAAAACCAGCCGCCTTACGTAACAGGTGTGCGTCCTGGGGGAGCAGAGACTCCCGGCGCACCCAGCGCTGCTTGCTTGCCTCTTTTCGTTTAATAAATTGTAAACTTTGATTGTAATCCTATTTGGGACTCAGCCATTTATAACACTTTTTATATTTGTATTTTATTTAAGGCTGTCTTGCCCCCCTCCCCCCCCCAGCCTCGCTGCTCGCCAATAAAGCTGGCGCAGGGGCTAAGGGATTTGAAGGGCCTGCTTGTATACCTAAGGGATTTGAGGGCCTGCTTGTACACCTTTGGGGACTGCCTCTTTTGGGGGGGGGGGGGGGGTGTTAGGAGCTGCTTGTATACTTTTTTAGGCATTCCTCTGAGAGGGGGTTGGGAGCTTCGTGTATACTGGGGGGGGAGGGCCTCCCTCGAGGTGGAAGGGGGGGGGTTGGAGCGTTTCTACACTGTAGGGGCCTGCCTGTACACTTTTGGGGCCTGCCTTGGAGGGGTTGGGAACTGCTTGTACACCTTTGGGGCCTGCGTCTGCGCGGGGTGGGGCGGGGGGGGGGGGGGTTGGAGCTGGTTTTAACCTTTCGGGCTTGCATCTGGAGGGGTTGGGGCCTGCCTTTGGGGGGGTGGTTGTGAGCTGCTTGTATACTGTAGGGGCCTGCTTGTACACCTTTGGGCCTGCATCTGGGGGGGGTGGGAGCTGCTTGTACACTGTTAGGGCCTGCCTTGGGGGAGGGGTTGGGGCATGTGCCTTGGGGGGGTGGGGTTGGGAGCTGCTTCTACGCTGTAGGGGTCTGGGTCTTGGGGGGTTGGGGCTGTTTGTACACCTTTGGGGCGTGCCTCTGGGGAGGATGGGGAGTTGCTTGTACACCTTTGGGGCCTGTGTCTGGGGGGGGTTGGGGCCTGTGCCGGGGGGGGTTGGGAGCTGCTTGTACACTCTAGGGCCCTCTGGCAGGCTTTGGGGCCTCCCTTTGAGGGGGGCAGTTGGGAGCTGGTTGTACACCTTTGGGGCCTGAGTCTGGGGTGTGGGGGCTGGGGCTGAGGCCTGGGGCCTGCATCTGGGTGGTGGTGGTGGGGGGTCCAGTTCATGGGGGGGGTGGGTTGGGAGCTGCTTGTGGACAGTTGGGGTCTGCATCCGGGTGTGGCTGGGGCCTGCTTGTAGACTTCTGCAGCCTGTGTCTGGTGTTTGGGGGCTTTTCTGTAGTGTTTGGGGATTGCATTTTGGCTTTGGGATGTGTCTAGAGCTTCTGGGGCCTAGCTGTAGTGCTTGGGGCCTGCGTCTGGGGCTTTTCTGTAGCATTTTGGTAGCGTGTTTGTGATTTGGGGTCTGTATCCAGGGTTTTGCCTTTTTTGTAGTTTTCAGCTTTGTGTCTGTTTCTTTGTTGGTTGCCTGGGGTTTGGGGTTTGGATCATTAGTCAGTGTCATTAGCGTCGGGGGGTTGATATGAAGGGTTAGGGTTGTGGTTAGAGTTGTTAGGGTTAAAGAGAATAAGGATTTTAGGGTAAGGGGATCAAGGTTGTGGGAATAAAAATGTTTTTGCACAGAGTTACATCGTTTAGAGGGAAGGAAGGTGGTATTGATATATGCTTGCAGCGATAAGAAAGCTTAACAGACAACCTTGTAAAATGCAGACAACCAGAATCCTTAGAGCAATTGGGTGGAAATCACGGTGTAAGAAACATTACCACCTCAAAGAGGAAAACAGTCAAGAAAAAAATAAAATTGACTAGTAACAGGCCAGCAGCTGTGTATTTTCTGTGAAGCACTGGATAGATTGTGAACATGGATTACCCAGTCAATGGGGAAACTGGGGAGGGTCCTGGTCACCGAGAGGAAAAAAAAAATTATATAAACTGTGTTATGGAACTAGTAGGTGGCTTGTGGGACGCCTGCCATTGCAATCGTGAATAAAAATGCTACCTCACTGAGATACTTGCCTGAGCCTATGGTATTGGTTACAGAGTGTTTCTAATAAGGTGTTAGGGTGTTAAGGTTTCAGGGCTAAGGCACTAGGGTTGGGTTTCAGGGTTAGGGTTTCCAGGGTTTAGGGTTAGGATTTTAAGGTTGTTAGGGTTGCAGTTATAAGGGTTAGGGTTTGGGGGTTAGTGTGTTAAGGTTTTAAAGTTTTGGGGGGTTTTAGTGTTGATAGGGTCTCCAGGGTTAGAGCCTTTAGAGTCTTATTTTTTTGGGTTAGGGTTTAGAGGGTCTTAATTTTTAGGGTTAGGGGTTTTAGGCGTAGGTCTTCAGGGCTTTAGTGTGGTAAATTTTATCGGGTTAGGCCTGTAAGAGTTTTTAGCGTTAGGGTTTCTAGGTTTTTTTGGGGTAGGAGTTAGGGTTAGATCCCTGGGCGTTGTAGGGTTAGGGGTCAGGGCTCTTAGGTGTTAGGCCTAATATTAGGGCAGAAGGCCAAAATAAGAGGGTAGGAGCCCCCCCAAACTTGAAGGGTTGAAGCCCCAAGTTAGGGGAAGGAACCTCCAAAATTGTGGGGCCCCCCAAAGTTGGGCAGAAGAACTTTTAATATTAGGGGGAAACCCAAAAAAGGCGGGTGGGGGACTCTAAAATTGGGGGGCACCCCCAAAATTGGTCGCGTCCCCCCAAATTAGGGGAGGAACCCCCATAACTTGGGGGAAGAACACCTAAATGGAAGTGTGAAATTCCAGAATTGAATGTGGACCCCCCCAGAACTGGGGAGGAATCCCCAAAATTGGTGGGGACCCCGAAAATTGGGGTTAAAGCTCCTGATCTCAGGGGGTGATGCCCCAAATTAACGGAAGGAACCTCAAAAATGTGGTGAGAACCCCAACATTGGTGGAAAGAACCTTAATATTAGGGTGGCAGGCCAAAAAAAGATGGTGGGGGACCCCAAAATTGTGGGGGGCTTGGAATTGGGGGGGAATCCCCAAAATGGAGGGGGAACCCCAAAAGTGGGGGGCGAAGCACCAAATTAGGGGAAGGAACCCCATAATTGTGGGGAAGAACCCTGAAATGGAGAGGTGAAAAACCAAAATTGAGGGTAAACCCCCAAAACAGTGGGAAAACCACTATAAACACAAAACGGAACTGGGAATGTAACAGAGCAAAAAATGGCGTCCTACAGCAAGCTGCGAGGGTCAATTTTCTGGCTGTGCTGGGAAATGTAGTTCTTGGGCACTGGGTTTCCGGGAGGACATGTTGCCTTTCCAGAGCATGTCGGGAGGTGTAGTTCTCGAGAAGCCGCTTACCGGGCAGCCATGTTGGCAGTCTGGGGAATGCCGGGAGATGTAGTTTTATGGCACTGGACTTCAGGGAGGCCATGTTGGTTTCCCAGAGCATGCCGGGAGATGGAGTTCTCGGGCACTGGGTTTCCGGGAGGCCATGTTGCTTTCCCAGAGCATGCCGGGAGATGTAGTCTTCCTGCAGTGGGCTTCCGGGAGACCATACCGGTTTCCCAGAGCATGCCGGGATATGTAGTTCTCGGGCACTGGACTTCCGCAGGGCTATATTGGGTAAGGGTTTAGGGTTAAGGATTTAGGGTTAAGGTTAGGGTTAGGGTTAGGGTTAGAGGGTTAGGGGGTTAGGGTTAGGTTTAGGGTTAGGGGGTTAGGGTTAGGTTTAGGTTGAGGGTTAGGGGGTTAGGGTTAAGGGGTTAGGGTTAAGGGTTTAGGGTTAGCGTTAGGGTTAGGGTTAGGGTTTTGGGTTAGGGTTAGGGTTAGGGTTGGGTTAGGGTTAGGGTTAGGGTTAGGGTTTAGGGTTAGGGTTAGGGTTAGGGTTAGGGTTAGGGTTAGGGTTAGGGTTAGGGTTAGGGTTAGGGTTAGGGTTAGGGTTAGGGTTAGGGTTAGGGTTAGGGTTAGGGTTAGGGTTAGGGTTAGGGTTAGGGTTAGGGTTAGGGTTAGGGTTAGGGTTAGGGTTAGGGTTAGGGTTAGGGTTAGGGTTAGGTTAGGGTTAGGTTAGGTTAGGTTAGGGTTAGGGTTAGGGTTAGGGTTAGGGTTAGGGTTAGGGTCAGGGTCAGGGTCAGGGTCAGGGTCAGGGTCAGGGTCAGGGTCAGGGTCAGGGTCAGGGTCAGAGTTAGGGTTAGGGTTAGGGTTAGGGTCAGGGTCAGGGTCAGGGTCAGGGTCAGGGTCAGGGTCAGGGTCAGGGTTAGGGTTAGGGTTAGGGTCAGGGTCAGGGTCAGGGTCAGGGTCAGGGTCAGGGTCAGGGTCAGGGTCAGGGTCATTAGGGTTAGGGTCAGGGTCAGGGTCAGGGTCAGGGTCAGGGTCAGGGTCAGGGTCAGGGTCAGGGTCAGGGTTAGGGTTAGGGTTAGGGTTAGGGTTAGGGTTAGGGTTAGGGTTAGGGTTAGGGTTAGGGTTAGGGTTAGGGTTAGGGTTAGGGTTAGGGTTAGGGTTAGGGTTAGGGTTAGGGTTAGGGTTAGGGTTAGGGTTAGGGTTAGGGTTAGGGTTAGGGTTAGGGTTAGGGTTAGGGTTAGGGTTAGGGTTAGGGTTAGGGTTAGGGTTAGGGTTAGGGTTAGGGTTAGGGTTAGGGTTAGGGTTAGGGTTAGGGTTAGGGTTAGGGTTAGGGTTAGGGTTAGGGTTAGGGTTAGGGTTAGGGTTAGGGTTAGGGTTAGGGTTAGGGTTAGGGTTAGGGTTAGGGTTAGGGTTAGGGTTAGGGTTAGGGTTAGGGTTAGGGTTAGGGTTAGGGTTAGGGTTAGGGTTAGGGTTAGGGTTAGGGTTAGGGTTAGGGTTAGGGTTAGGGTTAGGGTTAGGGTTAGGGTTAGGGTTAGGGTTAGGGTTAGGGTTAGGGTTAGGGTTAGGGTTAGGGTTAGGGTTAGGGTTAGGGTTCCCCCCCCATTAGGGTTAGGGTTAGGGTTAGGGTTAGGGTTAGGGTTAGGGTTAGGGTTAGGGTTAGGGTTAGGGTTAGGGTTAGGGTTAGGGTTAGGGTTAGGGTTAGGGTTAGGGTTAGGGTTAGGGTTAGGGTTAGGGTTAGGGTTAGGGTTAGGGTTAGGGTTAGGGTTAGGGTTAGGGTTAGGTTAGGGTTAGGGTTAG